>NC_133897.1:165377289-165684322 GCF_964199755.1 Larus michahellis | reverse complement strand
GCCACCTGACATCACAAGTAGCACTCAGATTTAGGATATCCACGTGTAAGTGCTGGCATATGCCTGTGGGCTGGCGTCTGAGCTCCCATGAAAATCAATGGAGACTACGGGCAGCACTCAGTTGCTTAAACAAAGGTCTCTGGTGCCATTTTAGACACCCTAGACAATCTTCTCTGGTTCCAACTACAGCTTCAGCCAGGCACAGCTCTCCTGTATGGCCTCTGTTCTCTCTACCAACCCAGTCTGGGTGCCATGAGCTATGTCAAATGGCACTGGAAGCCCATAAAAACCAAGTCCTTTCACTGATGAACAGTGATATCTGAGCCCTGAGAATGATTCACTCTAATGCAGATGCCTTTGAGCTATTGATCCAGGAAGAGGTTGGTCACTCATAAGTCCTGTGTCATTTCTACCTGGCCCATAGAGATTTTAGGATGCCATCGAGCATCTCAGATAGCACTGGGCATCTGTGTTTGGCAAATTAATCCTACCTTTGCGCTGTCATTTGCACTAGCAAAAAAATAACGTAATACGCTTCCAAAAGGATTCATACCCAGTGTCAATGTAAATGATCTCATGAGGTGTAATGCAGTTGGTAAACAAATCCATCCTTTTGGGTCAGTTATTGTTCTTTTCTCTGAGCAAAATTCCTACCTGACATTTTAAGCTTGCAAGTCTGCATTAAATAATAGCATCTCACTTAACTCATTTTACATTTATATTGCCTCTCGCATGTGTTTGCTGCATAGGATGCTAACTGCACTCCTTGCCAATAAGCCATCCAGAGAAGCAGAACATTAATGATCAGGAAAAACAAAAGCTAGTCAATAATAACCTCAGTGGTAATTTCATGATGAGAAAATCACTCGCACCCTTATTTATGCCTAGGAGCTCTCGTTGTTCTTACGAATCCTCAGGCATGAAAAGTAGATGCGATTTCTAATTTAAATAGAGTTTGTGTCACCCTCCAAAAAATAATCTTCCTGAAATGATTAAGCAGGGCTTTAACACTGCATTTTGAAGAGCACTGCATGTTCTGAATAAAGTTGTATGTGCATAATTGAATGATGGAGGCAAGAACCACTGCCCTTCACGGGACAGAAATGGGACCCCATAACCATGCCTCATCGCCTTCACACGGCCACCTGCTAACACAGAGTGGATTGAGGATCTGTACTTCTGGAGCAAAAGCTCGGGGTGTTCTCCAAGGAATCCCAAGAGGTCATCATGGCAGCAAGCTGCTGACCTACAAAGGATTGAAGGGGTGCCAATGACACTGATGTTTGGTGGGACATGGTGCAGTGTAGATCATGCCTCATCCTGAATGTCTGGACATCTGGAAAAGAGAGTGTCGCCCATAAACCCAGAAACTTTCGACAAACTGGTAGCATTGACAGTTAGACATGAGCCTCGCTACTTCAATGAATAAACGGAGTTTGCTTAACTGTTGCAATTTATCAAAAGGCATTTCTTTCCCTGACAGCACGTATCAAACAAGCGCATGTGGACATGTATCTTGGCACCCTTTAGACACCACAAAGCAATGTGGTGACTCTCGCTGATCAGAGAATCAATAAGGCACCAACAGTCCTGTTCAAAGGACTCCAACACCCTTAGATATGGCATAAAATATGAACCAGTTTGATCACTTCATAAGGTTAAAGCAGGAAATAGTTATTTATTTGAAGATAAACTTGCATCACTGGCCTAGTTATAGGAAAATATGCTGTTAGATTTTATTACATTTTTGCAGAACAAAGATCTTTCTTAGCTGTAGCGGTATCTCAGATAGCGTCTGCCTCTTCCCCTCTCCTAAGTGAGGTGGAACCTCCATCCATGGATTCTTTGTTGCCTACACTGTGTAAAGCAATTTGAGTGTCAAATACAAGTTTTGAAAGTGTCTTTTACATCCTTCCTGGGCCCTGCCCTTCAGCGAGAAGGAAAGACGTGTGGTATGAAGGCTTCTAGATCATTTAAAATTAGCATTGCCCAGCCTTGCTCACCTCCTCCTCATGGTCATTTCCTTCCTATTTCCTATCGCCAGTGCTGCATTTGCACCTGACTTAGCACATGTCTGGCCTCAAGCTCCTTGTGTCTGCTACAGCTGCCTAAAAGCACATTTGTAAAACTCCTGGATGTTATAAGAACTATTAAACAGAATTTCTTGCCAGAGTCATAATTATCTTCTCTCGATGACAACACCATCACATAGTACGGCTGAGGAGCAGGGCGATTAAACTCTGTCATGCTCCACACCTCCTGCACAATGAGTGGGAACCCTTTCTACAGTGGTTGTCTTATTAATTGTCCCTTGAGTGTAAAACGGTGATGCTGTTCATGCCGGTTTCTGCACATCAGACACTCTGTGGCAACTCTGCATCACTCATTGATTTTTCTGCCAGCGGAGGTGGCATTAGCCTGAAAGCAGATCTCATTCAGCAAAACCCACCCTGATGAGCTCTTCTGGAGACCGGCATCACCTTCCCAAAGAGCAGGTCCCTCCCAAATTGGCCAAGCTCTTCTGGAGACCGGCATCACCTTCCCAAAGAGGAGGTCCCTCCCAAACTGGCTGTGCTCAGCATGAGATGACCCCCAATGCTGTTCACAGGGCTGCAGCCACGTCTGGGTCACACACCCTATGGTGCCATCACCTCTCTCCTCTTGCTTGACCATCAACGGCTCCTCGGGTGCAGCAGTCAGCTACACTCGGGCGTCACAAACTGGGGACATGCCAGTAGTAGGGAGCGGTGGGTGCTCCTCTCGCTTCCTGCCTCCCCTCTCAGTCAACTCATCTTCAGGAAGGCCAAGTACATATTTTTGTTACATTGGACTTTTTCTCTAAAATAACTCCGCTTACTCCTACAGGGAGGACAAGGTCACAGGGATCTGGGCCATCCCTATACCAGGGGAGCTGTTTGAGAAAGCAGTCTCTGCAAAGGATTTTGAGCTCAGAGCAACCTTTCACGGCTAAATAAATCCTTAGGTGCATGAAGAAGTAAGCAGGACTAAGGCAGGGTTTTAACCTCTATACTGCAATCCATGGGGTTTGGGTCAAGTAGGCTGAAAAACTTTTTAAAGCCTACATTAAACACTACTCACTCTGTTCAAGAACTATGGAAAGGGACATTTGTGGAGGTTTTGAGGAAGCGATCACACAGAAGACGAGGCTGATCGGACTCTTGCAGAGAAAAATGTGGATATTAATGAGTTATTTCACAAAGCAGAGAAAAAAATGACAATAAACTGTGTTGTCAGATGATATACCACTTCCTCTTCCAACCCTGCTTCTAGAACCTAAGTAAAATTATTACCCAAAGAACCAGTATACCTTCATTTAAAAATTAAAACAAATCCTCTACTATATTTTCACCAGCAAAAAATATGCTTAAAATGCTCCCTTCAGCAGCGTTCAGAGCTCTGACATGGCAGGAACAACTGCAGAGCAGGACAGTGATGGAAAGTCAGGACCCTCGTGGTGAAGGGTTTGCAAACGACCTCTGGGATTTGGAAGGGTGAGCAGGTCTCCAGCATACGGCTGAAGTAATTGCTCTCACTTCTGTGCTTCACAGAGCAGCTCAGGACACCGAACATGGCCTCATAACACAGCAGGGGAGAAGTCAGAGCATAAAATCTGTGTTCCTCTATTATCTCAGCAAGTAAGAACACGTACTTTGCAGAGTCAGCATCAAACGGCCACCAGCGACCTAAAAACCAGGTCATATCCAGACCCATCTGTGCGTTATGCTGGAGGTTAAGGCGAACTTGAGGGAGTGCTGGCTGATGGGCATTAAAAAACACAGCTTGAAATCAAAGGCCCAGTATTGTTGAATATCTCATTCCCAGGACGAGACTTTTATTGGCAGCAAGAAATCTTTCTACCATGCTAGCCCGTGAATTAACCTCTTCCCCTGGAAATCATTTTGTCTTATAGCACAAGTGAAAAACGACCAGTTCCATGGCTGGGGCCATGCCAAAATCCACTTTAATATTAAAACATTACCAGAAAAGAATCATTATCTCCGTATATGTACAGAGGAAAATTGAGGCAAAGAAAGGGACTGCTGGGATCTCAGAAGAGCAGGAGCTGGAGCTCCAGGGGTTCATACCTGGCAGTTTCTCTGAGTGCCTGAGCATCCTTTATGCCCCAGAAGCTTATGGTATATACTAAATTTCCAAGACAAAAGAATAAAACCAATTAAGAGTCTTTCATCAAAATGGCCCAAAGAGGGCAAAGAGCCCACAGATCTGAGCTTTCAAATTTAAAAAAAAAAAAAGCATCTCTTCAGCAAATATAAATCACCCTTTCTTCTCCCTCCCCTCTCTGGTCCCCCACCTCCTCCAGTGAACAACTTACTAGGATCCCATAAAGCCAAGTGAAAATTCTGCATTTAAGTAGATTAACATGGGCCAGTGCCAGGGGTGTGGAGGTCACCTCTGAAGATTGCGCTTTTATAGATGGCAATTCATTGCTTCAATGCTGGAGCAATTTTGCCAGTGTGCAAAGGCCTGCGAGCAAAGTCTGTTATTTAAATTTCACCTACCACGATGCATGCAATAAGACTCCTTGTATAGAATCATAGAATGGTTTGGGTTGGAAGGGACATTAAAGATCATCTAGTTCCACCCCCCTGCCATGGGCAGGGACACCTCCCACCAGACCAGGTTGCTCAAAGCCCCATCCGACTTGGCCTTGAACACCTCCAGGGATGGGGCAGACACAGCTTCTCTGGGCAACCTGGGCCAGTGTCTCACCACCCTCATAGTGAAAAACTTCTTCCTGATATCTATTCTAAATCTACCCTCTTCCCTCACCCTATCGCTACATGCCCTTGTAAAAAGTCCCTCCCAGCTTTCTTGTAGGGCCCCTTCAGATACTGGAAAGCTGCTATAAGGTCGCCCCAGAGCCCTAAATAAATAATAATAAATATAATATTAATTAAATATTTTAACAATAATAATATTGATATTTAATATTAATAATAATATTTAATAATATTAATAATATTAATTAAATAATTTAGTAATAAATAATATATAATAAATAAAGAGCTTTGGTGCACACTGGGATGCGAGGAGAGGCAGGAGCTACTTCTATCCAACCACAACCACATCCAGCATAGTTTGATACTAAAGCCTTCCTCCCCATCTAAGTCATCCTCTCTGCACCGCAGGTCACACAAGTCACAGCCACAGACTATGCTACAGGAGTTCCAGCAAATTATGGAGGGAAAACTTGCAATTAAATACACAAAGAGATCATGAAGCTACTCATGAGTCAGAGCCGGGAAGAGTTACTAGAGTAGCAGCAACAACGCTGGGTGCAGGTTAGTGAATACCTGCTTGGTAGGCTCCTCCAGTTGGAGCATACCAGCGTGTCTCAGACAGGACCTGGGCAGGACAACAGTTACCAGCTATTCCCTCTGACTCCTGGTGGGTACAACCGAGTTATGAGGCTCTGCAGCATGTTTTGATCCCTGGATGAACATCAAACTCATTCCCATGAGTCAATACAGACCTACTCCACATTAAGGTAGTATTTTCTTCCCTGCGGAGCTAGGCTTGCTGCACCGAAAAGCTCTTTTCTGCTGCAGTTGTGTGGCTGCTCATTGCCCTGGCCACCAGGATGCTCCTGGGGGCCAAGGTGTCCCTTACACTCCAGGGTGGGGACTTAACAAGTAAAGAAAGACTCTGGTTCCCCTGCCTATCCCTTCAGGCTTCATCTCTCCCTGCTCAATGCTGGAGAGTCACAGCCATGCAATCTGCTGCACGGTGCATCAGTCAGTCATCCAAATGAGGTGACACAGGAGAAGAAGGGGAGACAGGGACATATGTAGCCAGTGTGTCCCTCTCCCCTCCACATCCTCCCTTCCAAGCCAGGGGTTTCTGAAAGCTGGGTGGGTATAGCCAGGTGATAAGACTTTGTAAACAAATTTTCCTCTGTGTGGGCTTGGGCGTTAGGGTTACACGGCCATTGGGTGGGACCCAGACAGCAGCTTTTCGGTTCCCATTCGCCATGTCCCTCTGTTTCTGCCATGCTGCAATGGTTGTCCCACAGCCATTTCCACAGATATAGGAGTGGGGTGGGGACGTCATAGATGAACGGTGGAATTCTACCTCTACGGCTTTGGTTGTGTCCTTCTCTGATGAAAGATTAGTGCTTGACTACACAACAGCAACTTATGTTGTTCCTTCATCGGTCCCCTCATCTCCATCACTGCTGGGAAATGCCTTATTTTGCTTGCTGCTATTTTAATCTCTTTCTGAAAATTTTGAAGGAGAAGTTTTTCTACTAAGCTTGAGTAAAATGTGCCATGCTACCTATCAGAGTCTCCCTTCTTTCTACTTATTCTCTCCCAGCCACAGTTTTACTGGACTCATGGCCAGCACAAGATCTCTGAGCAGTGCCATCCTGCATGGTCTTACTCCTCCCCTGCTCCATTATAGCACAGCTGAGTTACTTTTCTTGCATGACACCATACAGGTTCAACCCCTCTAAAGGTTGCTCTGTAGTTCTGCTCCAAAGACAACTTTGAGGCACAGCTCCAGGATCAGGAAAGCATAGATATGGTATGTCAGAGGAACACCTAAAACTGACAGTTTTCTAGGGCGCACTGGAGCAGTCCAGGTGAAGCATCTTATCACTATAGTCTATCCTCTGCAATATTAATGCACCACATAGTCTTGGTGGACATAGAATCATAGAATCATAGAATCTTCATGGTTGGAAAGGACCTTTGAGATCATCGAGTCCAACCAAACAACCCACATCTGGTACCATGTCAGAAATCACAGGGTTCACAAAACACAGATATAAGTAATGTCCTGCCTATCATCTCCTCTGAGCAGATCGGTGGCCCATTTAAAAGAAGTTCAGACTGAGGAGAGATCTGGGAAGCTAAAAAAGGCACAATAGCCCTCACTCACTCAGATCTCCTGCCCCAAGAAGAGCAACCCATAGTGCCTCTGGTCCCTGGGGCTGTGGCTGAGTGGTGTTAAGCAGCAGGGTGGGGGTCACCTGTCTGCTTCACACTGGGAGGACAGCCTGTACCTCCAGGGTCTGAGCCAGCTCCCACAGATGGATATCTCCATCCTTCCAGCCCAATGCTGAGGCTTGCCCAAGCTCCATTGACTGCAACAGCAAGCAAAGCAACCCGTGGAGAGATGGAGATGCCAGCATTGTGGAGTCAGATCAACCTCATGCTTGGTGTGGTTGATCTGGATGTCTCCTTCTTTCCATCTCCAAAACAATGTGCCAAACTTCTCCCCTTACACAGCAAAAAAACCCACCCAATACTAAATGCCTTGTTTATACTCTCTTTGTTATACGTTGCCTGAACACAACTAGTACATTAGGCAGAGGCATAGGGGAAAAATTCCTCCATGAGTTATTAGACGAAAAATCGTATGTCTTTTCCTTTCATGTTGTTTAAAGGTTTGTATATTTTTTATTGGGTCATAGATCAACTACTGGGGGTGGAAATCTATATCAGACAGCTTATGTTTTCATTTCCAAGGTTTATTTGGCAAATAAAGCTAATTTGGCTAATTAAAGGAGGAAAAGGAGAGCATGCTCGCTTTTACTGGGCAATAAACTGGGGGTTGTGAGTTAATAAAACAGAAAAATAGCTATCATGGTGGAAAGAGATGCTTTTGTTCAGCTTCCCACCTTCATCTCACATAAAGGCAGGACTCTGCATTGCTGGGTATCCAGAACTCACACAGGGGTGGTGGATGTCTCTTCTTCGAAGTAACAAGCGATAGGACAAGAGGAAATGGCCTCAAGTTGTGCCAGGGGAAGTTTAGGATGGATTTTAGGAAAAATTTCTTCACCAAAAGGGTTATCAGCCATTGGAACAGGCTGCCCAGGGAAGTGGTTGAATCACCATTCCTGGAGGTATTTAAAAGATGGGTAGACGTGGTGTTTAAGGACATGGTTTACTGGTGGTTTTGGCAGTGTTAGGTTAACGGTTGGACGCAATGATCTTAAAGGTCCCTTCCAAACTAGACAATTCCATGACTCTATGATTCTATGTCTGCACACTTCCCATGTCTCTCCTCTTGAACATGTCCAACAACCCTGTTTGCTACTCATTCAACCCACCTCGCAGCTGCTGTGCTTTTCTCCATCCCTTCAGCACTCTGAGCCATAACCAATACACCCAGTAAAGGAGCAAAAGGAGCCTGTTGCTGCTGGGTCAGCAGCAAAACCTACCAGTTAAGACAACAGGCTCTGGTAAACAGGTGAAAACATAGAATAGAATCATAGAATCATTTAGGTTGGAAAAGACCCTTGGGATCATCGAGTCCAACCATCAACCCCACTCTACAAAGTTCTCCCTAACACCATATCCCTTAACACCACATCTAAATGACTCTTAAACACATTCAGGGATGGTGACTCCACCACCTCCCTGGGCAGCCTATTCCAGTGTCTGACCACTCTTTCCGTGAAGAATTTTTTCCTAATGTCCAGTCTAAACCTACCCTGCTGCAGCTTGAACCCATTCCCTCTTGTTCTATCGCTAATTACCTGTGAGAAGAGACCAGCACCAACCTCTCCACAATGTCCTTTCAAGTAGTTGTAGAGAGTGATGAGGTCTCCCCTCAGCCTCCTCTTCCTCAAACTAAACAGTCCCAGCTCCTTCAATCGCTCCTCATCAGATTTTTTCTCCAGGCCCTTCACCAGCTTCGTTGCCCTCCTCTGCACTCGCTCCAGCACCTCGATATCTCTCAAAACAGGAATCAGCCCAGCAGGCACTCACACACACACACAGTGTTGTGAAACTGGAGAGGCAGAGACCTTCCCGGGGAAGGAGAGGGCTGTGAAGGATCAGCCCAAGAGCCCCTAAGCACCAGGGAGGTAGACATCAAAGGCCGTCCCCTAAAAACATGACAACGTGTACTCTGTGGATGTAGGTGATCACACACCCCATCAATCAGGAAGTCTTCCTGAAGAAGCAGGCTCCCAGCAGAGGATGTAAATCCCGGGCACCGTGCGGGTGAAACTTTGTGCTTCGCTCCAGGTCTTTGGGTTCAGCCACAAACGACAGCAAGCGCAAGGGCGGGCAGATCCGAGAGGCAGTTTCACACGACCTTCCTCCCTGAACCAAAACTTCTGACGTCCACCCGGCCCCGTTTCTGGGCACGGATCCAGAGCCTGCCTGTGAAAGTCTGTCCCCCTTCCAAAACATCTCAGCTGGAACCACTGAATCCCTGAACCTGCTCCGAGAATAGCCCTGGACCAGGGTTCACCTACATACAAACACAGCCTCGGTCTGCCTGTTGCAGATCTCCAGCAACAACCTGAAAACACCCACCGCTACACAGGGCACGGAGACAAAAGGCAGCTTGCAGAATCACTGGGGCAATCCATAAATGAGCCTAGAAATTAAGCACAGGCATCCTCAGTCTGCAGCCAAACCCCTGTCTGTCCTACATATGCTCCCTGCCTTGCTACCCTGCGCCCACCACCACTTTGATACCTCCATCCTTCTACCTCCTCCTTCGCAAGTGCATAAAAGGCCAGACCCCAGCTCTGCAGGTTGCAATAGAAAGACTGGAGAAAGGAGTTGTGGTTTTATTCTTTTTTTTCACTTATGTTAGTCTCATTTTCCACCTAAAATAAATAAGGGAATGATTCCTTTGAGAGGTGTCCTTATCTTTAACAAGATACCTGGATTTCCATATCAAGGGGCTGGCCCTTATTTCTCAGACAAAATAAAAAAATGCCCCAGGGAATTCTGATTTACCTTCAGTGGCTGCTGAGAAACCTATTGGTAAAAATTAAGAAATATTGCAGGAAGAATTGGACAGATTGTGTCTGAGTATTATCTCTATACCCAAATAGGTGTGAAAAAATAAATAAAAGCAGTCAAGGCCATTCCATGTAAATAGAGATATAGGCAGGTTCCTTTTGCAGTAAGAAAAGTGGTTATTGTAGTTCTTATTCTCCAAAAAAAAGAACAAAGAAGAGCTCAAACCCATAAACTAGCAATTCAGCATGATTAAAATAATCTATAAACATGAAGTAGTCAAAATAGGAATATAATCGGGGCAGTGAAGGAGAAAAAAAAAAACAACAAATAAATACTGAACTGCAGAATAACATTGCAAAACAACATTTCAAATATCAATTTAGCCTCTCTCTACTTATAGACCGTAAGGAAATGAGCTTGAAGAAACCTGATAAACAGATAATTGCTCCATACCGATTCACTCCGCCCTCTAACACAGCTTCTTTAACGGATCTTTGAGGATTGGAGAGGGGTGGAGAACTGGCTGCCATTCCTTGGATAACAGTTCTAATCCTCTTCTCAATGAGAAGTTTAATCCCAGATCTGTTCAAAGGACCATAGGCCAAGAAATGGACCAGAGTATCTTCTAACCTGTGTTGTGTCCTAGCTCCACTGATCCTGGCCACCAGCTGGCATGTGGTTGAACATCTCTGTGAGAAACAATGACCCTTTGCATCTCTGCCATGGGTAGATTCAAAAGTCACCTCCTGCTCCAAGCCAGGGACAACAGCAGAAGGGCTCCTGCCAACATCTACCAGCAGATCTTGCCCAGGTCTTGCTTCAAATCTGGAAACACAGTCCCTTTGCAAGAGGTCTGCTCAGAGCTGCTGTCCCACCTCAGTAGCGCCTCCCGCCCTTTTATGCTCTACTTCTTCACCTTCTCAGCTGCACCTTGCAGGAATCGCTCGGGCTCTGAGGAAAGGTCTAAGATGGTTTATAATGGAAAAGCAGGCACAGCTGGGGTGTGAGGGATGCTCCTTGTGAAAGTATTTCTGTGGTTTTAGAAAAGTGACAGCCTTCTTTGATTCTGGTTTCCTCTCAAATTTATTTGAAAACATTCAGGGGTGCAGGAGCTTGGGTTTAGCATTTTCTATTCGCATATGCCTGAACAAGTGATGTCCCTGGTGAGAACCTTTGCTGACCCACCATGGCATGCCACAAAGGCGTGCAACCAGCACCAGCCTCGTTACAGAGCTAAGGAAAGCAGCAAATGGTCTTACCATAGCCCGAATCACCTGGAAAGAGGGTACTCTTCTCTTCCCTTAGGGACCTGCAAGTAACTTCTGTGAGATTAAAACAGTTTCTAGAGGAGATTTCCTGGGAGAAATGACATCTCATTGACCATAACTTTGTCCTTGGGAAGAGTGTCCAGGAAGAGCTGAAGGTGCTCCAGAGAGGTAAGGTGGTGGTGTTGACTGAAGGCTGAGGAAGGAGGTAGATGGAAGCTCTTACATCACAGCAACAGGCTGTGACCTCTTCCAAGGCAAGCTCTGGATGGGCAGACACCAAAGCACCTGGGATGGACCAGGAAAACAACCCCAACTCGCCAGAAACTTCAATGGGGAGGGAGGGGAAAGGAACAGAGAAAGGATGTTTTCAAGGCAGGAGAAGCACCATCTCTTGAGAAGCCAATGATGTGTCTGGTCTCCAGCAGGAGGACTCTGCACATTCCTTGTCTTCCCCCAGAGTCTTACCCGTGCTAACAGGACCCTCACAACCCACCATGAGGCCAAAGCAGAAGATTCAGGACTGAGATCGTGATTTGGGGATATGCCATGAAGACGTTCAGGTCCGAGGGATTTTTGCAGCACATTGAAAAGATATGGGTCATTTGCAAGAAAATAACACTATTGGCCCACTGCTTGGCCTTGATTATTCTAGAGGCGGCAGATGTTTGATTCAAGGACTTTGGCAGATACTTATGCACCAGAGATATGAAGACCACAGAAAGGAGAGGGCAGGTAGACCGATATGTACACTGAATCCTAAATATATTTACCGGAGGGGGGTGTTGCATGTATAGCAATTTCAGCAAAACGCCATAGCCTGTTAATTAACTGAAAAACTAATTTTATAGAAAAGCTGTTAAACTTTTGGAAATAAGTAGCCACCCTATTTAAGGTTGCTTGTTTGGTAAACAAGCCCAGGTCAGTGGAAATTTTGCAGCTGACTATATGAACCCTAGGATTTATATGTTTTATTAATGATCGGCAATGTCCTATTTATTAACCTAAGGGCCAAGCAAGAAATGAACTGATGGAAACTAGAACCTGTGCTAGGCTGTGCTGACTGCTCCCACCGTGGTGACTGGCACTCGGGGACACTCCAGTCAGCTCCAGACACCGAAAAATCCTGAGTCGGGCCTTAAAACTCACATGCCTGGCTTGAAAACCCACAAGAGAATTTGACATTTATGAATAATAATTACAGCAGCAGCAGTAGCAGCAACAACCTTGGTGTCTTACCCTTGGCTTTCTGCTGTATTTCAGGCTTGCAGTTCAGAGAGCGTTTACTTTTTGATCATGAAACCTGAGAATATCTTGCATTAGAGGGTCCCAGGAGCTGGAAGTATCAGAAAAACCTCATATATTGCGAAACAGTAAAATCACACAACAATGTTGTGTCTGGCATCTTTACAAAGCCGGCATATATGTATTTCTTTCACTTACCTTGACAAATGTACCAAGCATCTGTCCTCTCCAGCGACTAAGGGTCTTTATGGATCAGTAAAACCCCAGTGAATAAACCCAGATAAGGAGCAATAAATGATTGGCTTTAAAAGAATAACTTGCCATGCAAAATACTGGAGCTGCTTAAAAACCATCAGGGAAGAATTCAGCAACTTTATAGGTGATTTCGGTCTGCAGGCTTTGAGGGAACAGGGGTTTGGGTCCCAATGACCTCCTGCACATGCAGCATTTTTAGCACCCTTTTTTTGTGTGTGCGCATTTGGACATTTTTAGTTGTATCCTTTTCTCAATTTCTTCAGTTTTGCCTTGAAAAGGCGGCATAAGAGAGCAGCAACAGGAAAGCCAAAAATATCCTTGATTTTCATTGTCCAAAAATGGCCCGTTTGAAGGCAAAAAAAAAAAATGTTTTCTTTGGTGGGTTAAGGCAAATGCCCCATTTTCCAAAAAAAAAAAAAAAAAAAAAAAGAAAAATGCTGTTTCCAATCCAAACAAGCCTTCCATCACTAGGAAATACGCGATTTAATCGTGCAAGTTGAACATGTTTCAGCAGACTTAGGGCAAACGGTGAAGAAGTGGGCAAGTTCAGGACTGCAGCCACAGCGCTGGCCTCTGTCCCCATCTCTGCCCCTTCTGCAATAGCCTTAAATCTTCTGCCTCAGTTTCCCTGTGTGTAAAACACACTAAAAATAGCAACTTCCCAGAGGAAGCTCTGAGGAATAATTAACTAATGCCTGCAAAGTGCCAGCAAGCACTAATTACTATCATTATGCAGCAGAGGAACAGTCGGGGTTTGTTTTGGTCCTAATGGTGCTCGTTTTCCTGGGCTCAACAAGAGACCGCATCAATGAGCCACTGATGGGGCTGTAAGTGGCTCCCCAAGGCGCCGCAGCAGTTTCTGAAAATATAAAGAGTAACAAATTAATTTAGCTCTCCATCAGCCTCCGGGAAAGTGACGGCTCCAGCCTCCAATCAGCACGGCACGCTGGGGAAAATAAAAAAAAAAAGTGTTATTCCCATCATTCTGGGCTGATAAAGTGCCTGCGTTGAGCTGTACACTCCATCCACTCTTCAATTTGGCCCGCAAATACAATGTGGTCACACCAGCAGGAGCAGGGCCATCATGGTGGCTCTGGTGCAGCACCTGGAGCCATGCCCAGGGACCAAGGAGATGGGGACGGGTTCATCACTGGTCCAGGCTCGTGCAGGCAGGATGGGGGAAACCACCTGGTTTTGGAGGGAGGGAAGGAGAAGAAAGGACTTAGGCTAAGGAACAGGAGCCAAGATGTGCCATGTACCTTCTGGCCAAAAATCAGGCCCTGGTTAAAAACCAGGAATGGTGTGGGGAAGGACCAGAGGCATGGACATCACCAAATTCATCCATGGAGAAGGGACTCTGGTGGCAGACAGGCCTTTCACTGAGCTACAACATGCCCAAGTGAACATTTATCCAGCTGTGAAAGTAACAGGTTCTCTGTTATCCTCCTTCTTTACATCAGGAGGGGCTGCCGGGTCAACAGATCTGAGTGAGTTCAACCAGAAATCACAGTGGGGCTGAGTTGGGCCCCTCACTACAAGACAGACATTGAGATTCTGGACCGAGTCCAGAGCAGGGCAACAAAGCTGGTGAGGGGTCTGGAGAACAAGTCTTATGAGGACCAGCTGAGGGAGCTGGGGCTATTCAGCCTGGGGAAAAGGAGGCTGAGGGGAGACCTTCTCGCTCTCTACAACTACCTGAAAGGAGGGGGTAGAGCGGTGGGGGTCGGTCTCTTCTCCCAAGTAATAAGCGATAGGACAAGAGGAAACAGCCTCAAGTTGCACCAAGTGAGGTTTAGGATGGATAGTAGGAAAAATTTCTTCACTGAAATGAAGAGGCTGCCCAGGGAAATGGTGGAATCGGCATCCCTGGAGGTATTTAAAAGATGGCTAGACGTAGTGCTGAGGGACATGGTTTAGTTGTGGTTTTGTCAGAGTTAGGCTGGTGGTTGGACTCAATGATCTTAAAGGTCCCTTCCAACCTACACAACTATATGATTCTATGATTCTATGAACATGCTGGTTTTTGCCATCTGTAAAGGTTCATCCTCTGTAGGGTCTTTTCCTGGATGATGCACCAGAGGCCAGCAGAGACAGCATCCTTCAGCAGCGTGCCACCACCAGAGCCTGCAGACCAATAAAAGGCTTTCTTCATGTTTGAAAGAGAAGTAGCCAAGCTCAGGCTAAGTGCAGGCAGGGAACCACAGCTCAAATTTAATTGCTTTCTCCAATCAGAGAGAAATAGTCTTGCTGATTAGTGTCTATTTGTGAAGACGTAACAAAGCAGGGAGATGGGAATAGTCCTTGACCTGGACATCTTCCAAGACAGTAGCAATAAAGACGAGGAGCTGTTCCCACAGTCCTGGAAGAGACAGCGTCAAGGAGTCCTCTTTCACAGCTCTTTCCTGTCTTGCAAGAGTTTTTTAAATTAAATACTTATATACGTATATATGCATTCACACGCACACCCTCTCACAAAGCAGGGCAAAAAGTCAAATATTAATGTTAGTGTTGGAAAAGTGGATCTAATCAAGCAAAATGTCTTCCTTCAGTCCTGAAATTTCCCTTGCAGTACTTCAAAACCTCTTTCTTTCAAAGCATAAACTGAGCTTTCCAAAGTACAAAGTCATTTCTGGATCAAACCCCAGATTTTAAGTAAAACCTTCAAAGTCCCTTCTCACTCCCCCAAAATGTTTTGGAGATGAGAGAGCTGTTCAAACTCACCCCCCCTAAAAAACAAGTTGGTGAGGTCTCTTCTGCCCATGAAAAATTAGCCCTGATGAGCTAATTACCACTACAGCTGCGGGGCAGGGCTGGTGGGCATGGGGATGCGGAAGAGGTGGGAAGGAGGAGGCAGCCTCAGCATAACCGAGGTGTTCAAATGCCACCAAGGAAGGGTGACGGTCTGCCTGGCAGGAGAATCTGGGGCAGGTCACACCAGAACGGTAGAGGTTCAGAGCAGACCAGGTCTGTGCAGAGCAGGATGATGGGGTCACAGCTCCCTGGCATGAAGCTGAGAGTGAAATGCTGCGAGCTGTTTCTTGCTGCCTGGAAGAAAAAGGTCCTTCTTTCCCCTGGGAAGAAGGGTGCCCCTTTAGAGCTAGATGGGCCTGATCCTCCGGCTCCCTCCAAAGCCCCTACAATTAGTAGGATTAAGCTTGGAAAACTAGCCTGTGTTACCCCAATATGACATTAGATGTCACCCATGCACTGCATTTACTGCCTGTCCCCCTCTCCTGGTCCCCACATGGGAAAGTCATGTACAGCCCACTCCCCCCCCTACACCCAAGGGATGGTGATTCAAGTTGCAGGGATCTCTGGAGGTCACATCATCCAGGCACCTGGAGATGCTCCCAGCACCGGAAAAAATGCCTGCAGCCCAGGATCTGATACCTCAACCCAGAAGAGGTGGCACAGGAGAAAGGTGTCCACAGTCTCCCTGGTGTTGCGGGACAGAGCTAGGTATTTGGCTATAATCCAGCAGAGCCAGGACTCATGAGATGATCCAAGACCCAGCTGTTTAACGCTGTGCACAGTCCATGACCCACACCAGCTAGCACTGCTCTTGCCTGGGCACCCCTGAGGGCAACTGAAGGGTTTGGAGACTAGTCCCCACTGGGATGCACCCCTAATTCAGCAAGAAGAGCGTACAGTTGTATTGGTTTTAGATGGCCTATGCCACACATCCATGGCCAGGGAATGGGTCCTCAGAGGGGCAGCTGCCAGAGATGACACAGAGGTGTCTGGACCACCCCATTTTGTAAGGCGACCAGGGTGCTCTGCACCTCCCTACCCGTGCTCCCCTGGCTGAAGGCCTCCTTCACACGACTTCTCCTCCAAGGGCTGCTTCTGCCTTCCCGCTCCCTTGCAAAAGGAAGGCAAAGCCCTTGGAGGGCAGCCACCAGGCTGCAAAGCTGGGACGGAGCCAGTTGAGTAGCTCCACACTCAGAACCACCCCTGGTGCTGTTTGGGTGCTGTCTCAGCCCTACACCAAGTGGGGCAGGATCTCTACCAGGGCTGACCAGGGCCAGCAAGAGGAATCCCGGCAGCCCCCCATCCCGCAGATGAGTGAAGGAGGCCAACCTCATTAAAGCCCGTGGAAATCCCCTTCCACATTCCCGGCTGCAGTGTTTCCTCTCTTGCAAGGCTGTGCGGCGGTGGCAGGCAGGGGGAGGCAGTTTGGGGAACATGTTTACAGAGCTCCTGCCAAACCACAGGAAGTCCCAGCTCCTGGGGATGAAGAACGGGAGGAGGAGCAGGACGATGAGGCCAAGGCTCTGTCAACCTCTATCCACCGCCACCAGCAAACGAAAGCCAGAGCACAGCGCTGCTGTTATGCTGGACCATGTGAGATGCAGGAGGGGCTGGAGCCTTCTCCCCTTGCTGTTTTATCTCAGAGTAGCTCAGCAGGTGAAGTCCACCAGCAAAGGGAGAGAAAAGAACCTGGGAAATGTACACATCTATTGTTAAAGCACACCATGGTGGACACCAGAGCTTCTGGTGCCCTGGCAATTGAGGACAGACTGTTACAAATGTGACCCAACAGCGCATAGTGCCGAAAGCTGGTACTTAGTTGTCCTAAAATTGATCTGCACTGGTTTCTAAACACCATTAATTTGTTGCATTCCTATTTACACATCCAAGGGCTGTCATCTTGTGCGGTTCTCCCGCATGTCTGAAGCGCCAGTGGCAGAGCAGCCCAAGCATCTGAGGAATCTTCTGCCATCAGCACCACTCCCAGTCCTGAGATGCCACTTGTCCAGTGAGGCTATCAAAGGCAACAGCTTGAAGATGCTCCTCCTTGATCAGAAGGTGTTGGACACCCCAACAACTTATCCTAGAATGGCAAAGAGCTCTTGAGACTGAGCGCCACGGGGCTCTCCTCTGCTGATGCCACCTGAGCAGGATTTGGGCAGTAAGTCCACAGCGCAGTAAGCATTTCATATTCCTCTTAATTTCATTAGGGACAATAGCCTTACAGAAGCCAAGAATATTTCTTTATATCAGAGTGCAAGGCCTCATGCTTGCAGGCCCAGGTGGCTTTGGTTGCATTCTTGGTGAAGACCATGCACTCATAAGTGCCTAAAGAGAAGTACCACTCACCATTCACTGGAGAAATACTGAGTACGGCTGCTCCCTGTCCTCACCATTCCACTTGTTCAATGAGAACAGACACTCCACACCCCAGTTTATCTGTTCACATCTATAGGGGCACAGACAGGCAGAAAAACAACCCACCTACCAAAACATTGCCTCATATTGCTCAAGCCATTCGGAACTGCAAATTAATTCAAAACAGATTGAATTTAAGACCTAAAGAAAAATATAAGTTCATCTACTGGGCATGCTATTTCAGAATGAATAATACAGCTCTGTTTGAATAGCCATTAAACAGCCAGATTCAATAAAAGAAAGGAGCAAAGTTCCCAAGAGGTTTCAGCTGACAATGAATATCATATTGAACAAAGGCAGGAATAGAAGTTACCGTAGTCTATATAATTAGCACTTCTCTCCACCCCTGTTTGGCAACTGCTCTATCAAATTGCAGATGTCCATAGTGAGTTAAGTGTTGCTGGAACACCTTGCAGTCAAAATCTTTGCACAGGCTCTTATATCCTGGAGTGCTCATTATCATTAATTAAGTGTATATGATTCTAGTTCCCAGAAGAATGTCCTCTTCTATTAACCGAGCTATATTTAAACTCAGGAGAATTCAGCATACATTTTTAATAGAAATTCAACAGACAGTATTAACATTTCTTTTTGGTATACAGCAGCCTTTTATATCACAAAGACCACCACAATGACCCACAGAGACAGGATTTCTCCTCTTTAAAACAAAACCCCCAGTTCTTTAAATCTTTCCTCCTCGGTCATATTTCCCAGGTCTTTCTATCACACTTCTAGACTTAGAGTCAGAAACATATTGTCCCATTTCTGAGTACTAAACTTTGAGTTTCAGGCTAGGTTATATGCTTGTTTACACCTCCCAGTATGCTCTTTGCTCTCTCCAGAAGAGGGTGGATTTCCTGACTCACATTCCCCTGGCAATCCGTTGCCCAAACCGGTTGTTCCCCATTCTGTATTTGTGCAGCTGGATGTTCCCGCCTTATTCCACCCCACGCATCTCCCGCCTGAATCTCATCCTACTTTTTCTAGGCAGTTCCTCCACCGTGTTGAGGCCGCCCTCCATCCCAGTTTCATCCTTCAGGGCCATTCTCCATCCTTCCTGACTCTGCATGTCCTGCAGATTGAATAAGCTTCCTCCATATTCAATCATCCACCCTGCAGACCCATGCTCACCATCACCTTCCCTTCCAAGAGGCCAGGTTAACAAGCGTCTAAGTCATGTGCTTTAGCTGTTTTAGGAGAAGATGAGTGATGAAAGCCTTGCTGGAGTCAAGGCAGGTGGCAGCTACCACATCTCTCCTTTTCAGACTCACAAAGAGAATTTGATTGATCTGAAAGTTTCTCCTTGACCAGCCCCTAATGACTGCTACAGATCTCCTTGGTACCTACCATGTGTTTGTAAAGAGGTCATTTGATTGCCTGTCCCTTGTTTGTTCTTTGTAGGACTAGGTGTTTCCTACCATATCTAGATTGCCCAGAAAAGCTGTGTCTGCCCCATCCCTGGAGGTGTTCAAGGCCAGGCTGGATGAGGCTGTGAGCAACCTGGTCTGGTGGGAGGTGTCCCTGCCCGTGGCAGGGTGTTTGGTACTAGATGATCTTTAAGGTCCCTTACAACCTGGACCATTCTATGATTCTATGATTCTATATTTGCCCTCCTGGCTCTGGTAATCCCCTTTTTACTGTGCCTGTGCACAATACCTTCAGGAGATTCATCGTCGTCATCATCCCTGATCCTCAGCATGAAACAACCCTGTTACAGGTCACTAGGAAAAAGAAAAATATCCTTCTGGAAAATCCTGTACATATCTGCTAAATATTCCCACTGCCTTCAGTGAGCGCTGGGATGTCATTCCTAACCCAAGTCCATCAGACCCTAAGACAACACTTAACTTCAAGCACACAAGTAATGCATCACCAACTTCACTACAGGCCTGTGTAGCTTTGGCTCTGCTCCACAACATTGTTGAGCCTAAATGTCTTCATCCATGGGTTAAAAAATAGCCTGTGATGCTTATCTATTCCAGGGAACACCTGTGAAATGGATTCACATGCAACTAAGGTCTTCCGAGTCTCAAAGGGAAAACACGTCAGCTGAACCTTGCTCTCACGCTCTGAACTGTCCATCAGCCCACAGCCACTGTGGGTGCTGCTGGCCAGGCAGGCGTGGGGCTCCCAGCTGTGGTGAGTTGTGATGGCTGATAGCAAAGCATCCTCCAGCTTTGTTCTTCTCTAACGTACTCTTGGAAACCCCACTCTCCAACAACTGAAAAATTAACCCCACTCTCCAACAACTGAAAAATTAAAGAAGAATAAGGAACAAAGCTGAACATAAGCTGAATACAACGGACACTATCTGCTCTGCCAGGACCTCCCAGTCCCAGTGGTTAGCACCTGACCAAACCAGAGGTGTGATGTAGAAAAAGCAGTTCTCGTGGTGGTTAATGAAAGGTGGATGGGGACTGCCAGAAGTCTCCTTTCTAACCCAAAGAAAATTCCATCATTCCTTGCAAGGTCAGCTCCCAAGCGGAAAAAAAAAGCAGTGGGAATAGGTTACAGCGCTCTGATCACGTTTGAAACAACTTGCGTTCGTCTCATTGGAGAAACGGGAAGCCAGGATTTCTTCAGCTCTTCCCGGCCAAGCCCATACCCCTGTCCTCCTGGGAGGGCAACCATTACCACGAAGACTGCACTGAGGAGCAGGGAGAAAATCCAATTGCAACGAAGAACGAGCTGAGGGTGCCACTGTCTCCCACCAGCAGCAACCCACAGCGTTTGTGTGTGCAAGCTGCTTTGTCCCTTCTGATGTGACTGAGATCTGTGCTAAGGTGGCCTCGGGGGAATTTCAAACACACCTGACTGAAGCACCTACATTAAAAGCTGGCTCCCTAGGGTCCTTATACAACCAAAGAGAAGGCAGAACATCACTCCTGCAGCTTCTTCAGGGATCTGTAAGATAGCAAGCATGAATCCCAGCCCCTCTGTTGGTTTATTTTTTTTTCTCTACCGCTTTGGGGCAAGTTGCTCACAGTTAACAACAGGGATGAATCAGAGCTTGCATTTCTCCCTCTGCTCAGCTGAGACCTGCTTCAGGCTGCACAGCTCTCCTAAAGTGAGATAAAATCCATCCCAAAACCAGTTCCTCAGTGCCAGAAAATGGAAGTGGTCCAATGCAAACCGCAGGACAAATAAGCCAGCCAACGCCAGCCCTCTGTCAGCCAGCCTTCCCTCTGAAACGAAAAGCAAAGCAACTCCCGGAGGTCCCCCCGGCTCCGAGCATGGCTTTGCAATTATAAATTATCCCAAGATTATCTCTGTCCCCAGCGCTGCTGTATTCACCTCCCCTGTGTTTGCCAGGGGATTAATTGCTGCTGCCTTGGCTGCACTGCAGAATAAAAGCTGGGGACGCAGCAACCTCCTAATTACCACCATCATTCAGTGGCAGCAAGGGGTGATAAATTTAAAGCCAAATACATGAGGAAACACTTTTTGTTTTAATGTAGTCTGCAATTAACCAGAGCACAGACTGCCGCTGGGAAGGGAATCAAGACAAACGGGACCAAACATCCAGAGGGCCTGAGCAAGAACGGAGACTAGGGTTGCACTGTGTGACACAGCAATGCCCAGAGCTGACCATCCTGGCCTCACCAGGCACCATCCAAGGACCAGCAGGTACTTCTTGCTCTTACCAGGTCCTAGCACGATGTTTGACAGTGCCTGGGAGCATCATCCATCTTATCCCCTGACACCCTCTGCTCCCACACAGTCAGGAGGCCTCATCTGTGACGCACAGCTGATGGAGCATCAGCAAGACAGGAGAAGCTGCAGAGATGCCAACTTCTAGGACTCTGAATTCAAAAGAGCTGCTCCAGGACGGTCCCCACCATCCAATCACTTTCCCTGATGGCCCACACGTCTCACATGGGGAAATGTGGAGGTATCTGAGGAGACATACCTAGAAGTTTGGTGCCAATGCCTCCTCCAGTGCAGAGCACTGGACTTTGAGCTTGTTTTCCCACTCCAAGTCTCTCGTTATCTCGTGAATACCCTGCCTAAGCGTGACGGCAGTGCTGCCAGAAAGGAGGAGCTCCGTCTCCCTTTACATCAGGAACATCTCTGGCTTGTAGAAGTCATCCACAGCCTCACCATCCTCATCCATGGTGGGAACAAGCAGCAAATCCACTGCTCCTCACTGAATCTGGGCTGGAGCGGAATAAATCTGAGCTCCATGGGACTGCAGGAAGGTCCTGGACACCAGTATCACTGTCACTCCAGTGCTGTGGGACTTCCCAGTGCATGGAAATGTGGTGAGAGCCCCAGGCCCAGAGCTCAGATGAGGCACCAGAAGCTCCATGGCCCTGAGTGGGACCGGGCTGGAAATCTGTCAAGCTTTCTCATGAGATTTCCTCTCTCCCTCCTGGTTCTGTTTGGGCTGGAAACACCATGAGAATAACTTTCCTCCTTGCATTTCAGCAGTTTTGCTTCCGGGCCTGGGCTAAACAAGGAAGTGCAGAGGCGTGGGAACTGAGGGGAGACACAAACACACGAGAGCATGGTCTGAACCGCTCCAAATCTCTACGTGCAACTCACTGCCTCCGTCAAGGCGGTTCTCCTGCCAGCTTAACTCCTCTGCCTGGGCTGACACCTTCAGGTGGAGACGGTTTTCTCAGCCTTCCCTCTGGGCCAGATCCTGCGCTCCCTTACACAGTAAACCAAACCCGGCAATAGCCACTCGAATTGCACCGGTCTGAGACAAGAACATTTGGATCAGGATTTTGATGCCTTTTAAAGACACAACACCTAGCCCATGCCTGTAGACTACAGAGCACTTGGACACAAAGCCCAAACCTCCAGAGAACTTCAGTCCTTTTGCTGCCTATCACGAGACATGGTAAAAGGGCCTGATTTCTCAATGCCCTCGGCATCTCAGCACCCCGAGAACAGAGTGCATTTCAGGTGACTGACATTTAACTGACAGTACCACAAACCATCAGCACTTTAGGCGAGGTTGACCCGTTCCTCCGGGATCCAAATTTCCCCACTGCTACATGCCTTCAGCACCCACTGACCAAACAAGGTGTGCCCACATGAGCAGGTACGGCATGTAGGGATGAATAATGCTCCTCTCACCCCGTATGTATTTCAGGATAAAGTTCAGGCCTCACCACAGGCTAATGCACCACCTAACATACATTTAGACCAAACATTCAGTATCTCAAAGCTACAAAGAATGCGGAAATGGAAAGGAGTTTTTCCCATCCCAACCAGCTTTTAAGCAATTTAAGGCACTGCTCTTTCCCATAAGTCTCCACCAGATTGGCATGGAAATCTCTTGGGGATTATGAGGATCTGTTCAGTAGTTCAAAGGTTAATTGGAGCAACACCAGGGTTATGAGCAGAAAGGAGGGGACAATTCCTAGCAGCAAGGTCGCAGAACTACTGAGCACATCCCGCTGGAGCATTCATCATTATTTAATTATTGCTGTACTAATAGCTAGTATGATTTAAAGTATTCAAGGTCTCTTAGGCTTTGTGAAAGAAGCAAGCATTTTCTGGTTTTTAAGGACCTCCTAATAGGAGATGGGTGCAGCAGCTCCCCAGCCCAGTGGGCCCTGTCTCTCAGCACTGAGCACTTAGAATCATAAAATCATAGAATTGTTTTGGTTGGAAGGAACCTCCAAGATCATCAAGTCTAACCATTAACCTAACCCTGCCAAGTTACCACTAAACCATGTCCCTCAGCACCACATCTACAGGTCTCTTAAATACCTCCAGGGATGGAGACTCAACCACTTCCCTGGGCACTCTGTTCAATGCTTGATAACCCTTTCAGTGTAAAAAAATTTCCTAACATCCAATCTAAACCTTCCCTGGCGCAACTTGAGGCTGCTTCCTCTTGTCTTATAGCTTGTTGGTTGGGAGAAGAGATAGACCCCCACCTCGCTACACCCTCCTTTCAGGTAGTTGTAGAGAGCGAGAAGGTCTCCCCTCAGCCTCCTTTTCTCCAGGCTGAACACCCCCAGCTCCCTCAGCTGCTCCTCATAAGACTTGTGCTCTAGACCCCTCACCAGCAGTTTTGGGGTTTTTTTGCCACTTAAGGCAAACAACTGCGCTTACTTGACTATATGACTTCTAGGCAGGAGGAGCTGGCCCAGACGATGGGCAACCAGCTCATGTGCATCTCAAGGACCCCCCCTGTTGTTTACAGAGACCCACAGACAGCGCTGGCACTAGCCAGGAGAGGACTCAGTGTCTCGAGAGGCCACATACAATCCCATCTGAAAATCTGTCTGCTTCTGCATACTGCTCAGCATCAAGGGATCTCCATCTTACCAGAGGCTTCTCACTGAGTGTGTCGTTTTGAGTTTGAGCCTGTCAGTTAGGGTTAGTCCCTGCTGCAAAGCCGTCTTCCCTTCCTGGACAGTGCTGCCTACCACTACCATCACCTATCCAGCTTCTTTTGACCTCTCCTTTACAGCAAGCACCATTGTGTGCCTGGTCTGTACACTGATGTTACTTTCACAGCTGGAACTGCATCCCCAGAGGCATGTGCACAGCTTCTTCATGTCCTTGGCTCAGAGGGAGAAGCACAGCCCTCAGCCGTGTCCTCCTCTCCCTGTCAGAAGAAGCAAGAGAGGTAGAGATGCACCCAAGAGCCATCCTGTGACTCTGGTCCCTGCCAGCTCTCTCCAATCTGCCCTGCCCAAGGCACTTTTCCCTGTCACAGTCTGGCACATCTATTTCAGATCTCCAATGCATAGGATTGCTACATATCACAGGGAACAAGAAACAGATTCCCACTGGGGAAGCAGGGTCCTAGAGCAGTGTGGCGTCAATGACATGCCCTTGAGGTTCAGAGGAGGAGGACCCGACTGCTTGTTAATCCTGCTTCCCAGCTGGGGAGTAACCTAGCCAGGGAATAACCTAGCCAGGGAATTCTAGTGAAAACTTTAAAACTTCTAGTAATGCACTGTGAGAATAAAATCCCCAGCATCGCAGCTCACAGGGAGGCAACGCTGCTCATTGCACAATAAATCATGCGAAACACTGGACACAGATCCAAGGCATCAGGAAACAAGCAGGAGAGTCTCTACGCCCTTCTGGCTAAATCACCTCTGTCTTTCTCACTGATTGCCACTGGAAACCTGGGTGTGACCTCCTGTGCTGGGGTAGATTAGATGATGCCTCCGACTGCACCTTTCAGCCCCATTTTCCATGATCGTAGGGTTTTCTCTTGTTACCTTGGGCTAGGTGCTTTCCATCTTTGAAAAGTGTCATGTTAACAGGCTTGCGACCACTGTGTTCCTCTCCTTGCCCTTCTCCCAGGCTCTCTTCCCCAGCTGCCCCAGCCAGCATGAGCCCTCAGCCTGCTCTTGACCTCTCAGCATCGCAGTCTTGAGCTCTTTAGACTTTGCCTGCTACTTTACGCGTTAGCATTTTTATAAATTCAAAGATGCCTTATCTTGAAGAAGAGAAAACACAGCAACATGGAAGCACAAGGTAAGACCACATGATTGCTCCCCCAGAAGACACGTGCTCAGTGGCCAGCTAGATGCTAACTTGCATGGTCCTGCCACTGAGGGCTAAGAAATGAATCAAGAGGACAGTGCTGTGCCCTTACGAAGGCAGGGAAAAGAGGCAGGGGTGAAGGCAAGTCATGAAATCAGAGCCGCATTACTCAGCGTGGTCAGCTTGTCACTGCCTTGTGCGATCGACAACCTGAGTCACAGGAGTGGAATTCATCTCACTTAAATTCAGACATCTAAAATACAGAATTTTATGTCTGGCCACGCAGCTTCAGCTTCTCTTACAGACTATGATTCATCTGACCTCTCTCAGATACTCCTGTAGATTGAATCACACTCTGATTCTTCCTATTTCTCTGCATCATCAATAAAGGCAGCCGATGGTGACTAGTTCATCTGAAGTCAGACATCTCAATTTTACATGCCAAAATAAGAGCAAAGGAATCCCACTCTGGGCACTGTCATTTCTCCCTAATTGAAGAGCTTAAAACTTTCAAAGCAAAAGGACAATGACAGATGAATTTGCGGTAGGGCTTTTCATGCCAACATTCAGAGACCGTTTCTCCCCTGCCAGCTTGCTTAGCTTAATTCATGGGAATGTCTAGAAATGAGAACCCCTGGAGCACAGCAAAAATGAGCCCAGCTCTGGCATTCGTGTGAGCAACCAGTTCTTAATTATTTGACTAATACTAGCACTGCGCAGCAACCATATGCACCAAGGGGTCTGCAGAGTTTTCTTTGCCACAAAGACCCACTTACAAAACTACACACGGAAGGCAGGTCTCGTGTTTCTGCAGTGTTTCAGGTGCAAGAGCACAATGCCAAACTGCAGCCCTTTTCAGAGTGTTCGGGGAGTTTATAAGGTATAATGAATCTGCCTTAAGCTCAATTTGAGTCAGGAAGGATCAGAGAGCCGGGAAAGGTGGACTAATGCTGGTCAACTAGGAGATGTATCATGAGCATGGTGCAAACCCTCCCGTGTTCTGAAGAGGACGGGAGCACGCTGGCTGCAGGAGTGATGGGGAGAACCACACGAGAGGGGTTTTCTGCACAGAAAGAACACGATTACCCTGGGCTACAGGGACAGGCCGCAGAGCGCCTCTCTGAGCCACGAAGATGGAAGCAAAATTACTCATCAGCCCCTGGAGGTTAGATACCTGGGGAGAGAGGGTTTCTCCCTTCATTAGGAGATGGGTCAAATATGACTAGAAGTTAGGACTTTATCCTTTCAGCTCCCCACCCCCAGAAGGATTGCTAGCAGAGGGCTCTGAGGCAGAGCAGAGCCAGGAGGGAAGGAAACGTCTTGGGCTGTGCCCACGGGCTGCACTGAGACCCCATGGGGCTACGGCAGGGCCAGGAGGAGAGCACTGGGGAAGGAAGTCTTACGGCAAGGTCGGACAGCAGCTGCCTGCAGGAATGAATCCAGGAGTAGCGTCCTCCTGGGATGGGCCAGGAGGGTCTTGTGTTGACTGACTGCCCTTCCTGAGTTCGGGAGGAAATTAATCTCCCACCGTGGGCTTCGGTTTATTTTTACATTGCAACTTGGTCCAAAGGGAAAAAAAAAAAAATAAAAAAATTCTATTCCCTAAAAGGAATCACAAATTTCACAGCGACCTAAGGAGATTAGTCAAATCCCTGTGACCGTCAGCAGTTTCGCTTAGGTCAAAGCCTGGCATAACTCAATCTCTGTGAGAAGAGAGGAGAGGAGCGGCGCAGACTGCCCAGCTCTGCAGGCGGGCCAGCCTCTCAGAAAGGACCCTTCTGCAATATCTGGAGGGAAATATCCCTTTTGCCATCCCGCAGCAGAGAGGGAAACAGTCAGGCTGGCCGAGAGTGTAGACAGCGAACGGGAGCGTTATCTCTTGCAGATACCACAGTGAGACCTTCCGAGCTGGGAAGCAGGAGGGGGACCAATTTCCCAGGCTAAGAGACATCAAAGGCTGTGTGAAACCTTCTGAAAATGCTCACCCTGAATTTCTCATGCATGGGTGGGCATATGGAATAACTCTCCATAGGGTCAGGGAAATGTAGAAAGCGGAGCAGTCGGGTTCTGATTTGCCTCTTGCTCTGGGGGAGAAAATGAAGAGAATTTATCTCAAAACCTAAAAATAAATATGCCACCCGTAGGTTTGGTTTTGCACAAAAATTGGCCTGAGTTAGGTAACCCAGGGCCCTTTCTGGATGAAATCATTTCCATCTCCCGGCAAACATGTCTGTGTTAATGGGCTCACAGAGGCATCAGCCTTTCAAGCTGTGTATCCAATTTCATCCAGGGGATCAGTAAAGTGGAGGAGCTTTGGTTGCTACTGCAATGCACTCATTGAGAAGAGAGGTGTTGAAGAAGGAAACAGAGTACAGTCTTTTGGATTACTCTAAGGAAAAATAGGGCTTTCAGCTCATATTCCAAAGTTTTAAAAAGATCTGCCTCCCCCTTGGTGAGAGGAAGGAGCATCTTGATAGAAACTCAACAGAAAGTCTCCTGCTCTTTTGGGTGAATACACAGCATTGCTTCACATGGTATCATGAAGCCAAACTGGATGGGAAAGTCGATGCTGTCTCCCACTGCAGAGAGGCAGGAGACTTTTGCAATTGTTTCCCTTTCCCTGATAAAGTTGCTGGTGCAGTTTTCAGAAGAAACTAACGTTTTTTGCAATTCTTAGCTCTCCTCATAGCAAAACTTCTTCTCTCTTTGTGGCTTCGCTGCCGTTTGAACTCTTCCAGTAGTACCAGCCCTGAGGTTTTCAAAATTATGAGTCAGGAACTGGGAAATCCTCACACTGATTTAGAAACTAAAAGATTAAAAACAAAACAGCAAAAGACACCCCAACCGCAGGGACTTTCGAGTCACTTCTGGTCTTCAAGCCTTTAAGGTCGAGAGTGGAACAGTCCCGTGGTGGTGTTTCCGGGTACCATTACACCTGCTTTTCTATCTGCTGTTTCTTTTCTTGTGTTAAGAGCTCTTCGGGGTAGAAAGCATCTTTCCGTCCTGTGAACGTTTAGCACAAGGCAGTCTTCAGACAGGATGAAGCCTCCTGGGCACAGGGAGAACGAATGTAAACCATTGCGATTGGCCTTTTTACCTATGAAATACATAATCTGAGCAAAAACATTTGAGGAGAAAGCAAGATAGCAGACGGGACAAGGGAAGGCAGGCAGCACAGTTGTCCACCACAGCTGCCAGCATTTCCAGTGTTTGGTATTCGCTCCTGACCCAGTGACAGCTTCCCGGGGTGGGGTGGGGGGGAAGGAACAATAAAGATGATTCCCATGTTCCTGATGCACACAGAAAAGGACATTCAAGTCCAATTTTTAATAGCTGACATTGTGGGAGCTCCTGAAAGCTCCCTCTTGATCAGGTTCCCCCTTTGATTAGCGTTGTACCAGCAAGCAGGAAGATATTCCCACTCCCAGAAAGTGTACAGACTACACACCTCTGAGGCAGGGCACAAAACCAGCGACATGGTCCTTGCCTCTACAGGTGGGAAAAGCAGATCCAGCCGAGTGAAGTGACCCAAGGTTCCACAGCACTGTGCTGTGGAAAGGTCAGAAACAGAGCCAGAGCTTCCCAGCCATGTGGCTGACTCAGACACGGGCAAGCTCTGCCCAGATCGGGAGCAGCTCTTACTCCCAGGGGCCAGAGCAGTACAGTCATTCTTGCACAGCACCGCGTCCAGTCAGACCTGCTCCAAGCAGCCCTCAGACGTCTCTGCTCTTGGCCCTCTGCAAGGTCAGGTCGCTCTGAGGTGGAGTTTGCAGCCCTTCTCCTCGCCCTGCGCTTACCACACACACAAAGAGGACACGAGCCCTGATCTGTTTGACCAATTGATCTCATTTCCAAGAACCCTGCGAAATTGCCTTGCAAACTGCACGGGTTTGCCACTTATTTCTGCTGCAGATGATCTCTTCCAATGCAAAATGTCCCTGATCCTATGATTAAAGCTTACTTTGATCTTCCTTTAAGGAGTGGGAGCTTGGAGAAAGAAGTGAGGAAGCCCGAATGTGTGTTTCTGCTGCAACAACTGGAGACAGAAATGCAAGAGCTACTTAGAGAAGCAAAGTCTTCAAAATATTTGATCCAGATGGAGGAGCGGGATCAAAATCACAGCAGTGCCTGCTTCTCAGACCTACCCGTGTCAAAGCTGAACTTGGTTCTGGACCTACAGAAATAATATTAAAAAAAATATTTCTCCAACGTCAACACAAGGGAAGTGTCCTCCGCTATTCCTCTACTATCAAGATGACTAGTAGCATGAGTTGGGCTTTGCACTAAGAGGGTTCGGGTTGGGCAGAGGCCCTTTACTCCTGATGATTTCACCAATCCGACATTTGTTCTCATGTATTTACTCACTCTCCACCCCCCCAAAAAAACCTGGAAAAACAGTTTCCCCAACTGGAAATCCACATTTCGTAGTAACATTGACCAGACCACTTTGCAAGAGGTAAAGCGGGATGAATTTTTTCGGCACAGCTTTAGTAGAAGCTCACTGCTCTTACCTGGCCCCTCGGTGTCTGTATCCTGACAGATTCCTTCAGCAATCTTCAGCTCTTCTTGACTTCGCCTTTTTGTGGTGTTTGTTTCTTCGCCCTTCTTAAATAAACCATTGGCAGTTACCATGGTAACACGCCTCATCCTTTCTCTCTCCTCCCTAAAAGTCTATTTCTATTTAACAGGCTTTTAAAATGACTCTATTTATACTTTCTTTTGTGATCCTGCCCCTGCTCCCTTGCAGTCAGACAAGGGCAGGCACGGAGTCGTGCATGCAGTAGCCCCTGTTACTAATAATGGCCATCCATAAACACAAGAGCAAGCTGTGGGGATCAAAGCCGTGACCTTCATCAGGAGACGCTCTGCTTCTCAGACGAACAAAAAGGAAACCTGAGAGACGGCTCACCGCGTGCTCCGGCGGGAAGCACGGCTAGCAGCGGCCATCCCCACCTTCCCACTCTCCAGCAGCGTGATGAGGGGCTGCAAGCCCCCAGAAAGAGCCATCATGTGAAAAACAGACTCGCTATCGCTGCAGGCAGCTTCCACCTTCCCCCTTTCCTCAGGGTCAGACATTCGTCTACATTACTGCTAACTGGATAAAGAGAAAAATACGAGCTGTGCTCCTTTTTGCTTCCTATTCTGTAAAAAGAAAAGCTCTCTTCCTCTCTATGCTTTTTCGCTTTAAATCTCAGGGCTATTAGCAAGCGTCAAGGTTTATTTCCTTGAGGTTCATTATATAATTTAAACATGTAGATTACGATTTATCTTAACCCTTAGCTGAAGCAGTAGGTCTCTGAGTTTTTACGATGGCAGCTTCTCTCCTATTGTTTTTCAGGCATTTCTGCTAATAAAAAACAATGGGTCTGAAACAGTCCAAGTACAATTTGGTTGCTTTCTCCATTGAGAGGTTTCACTTGCACGGTCGGGCTGGTGCCAGAAACCACACGTTTTTTGGTCATCTTTAGGGTGTTCCAGGAAACATATTGTCGACAGATCTCAATTTTTCAGTAGGAAAAGCAAGTAGAAGAAAGACTCCCCAGCCCTCCCCTTCTTTCCTCCACATAAAGACAGGGCATTCAGGATTTCTTTATTGATGAAGAATGATCCCAACAGTTGTTAATCCATTTTCTTCTCGCTTGTGATCTCTACAGCCTGGCTAGCGCAAGAAGCTGTGATGCCCTCAGAGTGACACTCCAGAAAGGGTTAAGGTATCTAAAACTACTGCCTCAATAAGCAGCTCGCAGAAGTGTCCTGTCCCCAGGGTAGGATCAGTGTATGAGAATTTGCTCAGATCATGTAATGTTTGTAACTCGATTTCCTGCCGGAAAGCTTCAGTGGGTGGAGTTTCTGCTGAACCAGACAGAACTAGAACTATTTCCTTCTCCAGATTGCTTGTGCATGTCCAGTCAAGCTCAACTGAATTAATAGCAACGGGCTTGTTTCCCCCACACACCCCTTCCCATTCACCTCTTGCAGCAGAGATATGGGAAGTATGTGATAATCTTGCTGCCAGGACAAGTGCCTCAGGAGGTGGGACGATCCCGCAACCTTGGGCAAGTCCCGTTCTTTCTCTGCGCCTCTGGTCCATCTGTTCTTATATTCTGGAGAAAGGATGTCCTAATGACCAGCCTCCTGCCCTACCGATTTCCTACGTGACCTTGCAAAAGTCACTTAACCTTTGCCTGCCTCCGCTTTCCATGAAACGGAGAGGAAGGTAGCAGAAGGCTTGTTCACGCTGCTGCCACCACCAGTATTAAACCAGGGCCCATGAAGACCGAAAGTGGAGACCTCTCCAGTTTAAGCTTAAAGACCAGTCGCTATTGTCTCCTAGAACAGTGCAGACCTGTGGTGGATCACCAGAAGCACAAGAGAAAAAAAGCCCTGTTACCTCCCACACTCCCAACTGCAAACTGATTCATTCATTCCCTGCCTCCGCCATCCCAGGGACCATGAGTTTCCTTTACATCCATCACTGAACGCAACCAAAACCTCCTTGGAAAGGCCAGATCCTGCTCCAGGTGCTTGTTTTTTACCAAAGTTCTAGGTTTCACCAGAGCGGTCTAAGATGAACCCCAGTAAGATGCTTTCGTCTGTACTAAGAGCATCCACACAGGGATGAATGCATGCCTGATCCTATGGATCTCACAGGAGAACAAATCAGAGCTGGGGCCAGAGATCTACCCCACCACATACAGCTTCAGGACTCTGCTGGCTTTGAGTGGTGCCAGGTCAAGTTATTTGAGCTTCAGCTGGTAATCCAGACACTTCATCACCAAGATTAAGATGAAGGTAGGCAAGCTCCCCTCCCTCAGTTGATTTTCAGCAGCACCTTTCAAAAATTCTTCCCAGCAAAGTAACCTCGACCAAAAAAAAATGAACCACCGTTGTGTTTTTTTTCTCATGGGACCAAGGAGGAAACTCGTCTGAGGCACAGAGACATTTCTGAGTTCCGTATTTCTCACCCTTTTCCAATTGCTGTCTCCGTACCAGCCTGTCAGCTGCAGTGCTTGTCTTTGCTGGACGCCTGGGGCACACCCTCTCCCCGCCACGCCGATAGTATCATGTCCTTAGGATGTGTCTACACTCCCAGGTAGAGCTGGTTACGCAGAAGAGTCCATTCCTTAGGCCTGGCTAAGTCTGGAGGCCTGGGTGTGAGATAGAAAGTAGGCACTGCTCCTTATCATACAAGGAAGATTATGCAGGTATGTCCTTTAATGAGGAAAACGAAGGCTCTTTGAATAGGTATGTGGGGTTGGCTGCAGGTAACTCCTGGCAGCGAGCAGGGTTCTTGCAGCATGTACCAGCCCAGGTTTCCAGTGCCAGATGAAGTGGGGCAACCAGCCGCCCCCCACCAACCTCCTTAAACCAAGTGAACCTTCTTTCATAAAAAAGGACAAAACTTGAGGACCACAGCATCACTGAAAGAACTGCAGCCGGGACCGACAACTCAACATGTTTATCTATGACTGTTACTTCATCTCCTTTCTGATTGCTGGCTTGCAGGCGTGGGAATGCAATGTGTATGGTTTTGTTTTTTTAATTGCAATCATTTTGCAGACCACCTTCAGGCACACTAGGGACCACCAGTAGTGCAGGGACCGCATGTGAAGAAGCCCTGCCCTAGGAGACCCATCCTGCCTTCCCTGATGTGGTTAAAATGCCATTCCACGTTGTGGTGCCTGCAAGGATTTAACCACGTTCTCAACCCAGACGAAAGCCCTGGACTCTGCCATGTGCCTGAGAAAGCAGGAGTGAGCTTCAGCTGTGTAGGAGGGCAGCTGCAAGAAGCCAGGCTATCTGCAGCACTCCTTAGTGATCCCTTTATAGCCTCCCCCATCCCTCTTACATGCAAATACAACCTCTGAGCCTCTGGCCCAGGCTCTTTCTGTTCTGAAGTCTTCGTTGGCTATTAATACCTGGGGAATCTGTGAAGCAGGCAAACAAGGTTTTGATGAGTGTGGGAAAAGGAAAGGCGTTACCACGTATGAGTGAACTTCAGTTTCGTTCATGTGCTGAATTAGTCAGTGCCTTCAAGTGAATTCCAAGTGCTGGTCCAGCTATTAAATGACTCTTCTTGAAAAGGTAAGTGCTCCATTTTAAGCCTCTCCTGGGGGAAAAGCTAACTTAAAAATATAAAATAAAACCTGAAACAGAACCATTGCATAGTTGTTTTTTTGTTTTTTTTTTTTTTTTTTCCCCACTTCCTTATCTCTCCCAGAAAGAAAACGTATCCACTACTCAATGCACAGCAGCTTCTGGGACCTCTGGAAGCTGGAGAAACCCAAGTTGCTTGTAGTGCAGGTGAATGAGATGTCTGTGTAAGGGCTGGCGACTGGGAACCTCATCCAGATATTGAAATTCCAGAGGAACAGGATGTGATAACTGCTTCACCAAAGGAGCAGAAATATCTGGTGTAGAGAGCCGAGACACAAGTTCCAGTGGCTGAGACTTGTTCAGTTACTGGATGGGAAAGAGGCATCGGTGCAGAAACGTTAACACTGACATATCAAGAATACGTGTTTCACTTCCTACCCTGGAGGAGTAGTTCCTCCTGCAACCTTACCAACCCTGAATTATCACTTTGTTGCTTCTTCCCTCTCTAACGCAGCAGCCCTGAGAAATGTTGTCTGCAGGTGGCAAAAAGGAGAGCAATTTTTTCCGTCAGTTCAGTGTTAATGGTGTCCTGGCTTGAAGAAAGCTGCATTTGGTTGAAATGGAAATGACAGAAGGGGGTAGGGAAGGACCATGGAAATAAAGATTACAGAAACTCAGACAAAGCAGGTGTATGGATTGCATTTCCATCCTTTATGCAAACACGGAGCCTGCATGGGCTTGGTCCAGGAAAGTGTCCTAGCTGTAATACAAGCACTTTGACAAGCGCACATTAAAACGTGGCCAGGCTTTCCACTAACGCAAATACAACCCTCTGGGATTAGTATCTGCACAGAGGTTACAGTCCTTCCACATTGCTTTGCAGTGCCTCACGCGTGAAAAACATGCTCAAGGATGATAACGTGCACAGGAGATTGTCGATATTTTTGTTGAAAATCCATTCAAATTCAGGAAATTACAGCTAACATGAAGCCTATTTGATCCTCTTAAGGCAGTGACCTGACAGTGGCAACATTTCTCTCTGCCCGTTTTTCTAAAATATGGAGAAGCGAGGCAGGGCTTGACTGAAGATGGACTCAGGCTTGCCAGGAGACCTGAAGGTGTTCCTCAGTTGCGTTGCATATCAATTTTAAATGCCTCCATTTTCCCTCCAGCTTACAACGGACAAATGTCTCCCTACCAAAGAGCAGCAGCAAAACTGGGTATGAATTTACACCACTGGCCGAGAAGCTACGCTCTCTCAGGCACAGCAAGCTTTCGGCCTCACCCATGCAAGAGGGATCAAGCTGGGTTTGACGGCACTTCTGAGGCGATGTGGTGGAGGCTTACGCTGTTGCCCCTTTTTCTTTTGCCAGAGCTGTCAAGCTGAGATTGTGCTCGGGTGCTAGAATTTGCCATGTGACATTTCAAATGGTAAGCAAAGAACGGCTTGCCAACCACCGCTCTCAGGTTCCCAACTAAATAAAAACAGATTACTGGCATTTGATGAATCTGAAAGGAAGGCGGGTCTATCAGATTCACAAACAGCAAAGAAAAACAAACATATTGCCTCAGAGCCAAATGCAGTTCCCCATCATGCCTGGGAATCCCCATGGAAGGAAAAGGGGTCATGCTGTTTTAACAAGAAAGGATTTGACCAAAAATACCCAACCAACTTGAGCAGCTGCAAAGTTGTTTTTCTTTGTGCTGGATTTTTTGTTTGTTTGTTTCAGTTTTCAATTTTATGCTTTTAAAGAAAGCATTCGCAGGAGGGTTTCTCAGTTGGTCCTACCATCACCAGGAACAGCAGGAGGACTTCTGCCCTCCAGGGCTTTCGCTAAGTTTGCTGGACTGATCCTACCGCCGCCGGAAGCCACGCTCTGAGTAATTCATTAAAAACGTTGATGCGAATAAGAGATAATTTTCTCACCTAGAAAAAGTAGCAGGGAGTCAAATAGCAAAACCTAAATGTCAATAGCAGGGGAAGTAACAGTTTTCTTTCTGTTTTCAGCAGATGACTATTGCAAGGTGTGAATTTGCTGATGTCTAATCAAGGTTAAGCTTATGCTACGCCTCCCCCGAGAAGGGAAGGGGAAGGAGAGAGTTAGGCATGTCGAAGGACATCCCTTTACCCAGCTGCCTGTTTTCAAACTTGCAGAAATTGAATGTCTCTAATATGCTTTGACATTGGTCAACAGATGCAAAAGTTTTAGCAAAGGACCCATTTTATAAACGTATAGACATACACTGCAGTTGCATAAGATTCACTGCATTAAGAAACCTCGGTAAAACTGACACCTTTCCTTTACTAATTCTTTTTTTTTATGATGCATTAAGACATTCTGAACATTTTCTTTCCTTTTTTTTCTATTCTTTTTTTCTGTTGGAAACATCCCATATGCCAAATCAGCCTTTCTCAAGTTCTGCTGGAGGACTTCTTGTAGATCTTGACAGGTCGGCCCTTAACCAAAGAGGAAGCCTCCTGGCCCTTCTAACAAAGGATTTTCTCAGAAACATAAGGCACTGTCAGGCAGTTCTGATTTAGATGGCACCGTTTTAATGCCTTTCAGGGAAGAGGAAAAAATATTCTTGAAATTAAAGCATATCTGAGGATCTCCTGATGGGTTCGCTGAGTAGCAAACAGGGCGTGTTTGCAGAGGGTGCTCTGTGGTTACCAGGCTTGTTGGACATGTTGAAGAGGAAAGACATGGGAAGTGTGCAGACATAGAATCACAGAATCGTCTAGGTTGGACGGGACCTTTAAGTTCATCGAGTCCAACCATCAACATAACACTGCCAAAACCACTGCTAAACCATGTCACTAAATTCCGCTGCTGTCCCTTCACCTCGACGTATTTGTGTATGACTCCTGAGGAATCACCTCATTCCTCTGTCACCCCAAAAAGCCCTGTCCTGCTATTCCTTTAATATCTGCAAAGCCCTTGGCTGCCCCCGTGGTAACTTCTGCTAAGAGTCCTCAATAAATACGAAATAAACAAAAAGAAGCAACTTGCACTGAAGTCGGGTGCTCTGTTCCCATGCCTTTGAATTTACGGCAGTTCCTTACACTATGCCACAGATCTAGACGGGGGATTTCTAGAGACAAAGGTCGACAACACGAGGCGAGGCCCTTGGCAGCTCCTGAATCATGCCAGTCCCTGGGATGGTGACCCAATGGCCAACATCCCTATGCCCCACACCTACCCAGCACCGCTAACAGCAAGATGTTCAATAAATCCTTTATAGCGCTTCAGGAACGGGCGGCCTCCTCCCCGCACCCGGCCTATGCTCCCTCAGGGAAGGGGGACACGGCCACAGCGAGCCCAGGCCTGTGCTGCCTGCCCCTGCCTCCCTCCTCGCCTTCCTCTTTGTCTTCCTTATATTACTTCTTGTTGTCATCGTCTCCTCTTCTTCTCCTTCTTAATCATAGACTCATAGAATGTGTTGGGTTGGAAGGGACCTTTAAAGGTCATCCAGTCCAACCCCCCTGCAGTCAGCAGGGACATCTTCAACTACATCAGGTTGCTCAGAGCCTCATCCAGCCTGGCCTTGTACGTCTCCAGGGATGGGGCCTCCACCACCTCTCTGGGCAACCTGGGCCAGTGTCTCACCACCCTCATTGTAAAGAACTTCTTCCTAATGTCTAATTTAAACCTGCCCTGCTCTAGTTTAAAACCATTGTCCCTTGTCCTATCACTACATGCCCTTGCAAACAGCCCCTCCCCAGCTTTCCTGTAGGCCCCCTTCAGGTACTGGAAGGGGCTCTAAGGTCTCCCCGGAGCCTTCTCTTCTCCAGGCTGAACAACCCCAACTCTCTCAGCCTGTGCTCACAGCAGAGCTGCTCCAGCCCCCTGTTCATCTTCGTGGCCCTCCTCTGGACCTGCTCCAACAGGTCCATGTCCTTCTTGTGCTGAGGGCTCCAGAGCTGGACACAGCACTCCAGTTGGGGTCTCAGGAGAGCAGAATAGAGGTGGCGAATCACCTCTCTGGATCTGCTGGCCACGCTTCTTTTGATGCAGCCCAGGATGCAATTGGCCTTCTGGGCTGCAGGCGCACATTGTCGGCTCATGTCCAGCTTTTCACCCACAAGTACCCCCAAGTCCCTTTCCCCAGGGCTGCTCTCTATCACGTCATCCCCCAGCCTGTATTGATAACGAGGATTGTCCCGACCCAAGTGTAGGACCTTGCACTTGGCCTTGTTGAACTTCATAAGGTTTGCTTGGGCCCACCTCTGTAGCTCGTCCAGGTCCCTCTCGATGACATCCCATCCTTCCGGCCTGTCAGCTGCACCACTCAGCTTGGTGTCATCGTCAAACTTGATGAGGGTGCACTTGATCCCACTGTCTAAATCACTGACAAAAATGTTGAACAGCACCGTTCCCAGTATGGATCCCTGAGGGACACCACTTATCGCCCCTCTCCATCTGGACATCGAGCCATTGACCACCACCCTCTGAATGCAACCATCCAGCCAGTTCCTTATCCACCAAACAGTCCACACATCAAATCCGCATCCCTCCAACTTAGAGAGAAGGATGTTGTGGGGGACCGTGTCAAAGGCCTTGCAGAAGTCCAGATAGATGATATCCGCTGCTCTTCCCTTGTCCACTGATGCAGTCACTCCATTATAGAAAGCCACCAGGTTGGTCAGGCAGGACTTGACCCTGGTGAAGCCATGCTGGCTGTCTCCAATCATCTTCTTCTTCTTCTTCCTCCTCCTCCTCCTCCTCTCCAATCATCTTCTTCTTCTTCTTCTTCTTCCTCCTCCTCCTCCTCCTCCTCCTCTCCAATCATCTTCTTCTTCTTCTTCTTCTTCTTCTTCTTCTTCTTCCTCTTCCTCCTCCTCCTCCTCCTCCTCCTCCTCCTCCTCCTCCTCCTCCTCCTCCTCCTCCTCCTCCTCCTCCTCCTCCTCCTCCTCCTCCTCCTCCTCCTCCTCCTCCCACGGTCCCCTCACATCCACCGCCTCACAGCGCCCCCTCACCTGGCCCCACCCACTCCATATATAGACACGCCTTCCCTAGCACCGCCCACCACGTAGCCACGCCCACAGAACAACCCCGCCCCTATATCCCATAATCCCCGCCCACCACACTGCACCGTCCCCATCCCCAAGCCCCGCCCATCACATAGCCCCGCCCCATCCCCTCCCCTAAGCACCGCCCACCGCATAGCACCGCCCCTATACCCTTCTCCAAGCCCCGCCCATCACATAGCCCCCGCCCCTATATCCTTTCCCTGGCCCCGCCCACCTCGTAGCTCCTCCCCATACCCTTCGCTAAGCCCCGCCCCTTCTCCCGCCCCACCGCCCCTACTCTCCCCGCCCCATCGGGCGTCCTCCTTCCCCATTGGCTTCGCCGGTACCACGTGACGCGTGGCGTGGGCGTGGCCCGGCGGGGGCGGGGCGCGGGCCGGCGGCGGCGGCGGCGGCGGCGGCTGCATGTGCGGGCGCGGGGCGGCCGGCGGGGCTGGGCGGGCGGCGCGGAGCGGAGTCGAGCGGGGCAGCACGGCCGGAGCCGGGGCCGGCGAGCAGGTCAGTGCGGGAGGACGGGGGCGGCGGCGGCGGCGGCGGCGGCGGGGAGGCGGTGGCGAGGCGGCGGCACGTGTGGCCGCCCGCGCAACAATGCGGCCCGGTGCGGGGGGGGGGCTGCCGTTCGGGATTCCCCCTCCTTCCCTTCCACCACCGGAGCGGCGCGATCGTGGCGAAGAGGGTGTTGCGATCGCGGCGGGGAGGTCGGGGGGGAAGCCGAGCTGTCGCGGTGTGCGGGGGGAGGCCGCGCAGGGCGCTGCGGGCCCGGCCGGTGGGTGGGCGGGCGGGCGGCGTGCGCGGCGCGGTGGCCCCGGAAGCGGGGCGGGGGTGGGTGGGGGGCGTGCACCGTGCGGTAAAATCGGTAGCAACGTGGGGGGGGGGCCATGTGCGGGGTCTACGGTGCAATAACCCCGGTAGCAGCGGGGGGAGGCAGGGGGCGTGTGCGGGGTGTACGGTGCAGTAACCCCCGTAGGGGGGGGAGGGGGAGGGCATGTGCGTTGGCTGTACGGTGTCATAACCCTGATAGCAGCGTGGGGGGGCCATGTGCGGGTGTACGGTGCAGTAACCTCGGTAGCATCGGGGCGGGGGGGGGCATGTGCGGGGTACACGGTGCAGTAACGCCGGTAGGAGCGGGGCGGGGGGGGGGATCCGTGGACCGTGCCATAGCCCGGTAGCATCGTGGGAGGGTCTTTGTGGGGGGGGCCGTGCACCGTGCGATAACCCCAGTAGCTGCGGGGGGAGGCATGTGCGGGGGCTGCGCGGTGTCATAACCCCCGGTATCAGCATGAGGGGAGCCGTGCACGGTGCAGTAACCCCGGTATCATCGCGGCGTGGGGGGGCATGTGCGGGGTACACGGTGCAATAACCCCAGTAGCAGCATGGGGCGGGGGGGGGCGGGCATGGGGCTATAACTCCGGTACCAGCATGTGAGGGGCAGTCTGGGGGGTGCACAGTGCGACAACCCCGGTGGCTGCTTGGGAGCAGGGATGGGCGTGTGTGGACGGTGCCATAGCCCGGTAGCAGGAATCGGGGGGGGGGGGGGGGGTGTGCGTTTTCGGGGTCCAAGGGGCCTTGGTTCCTTCAGGAGACTGGACGCTGGGCTCCGTGTTGCGAGGGGCCCGGGAGGAAGCGCGTGGTCCATGCTGTCTGGTCCTGGCATCCCAATGGATGCTTCCCGCCTCTTGGCAAGAATGGCTCTTGGCCTCAGATGATATGGGGCTGCGCTCGCCGCATCAGCAGTTCGTAGAATCACAGAATGGTTCGGGTTGGAAGGGACCTTAAAGGTCATCTAGTTCTAAACACCCTGCCATGGGCAGGGACACCTCCCACCAGACCAGGCTGCTCCAAGTCCCATCCAGCCTGGCCTTGAACACCTCCAGGGATGGGGCAGCCACAGCTTCTCTGGGCAACCTGGGCCATGCTCGGCACTGGTGAGGTCCCACCTCAAATGCTGTTTCCAGTTTTGGGCTCCTCACTTACAAGAAAGACACTGAGGTGCTGGAGCGGGTCCAGAGAAGGGCAATGAAGCTGGTGAGGGGTCCGGAGAACAAGTCTTATGAGGAGCGGCTGAGGGAGCTGGGGTTGTTCAGCCTGGGGAAAAGGAGGCTGAGGGGAGACCTTCTTGCTCTCTACGACTACCTGAAAGGAGGGTGTGGAGAGGTGGGGGTTGGTCTCTTCTCCCAAGAAACAGGCAATAGGACAAGAGGAAACGGCCTCAAGTTGCACCAAGGGAGGTTTAGGGTAGATACTGGGTAAAATTTCTTCACCGAAAGGGTCGTCAAGCATTGGAACAGGCTGCCCAGGGAAGTCACCATCCCTGGAGGTGTTTAAAAGACATGTAGATGTGGTGCTGAAGGGCATAGTTTAGTGGTGGACATAGTAGTGTTAGGTTAGTGGTTGGACTTGGTGATCTTAAAGGTCTCTTCCAACCTAAACGATTCTATGATTCTATATTTTAGCATGTTTCCATTAAGCTAACGAGCCTTTCACTGGTCTGGACATAGCTTGGGATCTTTGGGAGGCTGGTGGGCCCTGCTGCAGGAGCAGGCAGGTCGCGTAGCAGGAGAACATCGCATGCCGCAGGTAAAATGGATTTTGCATGCGACTGGAATTACTAATCCAAGCAATTAGCTGGAATCTGGCAAGTTTGCACTGCTGCCAATTTCCAGTTAATTTGGTTACGGCTTCGTCTTTCTGCTCAAAGGAGCTGAAACGTAAACGGGGCGACTGAGTGTCTGGAGCTGCTGGGTTGGTTTTACGCGCATCCTTCTTGCTAAAGGAGATTCGTCAAGAAAACAGAGCTTTAATGAAGTCGTGTGTTTATTGATAGCAGTGGAAAAAGAGTAGTGTGGATAAATGGGGCTGGTGACTTGTTGGAATACTAAATATCCTGCATCTCCCTACCCTGTTGTGAGCTGGATTTAAATTCCACTGTTATAATGATTGTTAATATTTTGGTTGTATTGTTGCTAATAGCGTACATCGAAAATGCTGCAGGTGGAACATCCAGGAACTTAATAGTGTGTTGTCACTAGGCTTCAGAGTTAACCATCCATGTGCTGGCTATCAGGGGCTGTTGCACAGTCCCTGACACAGCCGCTTTTGGGGGACATCGGATGCTCGTCACGGCCGCCAAATTTGACACGTGGGAAGCGGAGGAAGAGACTTTTAACCTCTAGTCAATGCTCCAACCTGAAATTCGTTCCTTTGGGAAAAGTGATGCTTCTGTTAACTTTGACGAGACTGAAAATGGTTGCGTTACTGGAGCCCCGCGAGCCTTCGCCACGTTAGATGTGCTTACGGAGAGCGCTGCTTGCAGGAGCAAAAAAGCTTTCCTTGCAGCTATTTTAGTTTTATTTTGATGCGTGTCTCGATAGCTCAAAAATCACTCGCTGGCTTTCAGGTGAGGCGAGGCGGTCCCTGATGAGAGGCTGGGATCGGCCTCTCAAGTGCATTTCTTTGATTTGACGGCAGAAGTGCCCATAGAAACGTCAAAAAAAAAAAAAAAAACCAACCCAGCATTTAGGCAGGTTTCCAGCTTAATCATCCCCTGCAAGCGATGGAAATCAGTGGCTTGAAATCCAACAGCACTTGATATTAAAATAGCAAACAGTAAACATGGGCTCCTATCAATAACTTTAATTATGGTTTGGGTTTTGTTTTAAATAGGCGCACGTTGCCATAGGGAAATAAAAGTTTAGCATCCAGACGCGCTCAGCGGGGTGGTAGCGTCTTTGGATGTGGCGTAACGTGCTTTTATAGCATAAATTAAAATAAAAGAGGGTTTTAGCGGCATAGCCTGCTGTTGTGTAAGAAAATTGCAAACTTTTGGGCTGAGACCGCGTGGTTTCTGGGCACTGTGTGCCGCCGCATGTTGGCGTTCCTGGGCGGCTTCGGATGAGGAGAGTGAGTTTTACCACTCCGGAGCTGAACCCCGCTGGGGTTTTCCAACCATAAAACGAAGTGCAGAGGAGGTTTTGTGCGTGCCACTGGTAGCCAAACCGAAAGCAAAAATAAACACCCACAAAAGCATTATTTTTTTTTTTTTCCTGGTCATTGACAGAAAAGGAAAGTGCTGGGCCGGTGTGAAGTCCCGTCTTCGCTACGCTCCGAACCTGGAAAATACAGACTAAAGCACACGGCAGGAGCGTGCATGGCTCCCCCGCGCATTTTGCATCTTTTCTTTTTCCCCCCTCTTGATTTTATCCAAATTTAAGGGAGGGAAGCAACACCCCTCTGTCCATTAAAAGTTCATTTTTGCCAAGTTACGCCACTTTGTGACCACGAGACGCGACCGGATTCCTGTGGCAAGGAGCCCTTAAAATTTCAACAGCTCTACCTATAAATATAGTCGCCGTGAAAGGCAATCCGGCTTTAAAAAAAAAAAAAATAAATGCTCTTTTTTTAGTCCTGCTGTATCTGCCTGACTTTAGTGCAATGCAATGCGTCTCCAGCCGGGCGGTGAAGGCGAGGCAGCGTGGAGCATTGGGTTTCTTAATTCCTCTTGCTAATTTAGGTGAAGAATGGGTGCAGGTGGAGGAGAAAACATGAAAAAAACATTCATTTTTGTTGTCCTGAAGATTTTTAGGGGGTGGGAGGGTGAGGCTGGCTCTGTGCAGCCACGCGGCTTTTGCAGAGGGACCTTTGCTGATGGCTTGGTCCTGGTGGGACCCCAGGAGCTGCTGCACCGTGAGGCGACGCAGGATGGGGGAAGAAGTAGCCTGGAGCATCTTTTGGGTGCAAAGCAATGTCCTGGGTGAAAACTAAAGCAAAAAAAAATAAAAATTAAATCATTAAATAAAGAAAGAAAAAAGCTGGTTCCCATCTCACCCTGGAGGCTCACTTGGCTGCTCTCTGATGCAACCGTGGCTGCTCGGGGGCTGGTTTTGGGCATGCCCAGGGTATTCCTTTTATTTATATATATATGTATATTTATATATGTGTGTGTATATGTAGGTGTATGCATATATGTATGTATGTGCATATATATATGCACAGGACGTTCTTCTGGATGCTCCTTCATGCTGATGGGGACCTCCCACCAGCCCCACATGATGCAGTGGGGCGATGGGCCACCACGCGCATCCCGGTGGAGAAGACACCGCTGCCTGCAGGGCTGGGATTTAACTTGAAAAAAAAATAAAAAGGAGGGGTGGTTTTGCAGCTTAGCGATGCTTTTCTGTGTGCCTTGCGCGGGCAAAAAAAAATCCACTTTTGCGGCGTGAAGCCCTCGGTCACCTTGTGAAAAGGAACTGCTGGGGTGGGGTTTGGGATGGGGCACAGGTTGGAAAATGGGTGGGGGATGTCGAGGGGGTGAATTGCTGCGTGTGCAGTTTGAGAAACGCTGAGCCGGGGCTGCGCGGGAGCTGCAGACAGGATCCTCACGTGACCGTCTGAATTTCAGACGATTGCTGGACCACTTTGCCAACAGCCTCTCGCGGCTCATCAGCTGCAATATCGCTTCTTCCCCCCCCCCCCCCAGTCTCCTCTTTTCTGTTCTTTTCTTTCCTTCCCCCTCCCTGCCCCATCTCCAAGCCGAAGCAGGAGGGATGAGTACGACACGGAGGGTGGCTGCAGCTGCGCAGGGTCTGTATCCAAACGGTTTCCTGAAAGGCAAGTTTGTGGGGTTTGTGCTGTTGGGTTGGTTTTTTTTTATATTAAAAATATTATTTTTTCACTGCGGGTCTCTCGTATCTGGGCTGTTTGGATGTCAGGTTTAGTTTCCCATGACATCGAGCGATCAGAAGAGGGGGGGAAAGGAGGGGCTGAATGCTGTTTTTTTTTTTTGTTTGTTTGTTTCTTTCTTTACGTGCAGATCTCTGCAGCGGTATCGCAGCCGATCGATGGTAAATGCGTTCCCTCTCATCTTTGTGATAGTTCTCGGCGATTTCCTCTTTTGCGTCACTGCAGTTAATAAGATGTTTAACTTGAGAGCTGGGGGCGATGTGGCGTGTTATCGTGTTGCAGGGAAGAGGCGGGGGGCGGGGGAGGAATGACGGGCTCCCGCACAGACTTGTGCTGGGGAAGATCGTATCGATCCAACAACCTTTCAGGCTGGGGAGAACAGCTGGGTTTGGAGTCAAACCGGTGCCTTTCACCCGTGTTGAACCTGACCCGGCTGCATCTAAGTTTTTTCAATTTTATTATGACAATGATAATTTTTCCTTCTAAGACTGAGAGAAACAACTCAATCCTCCGTATCTGCTGCAGTGCCGGAGTCAAGGGTACACACCTTAATTATTTTCTTTAATTTTTTTTTTTAAGCAGACTATACCTGCTTGGCTGGTCTTTGACCTTCTTCTTTTTTCGACTTATTTTTTGGTCACATGAAGCACTGATGGCTTTTTTTGTCCTGATTTTGGTGTGCCAACACCAGGCGTGGTGCCTGCAGAGCTAAAGACCTCTCCAGGAGGGCTTTTGACCATGTGTTTTGAGTCCTGTGCGTGTCTCTGGTTGATGATAGAGTTAATAAAGAGTCACCGTTGAACGCGCCTTGACCAGAAATAGAGTCCCTCCCTGCCGTGGTTTGCAAGGCCAACTTGTCGAGAGCAGGCGAGTTGGTCAATAAACGCTCCGAGCAGCACCCTTGGGACTTTTGCACCGAAATGGAAACGCCTGTGTCCTTCAGCCCTTCCCTCCGTGCCAAGTTGTTTTCTTCCCCCCCCTTCCTTCGCCAACTTGCCACTCAAACCCTCTCCTTTCTGCTGTGTTTTTCCACAAGTGTCTTTCGAGCATGACAGTGGGGAGAAGAAAGACGGTATGGGGCCACAGTTGCTGCGACGTGGGGGGCTGATGACTATCAGCCCAACCCTTGCCTGTGGCTTTTGGGGGGGGGTCCCCTTTGCTCCAGGTGACTTGACTGGCTGTGCGGTGCAGGTGGGTTGGCATCCGGCAGCAGTTGGGCGTGGGGCTGCCTCTACCCACCACCAGAACCATCTCACCTGCCTGCATTTCTTCCAGGGCTACCACCTCATCTCAAGGGTTTGAGTCGTATAGCCCGGCCAGGGTGACCAAGGTGTCCCCATGTAGGTGTGAAGCAGAGAAGGGCTCCATAACCCTCTCAGGGCAACGGGGTGGGTAGGGGGGCATGGAGGTTTTGCAAGACGAACAACCACAGCTCCGGTGGTGGCATCTTCCAGTCTTCAAGCAGGACCTGTTGCTCGCAGTCCTGCCGGCGCTTAGCTGCGTACTTGCCGTCAGTGATTTTGCTCAATAACCCCTTTTTTTTCTTTTTTTTTTTTTCTTAAGATCAAAATGCTTCTTAAAAAGCAGCGTGCCACCAATACATTGGGACGTTGACTTGGTTTTTGGAGCGTCACAACCTCCCAGCTCTGCTATTGCTCCGGGGAAGAAGCAATGCGCTTGGGTGCAATTTTCCACCCTCAAGGGAACGCGGTCTTAAATAACCCCACCACATCCCAGTTGCTGGATGCGGGAGATAATTTTTCTTGCTTTTCCAAAGCACAACAGCCCTCTCCCTGCTGCTCCTGCAACCTGGGGTGAGGAGAAATTTGGGTGCAACTCGGAGCTGGTTCGGCACATGTTCCCAAGCTGGGCGGCCACCCGGGGCCCACTTCATGCGAACGGGGTCAGCAGCTGGGAAATTGCAGAGCAAAGTGCCTCCCTGGTAATTCCCAGCTGCCATTAAAGCGGCTTTAAAATAAATTCCCTCAAAGAGCAATTCCAAGTATTTGAGGGTTTGAACTTTTCCGGAGAAGGGTTTGGGAGCTGCCGGCTACCACGCTGCACCCCTGGCACAGTGAGGAAGGGCGCTGGGGGAATTGTCCTGATTATCCCAACGACTAGAAAACACTTTTTAAAAATGTATACATTATGTTTGTTTATTATCTGTGCGTGCAACACAGTGATCAGAAACGGAGCGCTGCTGGAGGCAAAGCTTGCGTTAAGCCGGGAAGGCGGGATGCTGAGCAGTGTCTTGGGATGCAGGTGATGCCGGGGCTCGGTGAACCTCACCGTGTCCTCGTACCTGGCCGCCAGCGCTTACCCGGGGCCGGGCGCCCCTCGCCATGCATTCCTCGGCCGGCTCTGCTTGGTAACACAGGCACAACAGAAAACAAACTTTACAGCGAGCTTTGCTCTCCCAGAGCCCCTGATGCTTGCTTTTTTTTTTTTTTTTTTTTTTTTTTAAAATACTTTGGAGCAATGTGGTCTTTTTTTTCTTTTTCTTTTTTTTTTTTTCTCATGCTCATGAAAATTCTCAGACCAAACTAGTAACCTCTGCTGCCCCCGGTTCATTATTCTTTAAGGTGGCGTTAGGGGGCATTTAAGGGGAGGCTTGTCCAGCCCGGCTTCCCAGCCTCTGCGTCCCCTCCTCGTTTGTACCCCGGCAGTGCCAAATTGCAGCGTCGTGCTTGCTTATGTGGCGGGCAGAAAAACAGGGATTTTTGTCAACAAACAGGAAAATTTGTCTCATCCGCACTTTCCCCCCACCTCCCCTGCCCCCGAAAGGCTCTGGATGTCCCTGCGCTGATGCTCCCCCGGGGTGATGTATCCCCCGGGGGGTACAACCTGCCGGTGATGGGGCTGTCCCCATGAGGCTGGGTACCCCGAGCTGGGGACAGCCAAGCCTTTCCTTGCAAGGACGGTGCTGGGCTCCTGCCCAAGTCCCTTTCCGGGGCCCTGCCACCACTGCAAGCACGGCCAGGCTGAAGGCTGGCGATTAAACCCATGGTCCGGGTCACCTCCTGCCCCTCTCAGTGCCCCAAATGATGGGGATGCTGATAGCGGGGACACTGATAGCGGGGATGCTGATAGCAGGGCCTCGTACAGGCAGGGAGCTTGCACCTCTGTGTAGACCTTCAAAGGGCTTGGGGATAAACTGAGCCGGTTTGGGGTAAAACCACCCTAGAAACCCCGGGTTTCCTCCCCACGCACCCTTTATTGGGTGGCTCAGCCCGCTCCCAGTTCAAACCGATTTTGTTTGCGGGCTCTGCTTTGCTCTGGCAGCTTCTTAATTAAGTTTCTATCGCATATATAAATTTTTAAATATTTTTTTTCCTGGGTGGACGTGGCGGGGCTGTCTCCTGAGGCAGGTGAAAACACATCTTGCTGCTTAAGGACAGGTAGGGAAACCTGCAAATTGCAGAGGGAGGTTTGCCACGCGTGGGACAGCAGTGGGTCCAATCCCAGCCCAAAGTCCCATCCACCAGACCACACACTTAGTTCTCTTTTTTTTTTTCCCTTTCTTTTTTTTTTTTCTTTTTTTTTCCTTTCCTCCAAGACTAATCCCTCCAGCCCCTTAGGCTTTTTTGTTGTTGTTGTTGCTCCTCTCTGAATTCCTTCTAATTTGCAGGCTGGCTGCCAGCATACAACACGCTATAAAAAGGGGACTTGTTCTTCAAGCTTCCCTCCGGTACGCAGCATTTGCACAAATAGCAACACGCTTGACGAGTAGGTCCGATTCCCCCTGCTATTACCGAAATGCTCATCGGGTGCTCGGGGAGTAGAGCCGCTGTCTTAAGACAAGCCAAGTAGAATTACACGGAGGGCCCTGAGCCCAAGTCCCAGCCGGTGTTTAAGCTCCTGTCAGCTGGAAAAACGCAGCTGGGGCTTTTTATTTTACTCCCTGTGCAGCTTTCTTCTCTCCCAGAGCAAGCAGATGTGGTTGGCATCCCTCGGTACCCCACCGGCGCAGGTACGGCTGCCGGGCGGGATGCGGGCTGGGGCAGAAGACCCACATCCTGCTGAAGCCAGCCCCGGAGGCCACCACCGATTTTTGGCTGGTTTGGAGGCCGATCCTCCCCGCCGTTACAGGCAGCCGTGATGCAAACCCCCTGCCAGCTTCCTTCTTAAAACTAATGAGCCGTTTGACCCTGGCGAGTCCTCCGGGAAAGCCGCTGCCGGAGCCTTGCTGCTCGCACGGATGCAAACTGCTCTCGTTTCCAGCTTAAATTTATTTGTGGATGACTCGTACCCATTTGGCCTCGTTCTTCTTGTACCCGCGCTGGCTTTTAGCTCGGGTGGCGTTTTTCCCTGCTCTGGTATTCATCCTCTGGCAGGCTGTACCACGCACTGGGGGTCTGCCAACCTAAATAAGCCCATTTTTCCTGGTTGAGAATGGATGGAGGGGGCGTAAGAGCATCGAGGCTTCCCCATCATGGAATGGTTTGGGTTGGAAGGGACCTCAAAGATCATCTGGTTCCAACCCCCTGCCACGGGCAGGGACACCTCCCACTAGACCAGGTTGCTCAAAGCCCCATCTAACCTGGTCTTGATCCATCCCTGGGGTGGAGACGGCCTCAGCAGCTCACATCTGTAGCTCATCCTCTTGTCAACAGAGGAAAACCAACCATGCCAACGGGCACAAGCTGGAACACAGGAAGTTCCATCTCATCATGAGGAGGAACTTCTTTCCTTTGAGGGTGGCAGAGCCCTGGCACAGGCTGCCCAGAGAGGTGGTGGAGTCTCCGTCTCTGGAGACATTCCAAACCCTCCTGGACGCGTTCCTGTGCAACCTGCTTTGGGTGACCCTGCTCTGGCAGGGGGTTGGACTAGATGATCTCCAGAGGTCCCTTCCAACCCCGACCATTCTGTGATTCTATGCAGGCTCTCCACATTCTCACCAGTGATGGTCCCAGCCTGCAGAAGGACACCCTGACCATCCTCACAATTTGAAGCCATCTAATTTCATTAGCATGCTCCTCTTTTGCAATGCCGTTTTGGTGGAGGATGAGGTTGTGTTTTTTTCTGACGGCAGCCTTCAGTGATGCCCTTCCCTCTCCTTTGGGTTGGCAACCTCAGGTAGCGGCAGGAGCGCTCGTGCTCCCGGCCGTGCTAATCTCAGCCCTGGCCTTTCTGAAGCCGAAGTTTTCTGTGCACGGCTGTGCCAGGTGCTTTGCTCAAAGGCTGAAGTGGATTTACAACACCTAAGTTCATCAGAGCAAAATATGCTCTAGGTGAACCTGCTTTGGCAGGGGGGTTGGACTAGATGGTCTCCAGAGGTCCCTTCCAACCCCTGCCATTCTGTGATGCACGTGCCTCCTTACCACCTTTTCGGGCACGTTGGACCATCTGGGGTGCAATACTTTTTGATTTAAAGCCCTTCGAAGGGGGAGTTTGAGGCTTTGTAGATGAGACCTTGCAAAACTCTGTGCTCAGAGCGGTGGCTGGGAGCTTGCTCGGGTGTAGAAGGAGCTGCGAGGTGTTTGCTTTCCCCGCCAAGGGTGGTTATTTCTCACCTTGGGGTCTCATTTCCTCCGCGTGTTCTTTTCCCTGCCACGTTCAACCTCTTTGGCGCAAGTTTTCTTTGCACACAGATGCCTTTTTCCACTTTCTGTGGAAGCTCTGTGCTTATTCCTGGTGATGCTGGGATGCTGGTTGGCCCGTCCCAGTTTGGACCCCTGCCTTCTCCTTGGCAGGCAGAGTCGGGCTGATACCTTCGATGGAAAGAAAGATGCTCCAGGTGCCATCACTCACCAGCTCCTTACTTTCTCCAAGTTAGTTCCTTTAGTTAGAAACATATTTTTGTTTATTTTTTTTTCCGTGCTGCCTAATCTAAACTGTATCAACGTGTGTCCATTTGAGGCAGGATTTTATATTCCCCCACAGAGTCCTTCCATCACGCCATGCCCTCATTAAACCAGGCGTAAATTGGCATCATTGAGGAGGAGCTGGGCTCTGCAGTTATTAGCAGGATTATTCTCATCTCTCACGGTTTCCAGCGAAGCTGCTGGGCTGGCACAACGCAATTTCCCCTAACGCTCGCCTCCGCTGTCGGGGAGAGCGATGCTTATCTGGCACCGAGGATCAGCAGCAGATCCTGGGGAGAAACCAGCGGACCTTTCCACGTTAAGTGATTATTTTTTTTTGACCCCGAGCTCCTCTTCTCCAGGCCGTGGCTGTTTAGTACATCACGTCGGGCATTAACTTTCCACCCTGAGTTTTTGAGCAGCCCATGGGCTCCTTCGCCGCCGCAGCTCCAGCACCGGAGTGCATCGCACCGTGCGCTTGTCGATGGTATCGCTGGTTTTGCTTTTTGCATTGTGTTTTCTCACCGCCTAAATCAGCATCCACAGCTTCCGGCACTCATGGTGGGTGCAGCTGGGCATTTTCTCCCTGCAGTCAATCTTCCTCCTTCCTCTCTCCCCGTTTGTTTGCTTTCTTGCTGTATTTGGAGCCAGGGGTGGTCAGTGCTTGTTTTGCAACCTTCTGCTCCTGTTATTCATTTCGTAGAAACGAAGGGGAAGGAACCACAAGCAATAAAGGGCCCGAGGTTTGAGGACTGGCTGTTTATTTGTCAAAGCTAGAAATGCAGTGGCTGAAGAGGACAAGAGGAAACCTCGGTGCAAATGTACCTCAATTAAATTCAGTCTTGCGTAAGTTAAAACTGGGGGGGGGAGCATAGCTGTAGCGGCTGGACGGGGGGATTTCCTCCTGCTGTAGTTTCACGTGGAGGTGTTAATCACTACCATTATTGCAAGTAACATTTTAGTTTTGCCTTTTGCACCTCATTTTTGCGTGCCCCGGGCTGGTTTTCCCGCACCGTGCCTGCCTGGCGCTGGGGGAGCAGTGGTGCCCATCTCCATGGCATCCTGACACTCCTTGCAGTGGGGTTGCGCGCGGCTGGTGGCAAGTGGGTGGCTATAAACCAGCCCCAGGGGGGCCAATACTGGCAAGGAGGCTGAGGCTGGCCATTAGCTGCTGGGGAGAGAGGATGAGGAGCAGCAGGGTGTCTTAGATGCCAAAGCCAGAGATGCTCTGAAGCCAAAGAAGGACCAAAATCAGTGTCTGGGTCATTCAAGAGGGTTTGAGGACCACTTAAGATCTTCTCCCTCGGAAGCAGCAATTACCAAATGAAAGGGAACGTCTTCAACCAGGCGTTTTGGAGCATCTGTTTTGAATTTTGCGCGTGCGTTTGGGGAAGGGGGGAAGGCCACTCGCTGGGTCGATGGCTGGGCAAGGCGGAGGGTGTCCTTTAGGGGATGCAGCTGGCCGCTTACAAAATGCGTTTTGACACCAGGAGTGATTTCCACATCTCTCCTCCTTTTCGGACTGCCTCATCAATAACTTTCCAAAGCTGGGCACGAGCTGGATTTCTGCTCGTGGGAGGGCGAGGGGCCATCTCCGCACAAAGCGGTGAGCGGGGGAGATGCACACGCGGTTTTCTTTTTCCATTTTGCCCCTCCTCGCTGCAGAGGAGGCATTGGCATGTAATTACCGCCGGCTTTAATCCAGCCAGACCAACTGTCTTTCTGGCAAACGTAAATACAATAGGAGCCAAAGGTTATTGCACGCCCTAAATAAAACCATTACAGCCCCAGGGCCTCACCCAAGCCCAGTCTGCAAAGCATCCAGGGCCAGCTTGGTTCAGTTTTCCTGAGCCCAGAAGACTTGGTTTGATGACAATTACCCATAACTTTGTGGTTTTTTCTTACTTTCCCCCTGCAAAGCCACCTGCACATTTGTGGCCACCGCGACACCTGCCAGGAGCAGCACATCTGGCCGGCGTTAGCGAGCTCGCTGCGGGATGCGCTTGGTTCAGGGTTTTCTTGCTAAAATTATTAGCGGCTTTAATTGAAACCAGAGGCGGGCAAAGGCACGTCACAGGGACGCGCACGGCTCAGCCCGGTGCGTGGCTGTCATCAGCATCCTGGCAAACCGCTGCCAGATGCAACCCGATGTCCTGCCCATCGGAGGGATGGATGGAGATGTCATGCAAGGTCCCACTTAGCCTGGAGGAGCCGCCCAGGAGCCCAGCACATCCCACCAGGCTTTTCTTCCACCTACTGCTCTGAACTAGGGCTTACTCCGAAACCTGGAGGATTTAACTTTCTGTCCCCGAGCAAATACAGCCCCAAGTGATGCAAATGCATGACCTCACCCAAATCTCAAGAAGAGGTAAATATTGCATCACGCAGAGCATGCTCTTATCCTTTGCCCCAGTCTGAGAAGCTCTGCCCGAGTCCACCCTGCTGCAGGGACAGGCCAGGCCAGGGAGGAGGTATATGGTGCGAAAAGCTTTCTCCTCATCACCCGGTTTAATTATCAGTGTCTTCGGCATTTGCAATGTGATGGATGATTGTCCATCCCCTGTGCAAGGCTGCTCTGGCCACTGGGGTCCCCAAAGGGATGCCAGCGGCAAGGAATTGGGTTTCACAACCCATCTTTCCACGCTCCCAGAAGATTACTGGAGGGAGAGGAATGTGCCGGAGAAAATATCCCAACCGCTGTTAAAAGGCATGGCTTTCTCTGCCCCTTTCCAGGACAGCCGTTCCTCCACCACACCAGACACCCTCCTCCGGCTGGCAGCGCCCGCTGGAGCCAGCCCCGTGTCACCTCCCCATGTCACCCTGGGGTGCCTTTGCCCTCCTGGCCTCCCCTTCATGTGCAACTAATTGCAGTTGTGATAAGTAGGCTCTTTATGAAGAAACTCTTTGCTTTTCCCTCACAGTGCTCCCGGGACAGAGCTCAGTCACTTTATATCTGGACAATAAATCTCCAGGACACACCCTCCACGCAAGGCAGGAATAATGGGCCTGCCAGATGCTTGTTCTGTCTGGGTGAAGAGCACGCCAGCCAGTTGCAGCATCTGTAAATCATTTTCCAGGAGAGCCCAGGCAGCGCAGGAGTCTCGGTTAAATCCCTTTTTTTCCAACCCTTTTGAATCATGGCGAAGGTTTCTGGGCTGCACAGAGCAGAAACATCTGTGAGCTGCGGCAGCCCACAGTGAAAGGTGCATCCCACACGTCTTGGGAGGAAGATGAAGAAGTCTCCCTCCATGGTCTTTCTGCTTCTGTAAGGCATGAAATCTTTGCCAGCAAAGGTTAAGATAGTCCATTTTCTTGGCTCCGCTCTTTACATCTGCTATTGCTTCAAAATGGTGGGAGCATCAGATGATGAGATGTGGTCCCGACGGTGGAGGGCACTGGGGAAGCTTGAACTGGTTTGGTGTTGGGTCATCTCCTCCTGGCTGATAGGACATGGAAAAGGCTGAAAGTAGGGATGGCTTTCTCTGATGTGCCTTCTCTGTTGGGTCTTCTTTTGGGACTCCATGACCCCAGTCCCTGTGTTTTGCCTCCAGCAAGAACTCTACAAGTTCTCCACAGAAGATTTCATTGCATCTGTGGTTGATGGCTGGGCCGTTGCACTCACCCTGGTTTCTCTCCCAGGCTAGTTACAAGCCTCTTGGACTCTCTCAGGCAGCTTTGGCAGGTCTCTGCTTTTCTAACCCCAGTGCTGGGGAGCCCTGGCCACAACCATAAAGTCTTTCCCCAGCTATTAGAAAGCGGTTACACTCCTTACGTGTCTTTAAATTGCCAGAAGCTGGTAAGTGGACGGGTCCTACACAAATAAACTTCTCAAGGGCAGGGAGTGAAAATATCCCTGGGCTTGTTTGGTGGAAAAAGGTTAACCAGCTTGAAGTCTATGAATTGCTGCTGACCCGACTTTGTTGACAAAATATGGTGTTATTAATTGGAGTTGCAGGCAAACCGCCTGGGGATATTTAGGAGGAACTTGTCTATCACAAGGGCTGAGATCTCCCTGGGAGAAGATCTGGCAGGGCTCTTTGGAGATGCACCTAGGGTCTTGGCCATGGTTTGGGGTTTTATTGGTGAGGATGTGGTCCCACAGTGGCTACGGGACCGTGGGGATTCACCGATGGTGGAGCTATGGCAGTTAGAGAAGGACAGGAGAAGCCCACCAAGAAGCCAGGCACCAGGTGACTCCTTCAGGGCGAGTCTCTGTTGATCTAGTTGAAGATGTCCCTGCTCATTTCGCAGGGGGGTTGGACTAGATCACCTTTAAAGATCCCTTCCAACTCAAACTATTCTATGATGACTATAATGAGACTCCTGGGTCCCTAAATTCAGGTTTCTGCTCTCAAGCTGAATCCTACCCATAGCATCATTGCCTGGGCAAGAGCAACAGCATCTTGGTGAAGGTGAAGTTCAGGAGTGTGACCTGTGCTGCTCCCAGCGTGGTCCTCAATCTCAGCAGCTGCTGACCACTGTGTTGGTGTGGGAGACGCTCACTGTCACCCTGCTGTTCCCCCAGCCCTGTGACTTATTTTAGACCATGGCAGGGCAGTGGTCGATACGTGGCCCGGTTGTACATCACAGCATTTCAACCGATCAAGAGCCACCATCGCGGCAGCCAAGCCCGGCAAGCTCCAGCGCCGGCTGCTCCCGTCGCGGCTGCAAGTTCATTCACAGCCTCTCACGGCAGCGTGTGATGAACAGCTTGCTTCCCTCGGCCTGGAAGCGAGCAGAAGAACCCATGCTGGCGCTGTCCCAAGACAGAAGCTATGGGAATCCTCCTCGACAGCGTGACAGCAAACGCTCATCTTGAGCGGGACTGGTGCTGGGAGGCTCTCACCTAACAAGCCCACGGCAAAGCCTGTCCCGTTGCAGGAAGAGCTTGCCGTGGGCTGCCAGGTTTCCTGCATTTGCGTGACTAAGCTCATTGGAAAGTACCTTCAGTGCGTGCCAGGGTGGTGGAAGTTGGCCTGCCAGCAAACAAACATGCCAGTGCTTGCCCCAGCATGCTTTGAGGAGGTGGGTAGCACCTATTGGAGATGGGCAACGGGGCTGTGCCCTCTCCTCAGATTCCCTAAAAGGCTGACAAACACCTCCAAGGTAATAAGGTCAGCCACATTTAGGTGACACGTCATATGAGTGACGGGTGGTCCTCAAGGGCTGCCAGGTCCCTGGTAGCTCCAAGGCTGAAGCCCCGTCTTCTGGGATACTCAGCCTTGCTCAATTTGTAGAATCACCATAGAATGATTAGAGTTGGAAGGGACCTTAAAGATCATCCAGTTCCAACACTTTCCACTAGACCAGGTTGCTCAAAGCCCCATCCAGCCTGGCCTAGAACACCTCCAGGGATGGGGCAGCCACAGCTTCTCTGGGCCACCTGTGCCAGTGTCTCACTACCCTCAGAGGAAAGAATTTCTTCCTAATATCTAATCTTAATCTACCCTTTTTCAGTTTACAGAATCACAGAATGGTTTGGGTTGTAAGGGATCTTAAAGACCATCTAGTTCCAACCCCCCTGCCATGGGCAGGGACACCTCCCACTAGACCAGGTTGTTCAAAGCCCCATCCAGCCTGGCCTTGAACACCTCCAGGGATGGGGCATTGACAACTTCCCTGGGCAACCTGTTCCAGTGCCTCACCACCCTCACAGTACAGAATTTCTTCCTGATACCCAATCTAAATCTACGCTCTTTCAGTTTGAGGCTGTTACCCCGTGTCCTGTCATAACACTCCCTGATAAAGAGTCCCTCTGCATTTTTCCTGTAGCCCCTTTAGATACTGGAAGGGTCTCTAAGGTCTCCCCAGATCTTCTCTTCTCCAGGCTGAACAACCCCAACTCTCTCAGCCTGGCCTCATAGCAGAGGCGCTCCAGCCCTTGGATCATCTTCGTGGCCCTCCTCTGAACTCAATTCAACGGGTCCATGTCCTTCTGATGTCGGGGGCCATGCAAGCATGGCCTGGGAGGGCCAACGAGAGCAAGATCCATATTCCTGTTCCTCTTGCGCAGCCTCTTGGCACAGTCTTGGCAAGGGTGAAGTGGCTGCAGGGGTGGAGCAGTCCGTCAGGCAGGAATTCGGAGCAGCTTGACCGTTCTCTGCAGAGCAGCCATGGCAAGCAGCCCACGTTTCACAAGTGGGGTTTTCCCATCAGGCTCTCCATCTGCTATAAATAACAGGAAACGTTTTGTCGTTTTCTGCTCCAGAGAAGGTCAGGAGCTAAATTCTATGGTCTTCAGAGCTTTAATGAGATTGGAGATTTATGTGGTATACCCAGAAGTCCCCCAGGGCTGCCTGCCTGGGGATGTTTGGTTCCTTGGATGGAGAAGTCTTGAGCCCAGCCTTTGACAATGTTAACCTTAGCCACTCTTTGTAAGATGTCGTGTCCTGCTAAATCTTCCATGTGCTCTTCATCTCCAAGATGGAATGTTAACTCTGGGATCACTGCTCACAAGATGTTTGAACCATCTTCTATCTGCAGTAGGAAAAGCTTCTACCATGGATCCCAGGATGGACACAGGGACGCCAGCCACTAGTCTCATGGCCTTGCAGCTTGCCTGACTCGTCAGCTCTTGGTATTCTACTCATGGTGGGCAAATTCCTAAAATTTTCCCTTTGCCTTCCCCATCAAGGAAGCTGGTCCTTCTTGAATCTCCCCTGGGACTGGTGGACCAGCTGTTTGACTCCTGGGTGGTTGGTCTCTGATGGCCAGACCATTGCATTTACCAGTGTGTTCCTACAGCAGGGGAATAAAGTGTCCCCAACAAATGGCAGAAGACTTCAGGAAGCCCTCAGTGCAAACTCATTTTCTAGCTTTTATTCAAATTAAAGTATTCACCTTGCAATCTCCTCCCAAACCAATACTTAGTCAAGCTTGAGGTGAAACTACTCATGCAGTGCTCTGTCATCTCCATTATTGAGGTGTACTCCTTGTGCCTGTCTCCGTCAGCTGGTAGGATCCTACCTTCTTCAAGGTTGCTGTCTTCCGTCTTCATGGCTAGGATTTTCGTTAAGACCATGATGCCAAGGGGTAGTTGGAAAGGTCCTAAGGCCTCAGCAGAAACAGATCAAAATAACTTATTTCCATTGCAGTGATGTTTGCACAGCAAGGCTGGGAGTTATCATAGAATCATAGAATGTGTTGGGTTGGAAGGGACCTTTAAAGGTCATCTAGGCCAACTCCCCTGCAGTAAGGAGGGACATCTTCAACTAGATCAGGTTGCACAGAGCAAGCCTGACCCTCTGGAGATCATCTAGTCCAACCCCCCTGCCAGAGCAGGGTCACCTGGAGCAGGTTGCACAAGAACGTGTCCAGGCGGGTTTTGAATGTCTCCAGGGATGGGGCCTCCACCACCTCTCTGGGCAACTTGTTCCAGGTTCCTGTTACCCTGCCATACCTCCTAAACTGGGGAGGTGACTGCCCCATGCTCCCACCATAGTTAGTATAAAGGATGGGGAGATAGCTCCACAAGTTGGTTTGCTCCACATAGATGGCAACTACCCTTTCTCTCTCCATTAATTAGAGAGGGAACGAAGCGCAAAGCCTGAAGGATGCTTGTCTGGGTCTAGCTGGCATGGAAGAAAGTCACACACACCTTCTCTGGCTGGTGGCAGCAATGGGTCTCCATTGGGGTCCTATTATTTCCCATTGGGCATTCCCAGCTCCTCTCCTCATGATTTACTTGGCTTGTGCTTGCATCAGGATGGAAACCCAACAAATCAAGCAGGAAGATCCAGCCCGAGGAGCTTACTCAGACATCTTGACAGCTTTCCTGGGTCATGGAGAGCCACAGACATCAGTTTTGTGCCGCCTGTCGCCCCAGCAGCCGCACAGGGAGGAGGCAGAGCTGCCGTCTGCCGCCTTTCCCGTTTCCCCAGCAGATCCAGGAATGCTTTGATGTCCGATCCCCCAGCAACAGGATTAACCACCAGTCAGACCCTGCCACCGCCTCCAAATAAATCTCCTAAACTCAGGCAAGCCCTGCGCAGAGGGGTCCCGGCATTCCCCTCTTGTGAAATAAGGGTTAAAAATAGTTTCTCCCCTTGCACCTGCCCCTTCAAAGCCAAGACTGTGTTTTATTTTTACACCCCAGATTTCCTGATGGTTGGCTCCTCTCCTGGAGCGTAGAGGACAGGGACAAACAGAAAAATTGCCCATCTCGGTGCAAAGAAGGTAGGCAGCGTGGAAAGTACGCCTGTACGCATGAGTCGGAAGGGACCCTTCCCACCCTGCCCTCTCCTTCCTATAACCTCATGCTTCGGAACCAAGGCGAAAATGCAGCTCCAGGGATGGTCCTTAGGAAAAATACCATATTTTGATCCTTTTTGCATTGTTTTTAGGCAACCCTTCAAGGGAATGCAAAAATTGAAAATGGAATTGTGCGTTTGTGAGAGTGTTAGATTTGTCTCTAAGGGGTTTTGTGGGTCTAAGGGAGCATCCCCTGCACAGACCTCTGAAGTAGCGAAGGAAGCCTGGCTCAGCCGCGATTAAATGGTTTCAGGGAGGCTCGATTATTTTTTTGTAAAAGCCTGTGTGTTTACATTTCATAAGCTTAGTTTAAAACACGTGTGTATACAAGAGCAGGCTTATTTATAAGGCAGAACAGCCCGCTGTGTCCTTACCTGACTTAAGTGTCAAGGAAGCAGCCTTTTTTTACTTTTCAGAGGCGTAGTTTAGAATAAAATACTGGTTTGCTGCGCGCCAGTGAATCTGCCCAAGAGGAGGTCAAGGCAAGGTCTTGTTTTCTGACTGTAAAAAGCTATTTTGCTTGTTTACGGAGCTTCCTCTTGCCAGCCGTCATTTTAGGTTAATCTGTTAATGACAGCTATAGGTAAAAAAACCTCATGTCTATTCCCCAGAGTCCTGGCAAGCCTGCATTGCCAAAATCCCCAACCAGCCGGGCTTCCCAGCGAACAGCGTTTGGGAACTTTCCATCGGTAAAGCAGGATTTGTTGGGTGACCCTTTCAGTCCCAGTCTTAGCACGGTTCCTGGCTTCAAATCCCCCGGGGAAATACATGCGAAAGCCTTTTTGGGGGGGGATCTTGGCATTTTCTTGGGGGAAAATTGGCATTTCCCCTTCTCCTGGGGGAAGAACTTTATTCTTGGTTTTAACCGTATGAACTGGCAGCGCACCAGCCTGGTGGCAGGAAGGTGAGGAGCACCTTATAGTGGTGAAGGAAGGATGCAGGTGGATGTTAAAGTATGGTGAGTTGTTCAATATGGACCTTAACGGCAGGGCAGGGAGGGTGAGGAGAGCCCCAGGGAGCTGCTCGTTTACACGGAAGCAAAGCGAAGCTTTGACTGTAGGACATACAATTCATCTTGCACAAGGGAGGAAAAGCCCATGTGTGTTTTTATGCTTACGCTCAGAGATATTTTTCTGCTTCTAGCAAGCTTCCATGAACCACATGGTCCTGGTGGGTATACAGATGAAGACCTAGGAGGTAGGGAGGTGAGCACATGTCATTTATACCCAGGAAGGGCTGAAGCGGATGTGGCGTGAGGGCTGGTTTCCATCCAGCAGAGCTGTAAACCAAAGCCCTGACCACTGGTGGTTATTTAAAGACTCCCGCGGCGCTTCCTGCGATGGGAAGGTGCTTGGCCTACGTTCAGGCTGGGCGACTGCTCTCTGCAAAGCCAAATAAACAGCAGCCACTTGAACTTTCCACCTTGCGGGCTCGGCCGGATGCCTCATCCCCCGGCCACGACCGGGTGCCGCGCCTTGGACGGGCCTTGCGGACAAGACTCCATGGAGGTTTCGGGGTGATGACGGCATCTTGGGGTTGAGGGGTGCTTTTCCCATCACATGAAGGACCCCATGGGATCAGTTTGGTGCTGCTTGGAGCTGAGAGGGGGCATCTGGGAAAGGAGGTCTGTGTCTCCAGGTTGGGCTGGAATGCCCTATGTGTGGGTCTGTGTCCTTCGGCGACCTTGGGCAGGGCAACAAGAGAGCAAATTATATCCTTTAACACCAGACATATACTTAAGATGCTAAATTTCCTGAGGGGAGCAGAATCCAAGTAGCTGGGACCGGGAGTCCCATCTGTCCATCAAGGCTTGTCGGGGACACGTGAATGTGGTGACCTGTTTCATCTGCAGGGCGTCCATGAAGGTGCCAAAGCATCAATGGTGAGATGCCCATCATGAAGCTTCATCAGTTGGGGAGGTTGGAGGTGGTCCCTTCCAAGCTTAACCTTTCTGTGACAGGCGATATGAAATGTCAGGCGCTCTTCTGTATGTATTTTGGTGCTTTGACTGAGTTGTATTTAAGTGGTGCATGTCTCTCCCCGCTTCTGACCCTTCCCCAGTGTCCTGAGATGTTTCAGCAACTCACATGAACCCTGCGATGGATGCTCCTTCCTCACATCCAGCGGCAGCCTCTCAGCCTGGGAACTTTTGCAAGACTTGGCAGCGGGGCTGTTGCAGGAGTATTTCACACAGGACCCAAAAATATTGCTGTCGGTGCAGCATCGGTCAGCCTGAACGCGGGGTCAGGTCCCTAAGAAATCAGACTGTTGACGAGCAAGCTTGAGCATATTCAAATGTTTCGTCTGATTTTCTTGGACCACAAAGTTTCCAAGGGAGCCAAAAAGCTGGCTGCTCTTCTTGTTGACTTTGCAGAGCAGAAATACAGCCAGGTTCAGTGAAACAAGGAAGCTCGAATTCTTGTATTGGTGTAGCAGAGGGAAAAAAAAAGCTCAATCTGGAAACGCTGAAATGCCCGCGTTAGAGATAAAAGTAAAAGCCCAAGGTGGTGTGCCCTGTCTCTGCTGCCTGCGCTCAGCATCAAGGGTGATCGCTCGGGCACGGGGCAGCCCACAACACAATATCTAGCCGCAGGATCAAAATCCTTGCTTGACATCCCTCTGAATTTCTTAGCAAAGAAGCAAATCCAGGGGCATTTCTCTCGATCAAGGTCAACAAGGTGGGTCCACGCAGGCGTTGGGGAGTGCAGATACAAGCCGTGCCGGTACGCGCCAGCGCTGAGCACAGGAGACGTCAGGCAGGAGCAGAGCATCGCTTTAAACTGCAAATGAACTCTGAAATGACGGCGAGCTCGAAGCAAGCCCGCGTTTCGGGCCAGGCTGGCAATGGATCAGCCCTGGAAAATGAAAGACGAAACTTTCTGACTTGGGTTCAAGTTATGAACTTATAAACTCCCAATTATCTGATTTAATGGACGCAAGCCAGAGAGAAACATTTTTCGAGGCGAGTGTATAGGACAGCTTCCTGAAAATGAACTCGTGGAAAAGGGCGGGATTTGGAGACTAAAAATTTGACTTCAAAATCTGGTAATTTAAAGCTGGATTAATCTCACATGGAGATATCTTGCTGTGGATCCCTGAGCTGCTCTTGAGCATCCTCCATCACGTTGCTCTTTGCTAAACTGTAGGGGCATGGCAAATTGCTTCCAAAAGTGAAAATTGAAAAAAATACCACATTTTAAGCCCATCTGAATGGTGGCAAATGTGCAGTAAGATTCGCACAGGACAGCCACCTAAGCTTACTCCTTCCCTCTGAGATAACAAGCCCCCCGCTGGGGTGTCCCGCACGTGGGTGCAGGTTTTGCCAGCAAATCCTATTACTGCGGGTTTTTTGGCGGATGCCGTTTCAGAATAAGGCTTTTTTTTCTTCCTACATCCCCTTAAAATCCTGCTTTCTTTCCTCTGTTACTTTAAAAACCGCTGTATATTCCCCAAAGTTGTCTTCAGGCGCTAAAAAAAATCAGAATATATGCCTGAGGCTCTGCGAGGGATAAAATGCAGAAGAGGCGTCACGCGCGCAGCTGGGCAGCGGTTCCTTCTGCCAGCTGCTAAAATTGGCATCTGCTAAAGTTAGCTGAGATTTCATTGAGCTCGTGTTTGCTTTATTGAAGTGGACAGGTCAAGGACCAGGGTTTTATCAGCGCCCTGGCATCAAAGGGATGTACCTGTGGTCCCGGTTGCTGGGAATCATCCTCGTCCTTGGGGCTGTGGCCGCAAGCCGGGAGGATGGCCGGGGCGTGCTGCTGGTGAGGGCTTGGTGACTGTCACCAACTTTGGAGGCAGCGATGCCCACGACGCTGCTCCTGCCTGCCATGGTGCCGGCGAAGCGAGTGAGCTCAGAGTTAATCCTCGGTATTAACCAAAATCTCCTAGTCTTACCCCAGTGCAAGACCCGTGCGCTGTGCTGGTCTCCTGGGAGCAGATTTGGGGCAGGTGCCCCTTTGCAGTTGAGTTGGGTGAAGGCTTCACGGGTGCATCCATCCAAATGCAGGTCCAGCTTCACAGGAGACATTAATTTACATCCCAGGAATGTCCAGCTTCACAGGAGAGGTGGGTCGGTGTTTCCAGACCCTGACAGGAAGCTTCTTGGTGAGGTCCCCAAAGTCCTTCAGGTGCCACCATGGGGTGGAGTAAATGCAGCACACGGGAAGAGGCTGGGGGAAGTCCTGCTGTGTTTCTAGTAAATGCCTGTCTAGAGCATGCTAATGATGGCAGAGAGGATGTACTCCATCTGTTTAGTGAACCGACACTTACGGTAGATCTGGAAACGGGGTGGGAAGTGTTTTATCAACCAGCTGATAAAAGAAAATGCCGGGGAAATTCCCGCCTGGGAACACGCAGCGCAGTTTCACACCGTGCCACAGCATTTAATTACAGCGCTCATTTAGCGGCCCTTGGCTGCCCGTCCCCGTGCCGTGCCAGTACAGCTGCCTGTCTGCGGGGAGACGGGGTGGGAATCGATCAAGCTGAAAATAGACTTTTTTGGTTTTTTTAATAATTCCCCCAAGGCAAGATCGGCTCCCGGGTGCCCTCACCAAGGCGCCCATCAACGTCTCGATGCTCTCGTGCCGGTTAAGGCTGAGTAAAACCAGGGGTGCGGCTGACTTTGTGCTGGAGCGGATGAGCCCCATCCATGCCCTGTGGCTGGAGGGGACATCTTCGGTGGCCCTCATCTCTCTGCTCCCTCGGGCTGAACCAGCCCATCCCTGGGTTGGTGTTGCTGTTGGTTGTCATGTGCAATCCCAAATTTAAATTGTTTTTTAAACAGCAAAACGTCCGTAGTGCTGCCTGCTGCGAGTACTCTGTGCGCAGCTCCTGTAGGGCGCCGTAGGGTGTTTTTTCTGCTAAGATAGTTAAAATAGTATGAATTTCAGCATGGAGACAGATCCATTAATAGGAATGCCCTCATTTAGCTGCTTCTCCGTACCACAGGAGCTTCTAATGGGGGAATTGATCCAGCAGTAGGTCAGCGCTGGGTGTTTCTGCGCTTCTGCGAGGTCTCCATGGATTTTCCTCGATGTTGCATTTTCTTTTTGCTGCGGCCCGGCTCTTTAGGAAGCGGCATGAGAAAGAGATGGAGAAAAACGCTCCCCGGGGTGCACCCGTGACAGGCAGGATTGGGAATAGCTGTCTGCCTCCCTTCCCAGGCTGAAATCATCCTGTGCGCCCCTGGGAGTGGAGAGGCTGGGACCACCCTGGCCTCCTCTGGCCGGATCTCAAAGCAAGTATTTAACCCGGTCGGCCAAGTCACTCCTGTGTTTCTGGCAGATCAGGAACACCCAGGGTAGGTCCCGTGGCTCTCCTGTAGAGCCCATACGTGCAGGAACACCCGGTGCCGCTGAGCAAGGAGTCCAAGGAAGGGATCCGTGGTGCCCGGTGAGCACAGGGTGGCCAGAGAAGAGAAAGGACAGTGGTGGGGGAGCCTGGATTTTAGGCACAGTCCTGTTTTACTTGTGGTCCATGCAGCCGATGACGTTGGAGGGATGCTGCCCTGTGGTCCCACCACCAGCTGTGATGCCCCATGGCAAGGCAGGGCTGGTCCCACTGGTTTTGCTGAGCTCGGCACAGCGACTCGGTCTCCAGGAGCCTGCAGTGGGATGGTTGGAACATCGCTGGCTTGGATGGGATGAGGCTCCATGGGTTTGCCTCTCCCTTGGGTCGTGTACAAAGAGCCTTTCTCAGAATCCCGGAATGGTAGGGGTTGGAAGGGACCTTCGGAGGTCATCTAGTCCAACCCCCCTGCCAACCAAAGCAGGGTCACCCAGAGCAGGCTGGACAGGAACGCGTCCAGGTAAGTTTGGAATGTCTCCAGAGAAGGAGACTCCCCCACCTCTCTGGGCAGCCCGTGCCAGGGCTCTGCCACCCTCAAAGGAACGAAGTTTTTCCTCATGTTGAGATGGAATTTCCTCTGTTCCAGTTTGTGCCCGTTGTCCCTTGTCCTGTCACCGGGCACCACTGAAGAGTCTGGCCCCATCCTCTTGGCACCCGCCCTTTAGATATTGCTCAGCATTGATGAGATCCCCTCTGTCTTCTCTTCTCCAGGCTGAACAGCCCCAGGTCTCTGAGCCTTTCCTCATCAGAGAGGTGCTCCAGTCCCTTGGTTGTCTCTGTAGCCCGCCGCTGGACTGTCTCCAGTAGTTGGCCGTCCTTCTTGAACTAGGGAACTTTGCCCTCCACAACAGCTTTGGCTTTTTGCTTGTTTTTGCGGTTGCTTTTTCATTCACCTCCTTTGCCTTTTTTCCCCGCACAGAGGCAGGGCATGTGCACGTGCATCCCCAAAAACCTTTACCACCATCGGTAGCTGGCTGCTGGCTTCATCATAAATGATGAATTCAGGGTTGTGGCTTAATTTATTCAGGGAAACTCATTTGCTTTCAGCTTGGTTAGAGCCTGCTCCAGAGCGCAGCAAGGGTGGCTGGGAAATGCCACCCACGCCGGGGTGTCAAAACACCTCTGAAACCATCCGGGAGCCGAGCAGAGCCGGAGCAGCTTGCGTGTCTCCAGGCCATTAAAGCGTACCCCTGGGGCCGGGGAGGATGTGCAGAGCACGGATGAAACGCCGCGTCCTGCCTGTCCCATCCCTGCTGGATCCGGCTGTAGGAGCTAAGGAAGTTTTCCTGCTGAGCAGGGTGGGGAGGCTTCACATCTCAGCCTTTATTTAATTTTCAGGTGATAAAAGCGTTGCTTCCCTGCCTGGCGCTTCTGAGCAGCCAGCACATTCAAACGCTTCCCTTTCTGCGGGGAATTTGCATTTCCCTAAAGGCAGCACCAGTTTTATGCAAATATCCCGATGAAAGAAAGTCAAAGCCAAAGTGTGCTCATGAGTAAGCGTTTCTGGGCATTTTTTGAGCAGTCAGACACTCTTGGAAACCTTTTGGGCATTTTCAGGGAGAAGCGGCGTGGCATTGCAAACCGCAGGCTCCTCCAGCCCGAAAAGCACTGTGCGATGACTGCTTCACCTCCGCGTTGTCCAGAAAGGTCATTTCGGGTTGCAACATCCTACTGTTGGATTTGGTTCTCCCGGGTGCACCATTCCCATGGGATGTGGCATCCCCACTTGTTGCAGTGTTCACATGATGCTTGGCAATGGGGTTCCTGCATTGTAAACCTTTAAACCTTGAGATCGAGTGCACCCTCAGCAAGTTTGCCGACACGACACCAAACTGTGGTGCGGTCGACATGCTGGAGGGAAGAGATGCCATCCAGAGGGACCTGGACAGGCTGGAGAGGTGGGTCCGTGCGAACCTCATGAAGTTCAATCAGGCCAAGGGCAAGGTCCTGCATGTGGGTCGGGGCAATCCCAGGCACAAATACAGGCTGGGCAGAGAATGGATTGAGAGCAGCCCTGAGGAGACAGACTTGGGGATGTTGGTAGATGAGAAGCTCAACATGAGCCGGCAATGTGCGCTCACAGCCCAGAAAGCCAACCATATCCTGGGCTGCAGCCCCAGCAGCACGGCCAGCAGGGCGAGGGGTGGGATTCTGCCCCTCTGCTCCGCTCTGGTGAGACCCCCCTGCAGTGCTGCCTCCAGCTCTGGGGCACCAACAGCAGAAGGACGTGGACCTGTTGGAGTGGGTCCAAAAGAGGCCACGAAGATGGTCCGAGGGCTGGAGCCCCTCTGCTGTGAGGACAGGCTGAGAGAGTTGGGGTTGTTCAGCCTGGAGAAGAGAAGGCTCTGGGGAGACCTTAGAGCCCCTTCCAGTACCTAAAGAGGCTCCAGGAAAGATGAGGAGGGACTCTGGACCAGGGAGTGGAGCGACAGGACAAGGGGTAATGGTTTTAAACGGAAAGAGGGGAGATTTAGATTAGATATTAGGAAGAAATTCTTGACTGTCAGGGCAGTGAGACACTGGCCCAGGTTGCCCAGAGAAGCTGTGGCTGCCCCATCCCTGGAGGTGTTCAAGGCCAGGATGGATGGGGCTTGGAGCAACCTGGTCCAGTGACCTAGATGACCTTCAAGATCCCTTCCAACCCAAACCATTCTGTGATTCTATGAATCTCGTCTTTCCTTCTCTTTCTGCCATTCCCCTGAGGACATGGTCCTTCTCCTTCAATGGTCTCCAGAATCACCTGGGCACAGTGCATTGGAGCCAGCTGGGCTGTGCTGCATGACCTTCTCCTCACTTTTCGTGCTGGGATGGGGAGAGAAGCGAGTAGCAGCATCCCACAGTGGCTCTGACATCTCATATTTGGATCAGGCTTTTTGCTCATGCAAATCATCGCAATTTCTCTTTCTGAGATCCCAGAGCGTTTTGCTGGCTTTTATAAAACCACCGCTGGAAATCCTTCCTGTGAGTGACAGGAATATGATTAGACAACTCTGTTCATCTTATGTATTGAAAGACAGCTCATTTAAGTGACAAGAACCTCCCAGATCTCTATAGCGTGCCATCAAATCCATTTTTAGCTGGTTTTGCTTCAAAGAGCAGCCGAGAGCAGCCTTGGCATGACAGAGCACCATTGCGTTGCAAGTGAGGATGTGATTTAAAACGTGCTCATCTGGAGCACCAGTAGCCCACTTTCTGCTGCTGGTTCACAGCCTGGAGGGAGACCAACTTGATTGGAACAGGGGAACCCATTTTGGCAGCCCAAGGCCATGTCCTGAGCTGCAGCATTGTAGGACTCTGGTCCCAATGCAAAAGGGGTTTTCAGCACATTTTCCTAAAGCTCAGAGAGTCCTGTTCCAGCGAGGATTTTTAATCCCATGGCAAACCTTGAATTCAGTTTGAAGAGGTGAGCTGGGAGGGTGCTGGCATGGAGATCCTCAGGGAAAGGCCGTGGTGCCACCTGGCCACCCTGGCCACTGGGCAGTCATAGAATCAGAATGGTTTGCGATGGAAAGGGCTATGGGCAGAGATTCCTTCCATTAGACCAGGCTGCTCAAAGCCTGATTCAGACTGACCTTGAACACTTCCAGGGGTGGGGCATCCACAACTTCCTTGGGCATCCTCTTCCAGTGCCTCATCACCTTCATCCTAAAGAGTTTCTTCCTTATGTCCAATCTAGATTTACCCTCTTAGTTTAAGACCATTGCCCCTTGTCCTTTCACTACAGGCCGTGGTAAAAAGTCTTTGCACCGGCTCAATTTTCTTCCTCCAAAGTGATGGTCAATCCTTCTTTCTCCTCCTTCCAGTTTGTCCCCCATCTCCCATGTTGTCAGGGTGTAAATTGGGATGAGGAGGAGAGGCAATGCTTTACATACCTGGGCTCGGCCACGGGCAGGCTCTGCACAGAAGCAGACACACCGATGTCTCGCCAGCGAGAACAGCTGGAACTTCTGGCCTTTCGTCGCCTTTGATCTTTTATTTGAAAGAAAAAACACCTCTATTTGCTCTGCGAGCTCTTGCGGGTGGGGGACGCCTCTCGGCGCCTGCCAGCACAGCATCCCTTGGCACTGGATTCTCGTGCAAGAGCAGCAGCGGCTCAGACCAAAGGGTTTTGTCCCTGTGGCTGGCGGTGGCCGGGTGCAGGTAGGAGAGAGTACAGGATCAGGCCATACCCGTAGTCCTGCATCCAAAACCGGCAGCTCGGATGTACCTGCTTATAAAAGCACAGCTTTGCCGATGTGTTGCCTTTGCAGAGCAGAGGTCCTGTGGCAACCAGGGAGCTGTGCCATGGCTTTTTTCTGGAGCTAAGGAGGCTTCTGGAAGGGGTTATCATGGAAAACCTTCTCTACAGGTTTGGTGCTTGGTGAGACGGGCAGGCTTGGTGAGATGGGCCAGGCTTGGTGGGATGTGCTAGGACCTTGTCATGCCAGGGGTCTGCAGCATGCCTGGGCACTGTGGGACCTTGCAGCATCCCACGCAGCAGCAGGGCATTTTCCCATCTCCCTTCACTTGCTCCACAGCTTTTAGTTATCCTGGCTGACACCCCTCTTGTTCCCCCCGGCATCTCTCCGAATTACTGGTAGCCCTGGAGGGACACTTATTACCTGCGTGCAGCATCTCTGTCCCATCCTGCTGGAAAGGGGACAACCCTAGAAGCAGCAGTGGGGGCTGGTGAGGACAAGGAGGAGCCATCCCAGGGTTTTCCATGCAGCACTGTCCCCATGGGCTGGTGGCTGCCTTCAAAAGTGCTCTGGTTCCCACCACAAGGCAGAGGGCTTGTGGTGTTGCCGACCCTAGTAGCCTGTCACGATATGTGTGACCCTGTCTCCGTGGGGTGAAATGTGTAGACACGGTTCTGGGGAGCAAGGGTGAGATGGTTTGGGAGGACAACTTCTGAGAGCACAGGGTCTGGATGGTGGAGGAAGCTCAAGGACTCACAAACACCATCTCAGCCTGGTGCCATTGATTTGGAAAATCTGCCTTTCTCCCAAGCTTGGCTTCTCTCATCAATGCTGGCTATAGCTTGGTGCCACCAGAGAAGACTTTTTCATGGGGCTTATCACACACAGAGCACGTTTTCTTCTGTCCCATGTTCCCACCCCCGGCGTGTCATGGAGCAGGGTGTACTTTCAGCACTATCTGCAGGTCGAAATCCACCTGTTGGGTAGTTTGAGTTCCTGGAGCCCCCTTCTTCGTCAACAAATGTCCATCAAAGCCACCGCGGCTGGTTGGTGTTGGAGGTTGTGCAAGATGTGCCGATGACGCAGAAAGGGCTGCCGGTGCCCTTTGGTCAGGGCTGCCGTTGGCTTGACGAGGAGGTAGGACCAGACGGCATAGGGACATCTTCACATCAGGATGTCACCACCGAGCGGGGACATGCCAAATAGCAAAGTGCAGGTCCGGTGGAAAACGGAACGGTTGAAGACCAGGGGCCAAAACACCGGTTTTGGGGAAGGCAGTGGAAAAACTGAACGCAGGCTGCGCCTCTCGCAAAAATAGCCTCCTCGGCACGGACTCAAGCTGTACTTGGAAGGGCAGGTCATGACAGCCCCCACCATGCCCTTCCCAGGGTGAGCCGCTGCTGCCCGCGCTCCTGGTGCTTCCCCCCCGCCCTGCATTTCGCCGTTCAGACACCTGCCACGAGTATTAAATTTGTTAGAAATGCTGCGAGAAACCACAAGAAAAGCTGAGCAGATGTTCAGCCGCACCAGAGATTCGGGTGGGAGAGGCACGTGGCAGTGGCAGTTGTCAGAGGGGGGACCATTTGGGTCAGTTTTCCCCCCTTATGTGTGTTTTGGGGTGAGGATGTTGCTTTGGGATTATTTTTTTTTTCTTTCCAAGGATACTCTTGGGCAGGACAGGAAGCCTGGAAATGCCCCATCAGAGGCAGAATGGCTTTTTTTTTTTTTTCTTCCCTGATTCCTCTGGCCAAAATAAATCCCTGAAGGATGGTGGGGGGAGCTAGCCCCCAGTATTTGGGGTGCCTGACTTCCCTGTGGACCAGCCATCCCCAAACAACTGAGCTTTTGACCCCCGCCCCCCGGCACAAACAACCCTCTGGGATGCACCCTCTGCAGATTTGGGAGGCAGCCAGCCCGAAGCCTGCTATTAACTTTTCCCCGTGGAGTGGGCCTCTCTTCCTCCCCCCTCTTTTTTTTTTTTTTTTTTTTTTTCCTCCTTTCCCTTCAAATCCAAGCCAGGAAAAGCCTCTGACGTCGGCGCCGCAGCTGCGAGCTCCTCGCGGCTGCTGGGGGAAGGCGGCAGAGAGGGGATATCCCGGATCATAAAAACCAGGATCTCGCTGCGAGCGGCTGCCCGTGAGTCGTCCGCTGCCGGGGATGGGGTGGGAAGGACCGGGAGGGGGCTGCGTTCAGCTGGGGAGGGTCCTTCCCCCCCGCCAGTGCTGAACATTTGGTGCCTTTTTGTGTTTTTTATGAGCTTCTCCCAGCGGCTAAATCTTTTATGGTGCAAAAAGGAATTTGGTTAAAAAAAAAAATTGCCATCTGTGCACACCCCAAATTCGGGTTGCTTGGGGGGGGTTCCTTTGGGAAAATTCGGGTTGCTTTGGGAAAACCTGAAATCGCAGCTAAAGGGTTCTTCAAGGGATTCCTGGAGCATCTCACGTTGCCTCTGGAGTGTCGCCCCACGCGTGCCGGATGGGAGAGGCAGCCCCGGCACCGGTGGCCATCGCGGGCATCCTCGTGTCGGCATGGGGTCCCTGTCCTGTCGGGGTTGTGGACCGGCACCAAAGCGTGCGAGAGGCAAAAACAACCCCGAAAGGGCCGCTTTAGGCACTTTCCACGCTGTGTCTCCGCCTCCCTTCAAAGAAAAAAAGGTGCACATAAAAGATAAAAAGGGGTCGATCGTGTTACTGGGGCCTCCGGTGTGTTCTCGGCTTGCACAGCGCTGCAAAGACTGTGCTCTTTTTATCTGTCTCGTTGTCTCATCTTCCCTGTTCCTCCCTCTTTCCCGGTCTCCTGAGTGCCTCCTGCTTGTAAATCCCCACGCCGGCATCTTTCCCTCCTGCCTAAATACCACTGAACTCCTTAAATCTGAGCAGGACTATAGAGCCAAGGGCTGTACGGCTCTTTTCTGCCAGTTTACGTGGGAGCCAGCAGTTACCGTGCACTAAAAAAGGATGTGGAGGAAGACGCGTGAACTAGTTCATGTCGCAGGTGGGTTTCAGTGGGCTTCCGAAAGCTCCCCGTCGCTCTCCCCCTGCGCCCGTGCAATTTTAATCCTCCTTCTTGATGTTCTGTTCAGAAAACATCCCCTGTGGCAAAAGAAACAAACAAAAAAAGACCCTTGGGGCAAAAAACCCCACGATGTTCTCCCAGCAGACAGTGCTGGGCCCTGCTCTATTCCTGGTGGCAGATATCCCGCAGCCGCCGTCACCTCCCTGCGGTGTCAGGCACGGCTTTTCCAGGACATCCCCATCTTCTCTTTCCGGCCCTGCACCTGGAGCAGGACGTGCCGCTGGCCGCTTACCCCCCTGCCCCCAGACGCCAGCTCCTGCGGGGTGTTTTGTTTCCGTCGCTCTCCTTCTGGACCTTTCCTGTTTCCTTCATCGCGGATGTGGCCAGAGGAAGTCTCAGCGCGTTGGCTTTCCTCTGGCTGGGTCCCAGCTGCGGTCACGGGCTGGGGACGGCACCATGGCTCTTCGCATCCTGGGACCTCTCCTCCCTGGTGGCAGTGCTGCTGGTAGATTTAGATTCGATATTAGGAAGAAATTCTTGACTGTGAGGGTGGTGAGACACTGGCCCAGGTTGCCCAGAGAAGCTGTGGCTGCCCCATCCCTGGAGGTGTTCAAGGCCAGGTTGGATGGGGCTTTGAGCAACCTGGTCTGGTGGGAGGTGTCCCTGCCCATGGCAGGGGGTTGGAACTGGGTGATCTTTAAGGTCCCTTCCAGCTCTAACCATTCTATGACTCGATGATTGGTGGTGGCACTGGTGGCAGTGGTGCTGGTGATGGTGGTGGAGTTGGTGCTGGCAGTGGCATTGGTGGTGCTGCTATGCTGGTGGCAGTGGTGGTGGTGGTTACGGTGGTGCTGCTGGTGGTGGTTGTGGTGGTGGCAGTGGTGGTGTTGCTGGTGGTGGCAGTGGTGATGCTGGTGGCGGTGGTGGCAGTGGTGGTGCTGCTAGTGCTGCTGGTGGTGGTAGGTCTCCTCCTGCCTGTGACCTGCTTGCTGTGGTCACACGTGGCACTGTTGGATATGTACAAAACTCCTACATGGGAATAACCGGGACTACTCGGAAACTTGTGTGCAGTTTTCGGGGTGATGGAACTGCCCGTTGCGGAGATGGGATTGGGAGCAGGGAGAGAAGGACTTGATCAGCCTTAAGGGGAAAGGGCCAGTCGGTGTCTTGCTACGTGGGCTGAAATCAGGAGAGAGGTCAAGCAAACGTAGTACAGATGGGTGTTTTGTTAGATTTTTCTGAAGGTGAACTTTGAACGTGAGATGTGCTCACTCGGGAGATAGCTATATTTATATATGGGTAAGATACATATTGTTTGGGTGAGTGAGAGCCTTTGTTCCAAGTCCCGCTGATAAAGCCCACGTGGAGCGACAATTTGGCTCTGCAAAGCTTCCTTTTCCTTTGCCTGGGGAGTTGCTGTGTTTAGGAAAACCTGGCTTCACCAGCTGCATCCCGCTAGCCCGAGTACCAGCAGCGCAGCCGTCGGGTCTGGCATCTGCCCACCGGTCCGGCCAAGCCCTTTCGTTAACTGCAGCGAGGAAACCCTGGCCTTTATTTTGCCTCGGGGGGTGCTGGGAGGAAGAGCAGCCCCATCCCTGCTGTTGCAGGGTCTGTCCCTAGACGGTTGGGAGACCGAAATACTGGAAATTCAAAGGCAAATGTGGCCCACGAGGCGTTGAGATGAGCTTGCAGATGTTGGGGTGGCAGTGATGGGCACATCCCTGTGCTCGCCTGCTGTGGCCAGCAGGGCAAGGGAGGTGATTCTGTCCCTCTGCTCCGCTCTGGTGAGACCCCACCTGGAGTGTTGCATCCAGCTCTGGAGTCCTCAGCACAAGAAGGACATGGACCTGTTGGAGTGGATCCAGAGGAGGCCACAAAGATGATCAGAGGGCTGGAGCACCTCTGCTGTGAGGACAGGCTGAGAGAGTTGGGGTTGTTCAGCCTGGAGAAGAGAAGGCTCCGGGGAGACCTTAAAGCCCCTTCCAGTACCTAAAGGGACTCCAGGAAAGCTGGGGAGGGACACTGTGTGTAATGACACAGTGTAATGACAGTGTAATGACAGGATGAGGGGTAATGGTTTCAAACGGAAGGAGGGTAGATTTAGATTAGATATTAGGAAGAAATTCTTTCCTGTGAGGGTGGTGAGATGCTGTCCCAGGTTGCCCAGAGAAGCTGTGGCTGCCCCATCCCTGAAGGTGTTCAAGGCCCGGCTGGATGGGGCTTGGAGCAGCCTGGTCTGGTGGGAGGTGTCCCTGCCCATGGCAGGGGGTGGAACTGGGTGATCTTTAATGTCCCTTCCAACCCGAACCATTCTGTAATTCTATGATTGTGGGGAGATGGTCCCCATCCCTCCCCAGCCTTGGGCACAGCAGGGGGACGGTACCCACCTCCTTCCGTCGTCCGCGCTGGATTTCCTTCGTTGGGCTTCACCCCGATGGGTTTGAGCCCGAAAGGCCAGCGCTGCACCGCTGAGCATCCTCATCCAGGGCTTCCGGACTGTGTCCTCATGTGCTTCATCCAGATCCCCCGTAGCGCTCAAGTCAGAAGGATATTTATTCACTTGGCAGGTTATTAATATGAGCTGAAATACCCTTTTCCACATTGTTCTGCCATGCTTAATATGGTGATCGGCATCGCAGCCCGCAGAGCTGGGGATGATTTGCGATTGAATATCCATTAGGGATTTATGGGCTTCGGGGCTGAATTGCCAGGACGTGCAATTGCCAAAATACTTGAAACGCTTCCACTGGAGAGGAGACCTTGTGGGAAAGGAGCACTCGCTGTTCTCCTACGCAGGCGGTTCCCACTGAACCTCCATTCCTGGCAGCGAGCACGCCCAAGCCAATAAAAAATTATATGGTATCCAGAGCGCCGATGGAGCGTGAACCGTGTGTTGAATGATGATGGGGAACAAGCTGCCGCTGCCAGTGTGCAATGCTGGTGGTGATCACAGCAGCTCCTGGACCCACGGGGTGGCTCCATGGGTGGGTTTAATCCGGTATGTAGTTAAACGTGGGCACGGTTTGTGTTAACACAACCCTGCAGCCCGTTAAAAAGAGGTAGGAGGTTGTTTGGAGGGGGAAACGTGATTTTTTTGCTGCTTTTCCTTGCAAGCGCCTCATGCTAGTGCATCGAGACCGAACGGGCAGGAAGAAGATGGGGTTAAATGTGGTGGAAGCTGAAAAAGCCAAGAGATGAAGGTGCTGAAAGGAGGAGATCCTCAGGTCCTTTGCATCAGAGAAATTGGGTTTGCAAGGAGGTTATTTGGGGCAATACCCGCTTTCCAGCAGCTCTTCCCTTTGGGCAGGCATCTGTGGCTGCCCATCCCTCCCGCCTCCCGTCCCTTTGGAAGGTTTTAAACTTTTTTTTTCCCCTTGAAGCAAATGGAGAAGGAAGGAAAAAGCTTGCTGAGGGGGTTACCGGCAGGTTTTTCTTGGGAAACATTCACTCGTTGGGTTGCTGGCTCTTCTCATGGCCGTGCTGGCCTGCAGCTCAGCGGCTGGACCTGTAGGAGCCGCATAGCCAAAACCAGCCCAAAATTACCCTCCAGAAACACCATTTCTTACCCGGCCGTGGTGAGCTCATCTCCAGGGGGAGCAGACCCCACAAGTGAAGCGATGATGGGAACACCACTGGAAAAGCACATTTAAGCCCAGGGAAAGAGCAGGTTTCTGTCCCATCTTGCAGGAACATTGCAAGGTTTGGGCAAAGATCCCGGCTGCCATGGTCCAGCTGGGGAAGGCGAGCTGTCCCAGGGCGGGGAGGCGGGGGTGTCAGCATCAGCTTGGCGCTGAGCTGCTCCGAATCAGACCCAAAATGCTGCTGGGAGGCAGTTCTCACCTCACTCCCATCCCTCAGCCGAGCTTCCAGCCTCCGTCAGCTGCTTAAATCTGATTTTCTCAATGGGGACTGAAAAAACCCCCATGGGACATCCCGCTCGTCCCTACAGCCCGGGCTGGATTTGAACTTCACAGAGCATCCTTGCAAGATGGATGATTAATTTTTCTTCAGCATCCTCAAAAAAAAAAAAAAAAAAAAAAAAAAGAAAAAACCCAAGGCACCCTAACCAAAGGAGCCCGCGGGTCAGCCGCGCTCGGCCACGGGTCACCGTCACCAACTGCAGCGCTGGCGCCGTCCCATCTCTTCTGGCCCTGGGGTAGCGTTATGAGGGTTTTTTGCGGGGAATAAAAAAGAGTCAGGAGTGATGTGACGTGGCTGACAGAGGGGATCAGGGCAAAAGGGGACGTGTGGGGGTCTGTGGAGGAGCTGGGGGGGGGAGGGGGCTCGGTGCCGAAATCCCCTTGAGTTTTGGCCCTTTCCCAGCTCTTAGCCCCCTCTAAGCTCCTTTCCAAAATCCCGGCTGTGAAGCCACGGGTGCAGGGATGCGCTGGGGCAGCACCAGGGCTACCAGCAATAAATCATTAGTGCCCTGCCAGCAGGAAAGCGCGGGATTTTAGCAGCCACAATGGGCGCGTTTAGGAGAGCAGCCCCGCTGCCCCCGGCCACCTCACCTGGCTTGTTTTTTACCCCCTTTGCTATTAGATTTTTTGCTATTTTGATTTTTTTTTCATTCCCGGGGACCGCTGGCCAAGCAGGAACCGGCGGGTGGGTTGCAAATGATGCTGTGGCGTGGAGGAGCCTGGCGACAGCACCCGGGCGGTGTGATGAGCTGGTCGGTGCTCAGCTCTCCTCCCTGCTCTCACCTTGTCACATCGCATCGGGGTCAAACAACCCGAAGGGTGAAATTTTGTGGGTGCCGGGGTATCGGGAGGAGAGGCGAGGGGGTTCACGCTGGCCCAGCTCGGGTTACTTATGTACTTATGGTCTATTTTGAGGCTCTGGCCACGCGGCGCTAAGCAGCCGCTGACCCGGGGAAGGGACCAGCTTCAAAACAAGAGTCTGGCGGGTAAATACCCAGGGAAGCGCCGGGTTTCCCTCGGCTCCGAGCGGGGCTGGCAAGCACCCTCACCTCCTCCCTAGGCCCATCCTCTCTTAGGTTTTGGCATTTCCACAGCGGGGAATTGATTTTCTTTTTTCATTCTTCCCATCGCCGTCCTTGAAGGGAAAGATGCCCCGGGTTGCGAGCCCGGGGTGCTCCATGGGGAGCGATGCGCTGACGGTGAAGGGGTGCGGATGAGCGAGCGGGGGGACGCATCCATCACCAGCGCCGGTGAAACTTGCTTGCCCACCACCCCCTCCTCCGCCCCCCCCCCTCCTTCCCCGAGAAAGCTCATTTGCGGGCGGCTTAGTTGCCCTAAGAGCATTAGAGGTGCATTTGGTGGCCATCAGCCGCTCCAGCAGCGCCGGGAGCATGTGGCCGATTAGGGGCAGCGGCGGCCGGTTTCACGCAGAGCGCTGCATTCGGGGTGGAAATACTCGCCGTGCCGCCCCGCGCATTTTGGGGACGCAAAGGTGAGGGGTGGGGGGACAGGGATGGGTGCTGGGGGCCGGGGGGATCGGCTCGCGTGGCGCGGGTGCTTAAACACACGGGCTGGGCGCTGGTGTTGGGGGGGGTGAGAGCAAGCCCCTTCCTTGCCGTGTGCTTTTCCCTTTTGCGGAGGAAATGTGAGTTGCCCTTCTTGATTTCCCAGCGCTATTTCAGCTTTTCAGACCATATTCCGGCTTTTTCTTTAAATACCGCCTCGCTTTCTAACCTGTGGGTAAGATGAGGATGCTCAGGGATGCGCGTGCGGGATGCGTCGGTGCCTGTGTCCCCCCCAGCACCGTCCAGGGGCTTCCTTGGAGCCAACCTAGGGAGGAGGACACCCTCACCATCGTGTTTTCGTTTCTTTCCCCTGCAGCCTCGCTCTCCGCTGGGATTTATGGAGGTGCTGAGGAGCAGCTCTGAGCCCCGCAGCCCCCGCCAACCCGCCCCGTGAACCAGTGCCCGGCCGCCTCCTCCTCGCCTCCTCTCCCGCAGCATCCCGACCCTCCGACTCAACCATTCAAGGCTCCCGTGCATGGATCGCCCCAGCGAGGGACCGCTGCCGGACGCCGCCGACGCCGCCCCGTAGGCTCCCGGCCCCCCGTGCCCCCCCCAAGTACTCCACATACCCCGATGGGGTAACGTGACGGGGGTCACCCTCCCGCCACCCCCCCCCATATGCAGAGGCCTTTCTAGAGCGCCAGGGAGGCGGCAGCCGCTCGCCGTCGCGCACACGCCCAGGACGCCGACACTACAGCAAAGGGATTTTTAAAAAAAAAAAAAAAAAAAATTATTATTATTATTATCATTAATATTATTTTTTCTGGCTTTTTCCCCCGGTGGGCTTGCGGTGTGTTGAGGAAGCCGGTCCGCTCCCACAAGCTGGGATTATTTGCACAACGTCTGTATATTGAGTTCTCGACCCTGTTTTATTTTTATTTTTGAAGTGCAGAGGGGCTGTTAGTTGGGTATTTTTTTGTTTTCCCCTCCGCGCCACGCTTTTCTTGGGTTTTTCCCCCACCACCATCAACACCACCTCGCCCTCCTCGCATCCCACCATGGCCCGGATGAACCGCCCTGCGCCGGTGGAGGTCTGCTACAAGAACATGCGGTTCCTCATCACCCACAACCCCACCAACGCCACGCTCAGCACCTTCTTGGAGGTAAGGATGGGAGGTTGGAAGGGGGATACCAGGACCCAGTTGTGTGTTTTGGGGCTAAAAGCTGACATTGAGATACAACAGGGATCAGTCCTGTGTAGGATGAGGCAGCGGGACATCGCCTTTGGTACCATGGCCTCCGGTGGCATCCCTGGGTGGTGGGTCCCTCCCCACTGGCTTCTTGGGGTAGGATGTTTTGGAGGACGCCAGATGTGGTGTTTGGGCATGGCGGAGATGGAGCAGAGCTTCCCCATTCCTGTTGCATCGCCTGCACATCACGTCACGGGGCTTTGCGGCGATGTGCATGGACGCACGCAATCTCCCAGCCCCTCAATAAGGAGTTTTCATCCTAAATACCCCAGCGTCTTCCCAGTGCCCGGGGTGCGTTGGGTGGTGCACAAGGAGCTGGAGGGCTCGGTGTTGCGTGAGCCGAGGACTGTGCCCATCCTGGGAGCACTGCCTCCAGCACTGGCAGCAGCCAGGACTTAGGGGGGGAATTGATGGATATGTGTCTGTGAAACAGGACGAAAGGCTTTGACTTGTTCTTTATACCAGTGCCTGGGGGAAACATGGTGTCCCGCAGGTTCAAGTGAGCTGGCACAAGCGTCTTCTGCTTACAAGGAGTTTTTTTGGGATGTTACTGCATTCATGGGGGTACCTGGGGCTGAGCATGAGCCTGGAAAAGCGTTTTTGCCTTAGACCTAAACCTCCTCGAGGTCTGATGTGCTGGCACCAGAGGCATCCTCTGAGCTCAAGGAAACCCTCCCAATGCACACCCGAAAAGATATGTTTGAGTGCCACCAACTTGCAGGGGAAGGTGATTGGGGTTTGGGGATGGCCACTCCGTACCCTGCATGCTGCACACAAGGCGATGGGGATGGCACCGTGGGAAGGGTGTGAAATTCCCCTTCCCATCAGCCTCTTAGATTTTTGGCTGAGCTGCTGCGTGTGCAGGGGTTTGCTGTGATCTGGCGAGGGAAGGAAGGAGACAGATCGTTAAAGGGGGACAATCTCACGCGGTGCCCGGCGGGGCCGGTACGCTGGCACGTAATCCGGGGGCAATCCATGCGGCGGGAGATAAGCCGGGCTGGAAACAGCCCAAGTCCGACGCCCAAGCCTGCAGTGCGTTGGAATGATGACAAGATACGGCAGCGAGGTCGAGGAAGAGCCCCTGTGTAATCTATGAGATGCTGAGCACGGTCGCAGGGATGCGCTACCACCCCCCAGCAGCCTCCCTGCATTCCCGCAGCGACTCTGCAACCTCATCGGGCACAAATAATTTCCCCTTTGGGGGATTTGCACCCGAATCGGGGATGTTTCTTTGCCTGGGGTGTAAAGTCCCTACTGGTGGGACTTAAAAACAAACAACGGCCATATTGGTGCCAGTGGCTCCAAGGAGCCGTGAAGGTGCTGGGTCAAAATCCTACCGTGGCCACGGGGCTTTCATCAGAGCATCATAGAACCGTCTAGGTTGGAAGGGATCAAGTCCAACCATCAACTAACCCTGCCAAAAACACCACTAAAGCATGCTCCTGAGCACCAAATCTACCCATCTTTTTAAATACCTGCAGGGATTTAAAAAGATTTCATGTTTCCTTGTGCTTCCCAGGCTGGATGGACCATGGGGGGTTTTCTCAAGGGTCCAGGGATGGGGCACGGCACTGGTTTAGGGTCTGCAGGGGTCTGTGTGGTCGTAGCAGGGCTCAGATGTGTTGGAATTAACTGGGGTGCGACTGGCAGGGTTTTTTTCAGACCCCTCCTTCTCCATCCCTCCCCAGGACCTGAAGAAGTACGGTGCCACCACGGTGGTGCGAGTGTGCGAAGTGACCTACGACAAGACCCCCCTGGAGAAGGACGGCATCACCGTCATGGTAGGTGGGCGGCAGGGTGGGTGCCGCGGGAGGCTGCCCATCTCCCCTCTGCTTAGATACCCCCATCCCTGGGGTGCCTGCTGAACACCCTGCCTTACGGATGGACCGAAGCGGCATCGCACGTGCCCGAGAGCGGAGTTTGAAGCCCAGCTTCGTCCTCGGGGCGAGGCAGACGAGCTCCCTGCCTCCCCGGGCTGAGATGGGGCTGGTGCTTTAAAAAAAGAAAGCCCTGCCCACGCACCCGAAACTGTGACTCACACGTTTGAGTCGGCAGCTGCCTTCCCTGCCTGTCGCTCGGGCTTTAAAAGCATCCAGGGGATGAGAGCGCCTGATCCCACGTGGAAGATGCGCGTGGTTGCCGTTACCCCCGGCGTTATCTTATCCGGGGAGAGGGCAGCGTGGAGAGGGGGGAGATTTTTGCTCTTCCAGCAGCTCTGGGGGATGAAAGGGAGCAGGCAGCAAGCAGGAAAAGGCAAGGAGGCAGAGCAGGCAGCTGCCTGGGCTGCGTCGTGGCTGATAAGTAATTGGAGATGATGTCAGGCGTGACTGCCCTGCCAGGGACTTCTGCTCCAGCTGGAAAGTGAGGAAAGTTCAGCTCATTATTTAGGAAAGGGTTTGGAAGCGCCTCGTGTCTCCTGGGGTGGTCCTTTGTGTGTAGATCCTCTCTGTATAGCTCTCTCTATGTAACATATATCCTATATATAGAGCTAGGGGATCTAGGATATAGGTAGATATAGATCCTGTGTCTCTCTCTAGATATGGATCCTCCAGATGGAGATCTCTCCAGATACAGATGCTATGTCTCTATAGGACATATCTTCTAGAGAAAGATAGCTGTATCCTACATATAGAATCTCTATGTAGGATGTCATATCTGCTTGCTTACACACCCAGTTCTGCTTCCTACCCTGTTTCTGGCTGGAGTCCTCCGGTCTGTCTATGTCTAGGATATACATACCTCTCTACATATCTTACAGAGAGAGAAATCTGTAGGTAGGTTATGTTTTATATAGGGAGATACCAATATCCTAGATATAGAAACTATATAAGATACTGTGTAGGAACTATATAAGATACTGTATAGAAACTATATAACAACTGTATATAAGTTTCGATAACTATATAGAAACTCTATAAGGTATATCTCATCTAGAGAGTTATCTATATCCTGTGTGTATCTATGGAGAGATACATCTGTGCAGATAGAGGTATCACTATACATATGCAGAGATATCTCTTTTATCAAATCTATATGTATATATAGACTATATCTATATATCCTATCCCTTTCTTTGGAGAAGAGGCACAGGTTGGTCGAGGGCTGACGGGCCGTGGTGTGCCTGGGTACCAGCATCCGCAGCCACGGTGCCCACACATACGGTGGTGCCATCCTGGACGCGCTCCCTGGGTGTTTTGTAACGCCTCCTCTGCTTTCGGCTCCTCTGTGTGCCACGGGGAATCACACACAATCTCTAAAGCTGATGGCAGTTACCAAGTTGTACCAGACATAGGTGTCCTGTGCCATGGACATCTGCTCGGTAGCGCTTCCAGGAGGTCAGAGGTGGGGCAGAAATCCTGCCGGAGAACTGACACTGTGTGGGTTTCAGTGTAGGAAGGTTTATGGTGCAGGGTGGATATACTCTATTGGACATACCAATAGTGTTTAGTATCTTCATCAGGGACATAGACAATGGGATCGAGTGCATCTGCAAGTTTGCAGGTGACACCAAGCTGAATGGTGTGGTTGATATCCTAGAGGGACGGGATGCCATCCAAAGGGACCTGGACAGGCTTGAGGACTTGGCCCATGCGAACCTCATGAGGATCAACAAGGTGAGGTGCAAGGTCCTGCACCTGGGTCAGGGCAACCCCTGGTATCAGCACAGGCTGGGGATGGAGGGATTGAGAGCAGCCCAGCCAAGAAGGACATGGGGATACTGGGGGATGGAAAATGGGACATGAGCCCCAGAAAGGGCTCGCAGCTCAGAAAGCCAACTGTATCCTGGGCTGCATCAAAAGCAGCATGGCCAGCAGGGCGAGGGAGGGGATTCTGCCCCTCTGCTTCGCTCTGGTGGGACCCCCCTGCAGTGCTGCCTCCAGCTCTGGGGCCCCCAGTATCAGAAGGACACGGACCTGTTGGAGTGGGTCCAGAGGAGGCCACAAAGACGATCAGAGGGCTGGAGCCCCTCTGCTGTGAGGACAGGCTGAGGGAGCTGGGGTTGTTCAGCCTGGAAAAGAGAAGGCTCCAGGGAGACCTTCTTGTGTTCTTTCAATATAGAAAGGAGGCTTATGAGAAAGACGGAGAAAGACTTTTTATCAGTGCCTGTAGTGACAGAACAAGGGACAACAGTTTCAAATTATAAGAGGGCGGGTTTAGATCAGACATAAGGAAGAAAATTTTTATGGTGAGGGTGGTGAGACACTGGAACAGGCTGCTCAGAGAAGTTGTAGATACTCCATCATTAGAAGGGTTCCAGGTCACGTTGGATGGGACTTTAAGCCACTTGGTGTTGTGAAAGATGTCCCTGCCCATGGCAGGGGGTTTGGACTAGATGATATTTGAAGGTTCCTTCCACCTCAAACCATGCTATGATTCAATGATTTTGTGGTATGGTGGGTCATCCCCAGTGCGAGCCCGGTGACATGCACTCATGGCCAAAGTGGTGCTTTCTGAGCACCGCGGGGAGGAGAGAGATGGTCTTGCAGGACGGGCAACAGGTTTTGCAGGGTGGGCTGGCTCAAGCATAAGGACACCCTGATGCCCAGCATGCTCCTTTCCTAGCAAAGCCCGGCTGAAATCACATCACCTGTTCAAGCCCTGAAGTGACACTTATCAGCTTCTTTTGCCATCTTACACCAAAGATGACTTCAGCGCAGCAGCTTAGTGACTCACTCCTCAAAGACGAGGATTACAGCCCCGTGATTCCCACCTGCTGAGGGCTCACCATAGAATTATAGAATTGTTCTGGTTGGAAGAGACCTTTAAGATCATCGAGTCCAACCATTAACCCAGCACTGCCAAGTCACCACTAAGGCATGTCCCTCAGCACCACAGCTACATCTGCATGGTCTACACCATGTCCCATCCTCTCTAAGCGATGCTCCCCTGCTCATCCCTCTCTCCCACTGCTGCACTCCTCCTGCCAAATCCATTTTGGGAGAGAAATCCCCATTTTGGGAGAGACGTGGAGTCTTAACTGGATGTCAGTGCTTATGAAATTCAACAAGGGCAAGTGTAGGGTGCTGCACCTGGGGAGGAATAACCCCACACACCAGTACAGGTTGGGGGCTGACCTGCTGGAGAGCAGCTCAGCTGAAAGAGACCTGGGAGTCCTGGTGGACAACAGGATGACCATGAGCCAGCAATGTGCCCTTGTGGACAAGAAGGACAATGGCATCCTAGGGTGCATCAAGAAGAGTGTGGCCAGCAGGTGGAGGGAGGTCATCCTCCCCCTCTACTCTGCCTTGGTGAGGCCACATCTGGAGTGCTGTGTCCAGTTCTGGGCTCTCCAGTTCAAGAGGGACAGAGAACTGCTGGAGAGGGTGCAGCAAAGTACTATGAAGATGAGGAGGGGACTGGAACACCTCTCTTATGAAGAAAGGCTGAGGGATTTGGGTTTCTTCAGTCTGGAAAAGAGAATCCTGAGGGGGGACCTTATCAACACTTATAAATAAAGGATGGGTGTCAGGAGGATGGGGCCAGGCTCTTTTCAGTGGTGCCCAGCAACAGGACAAGAGGTAATGGGCACAAACTTGAACATAGGAAGTTCTGCCTAAACATGAGGAGGAACTTCTTTCCTTTGAGGGTGGCAGAGCCCTGGCACAGGCTGCCCAGAGAGGTGGTGGAGTCTCCTTCTCTGGAGACATTCCAAACCCGCCTGGACGCGTTCCTGTGCAACCTGCTCTGGGTGACCCTGCTCTGGCAGGGGGTTGGACTAGATGATCTCCAGAGGTCCCTTACAACCCTATGATTCTATGGGGAGAAAGTGGCCCTTTCCCAAAATGCTGCAGCAGTTGCAAGGTTGGGGGACACTTTTCCCCAGCAGCAGAGCCCAGGGGCAGGACAAGCTTAATGCAGCACTCGTTCTACTCATTTCATCACCGAGCTCTGATGTTCAGTCCCTGAAGCTTCAGGATGAAGCTCAGAAAAAGGGGTTTTGGTTTTTTGTCTCTTAACAGCCTTTCCTGAAGGTTTCTGTTTAAATAGTCCTTCCCTTTGGCTCTCCAGGGCTGTGTTAGGGGGTCTCCAGAGCATCCTTTCAGGACTCATGTCTTCACCTTCCCCTCCATGTGTTGCAGCAAGGTGAATTTTGGCACCGCATCAGGCCCTCATGTTTCATCCATCTCCAAGCCACCTTTGCTCAAACTTAATCACAGAGTCACAGAATGGTTCGGGTTGGAAGGGACATTAAAGATGATCTAGTTCCAACCCCCTGCCCTGGGCAGGGACACCTCCCACTAGACCAGGTTGCTCCAAACCCCATCCAGCCTGGCCTTGAACACCTCCAGGGATGGGGCAGACACAGCTTCTCTGGGCAACCTGGGCCAGTGCCTCACCACCCTCTAGAGTAACGAATTTCTTCCTGATATCCAATCTAAATCTCCCCTCTTTCAGTTTGAGGCCATTACCCTGTGTCCTATCATAATACTCCCTGATAAAGAGTCCCTCCCCATCCTTCATGTAGGCCCCCTTTAGCTACTGGAAGGGGCTCTAAGATCTCCCCGGAACCTTCTCTTCTCCCGGCTGAACAACCCCAACTCTCTCAGCCTGTCCTCATACACTTCCCACAAAGTGGCTTTGCTCTTCCAAGCTCTGGGTTTAGACAGGAGCTGCTGGGGGGAAGGACAGGAGTTGCAGCTCCCCGAATGGGGAGCAGGCAGGTGATGGCCACCCTGCTCTCCAGAGGCAGGAGGACATGGGGACCGTGTTGCAGGTCCTGTAGGTGCTCCTGAAGGTTGAACCCGTCCATAGGAAATGGGACGACCTCAGACCTAGACTCATATGGCTGCAAACCCTGAGTCAAAGTGGCCGGGGGATTTCTGCTTGCCGGAAAGTGTTGTAAAACCTGCTATGTCCCCGCAGAGCTGCTCTGCGAGCCCGGTTCCTGGCACACACATCCGCTTCCCCGCTGCCGAGGACCCAAACACCATCGCCCAGCGTAAAAAGCAATCCCCTGCGTTTTTCCCCAGGGTCTGACAGTGTTTCTTTCTTCCCCCGCCCCTACCTTGCAGGATTGGCCGTTTGATGATGGAGCGCCTCCTCCCAGCAAGATAGTGGAAGATTGGCTCAACTTGTTGAAGACCAAGTTCTGCGAAGACCCCGGCTGCTGCGTGGCCGTGCACTGCGTGGCCGGCCTGGGGCGGTAAGTCAGAGCCCGGCACACCGCCTGCCCCACGCCTGCTCTCCTCCTGCCCCGCTCCCCCTTTCACTGGGATTTTGCGTGCAGCAGAGACCTTTGATGGGGGAGCTGCTGCCCAAGCTCCTCCTTGCACTTCTCATGGGCAAATGCTGGACACGGGGTGATGGGTGCTCTCCTGCTAGTGCCCGGCGGTTGTTTTCCTTTTGCTAAGAGCTCATGGTGGAAATACTGCAAAATGCCTCCTACTAAAACCAGGAGATGATGCTTTTTGAGAGCTGCTGCATTATACTGCTCCCCCCGCTGCAGGTCAGGTTTTGCGTGTGTATTTACATCCCGTTTTCCGATAGATTTGCCTCCAAAATCCTCATGCTCATTAGAAGAGCAGCAAAACAGCAGCCAGACCCATCCTGAGGGTTTTGCCCCCAAAATCAGCCGCTCCCTGGGGCAGCGCTTGCAGCCAAATGGCAAGAAATCACAAACTAAAAGCCAGCACTGGCGACTGCCCGCAATGCCACCACACCAGCCCCGCAGTGTTGTCCCCCCGCCCCGGGGCGGGATGTCAGCCCCTGGGCTGCGTGGCTGGGGACTGACCATGCCACTGCCATTGCCTTTCAGCGCTCCCGTCCTCGTCGCGCTGGCCTTGATCGAGAGCGGGATGAAGTACGAAGACGCCATCCAGTTCATCCGACAGTAAGTCGAGCGGCGTTTTGGCACTGGGGGGAGAGAGCAGCCCTTCAGGACCAGGCTGGATGGGGCTTTGAGCAACCTGGTCTAGTGGGAGATGTCACAGAATCAGAGAGTTGTGTAGGTTGGAAGGGACCTTTCAGATCATGAAGTCCAACCATGAACCTAACACTGACAAAAAACATCACTAAACCATGTGCCTCAGTGGTACATCTACACGTCTTTTAAATACCTCCAGGGATGGTGACTCAGCCACTTCCCTGGGCAGCCTGTTCCAAAGTTTGATAACCCTTTCGGTGAAGAAATTTTTCCTAATATCCAGTTTAAACCTCCCCTGGTGCAACTTGAGAGGCTGTTTCCTCTTGTCCTGTCGCCTGTTACTTGGGAGAAGAGACCGACCCCCACCTCGCTCCAACCTCCTTTCAGGTAGTTGCAGAGAGTGATAAGGTCTCCCCTCATGGAGCGTACCTCCCCCACAGCAGCGGGGCTGGAACTGGATGATCTTTAAGGTCCTTTCCAGCCTAAACCATTCTACAATTCTATGTGATTCTCCAAAGGAATGGAGAGATCTGGCATGTCGCAGGGTTTTTTCAGGGCGCTGGGGTTGCTTTTCTCTTCTTTTGGGAAAGGGGGGGCCAGCATCGAGCCCCCTGAGCTTTTGCATCAGGGCTGCGGGAGGCTGAGGTGGCAGCCGGGAGCATCCTTGCGGGGCTTTTGGCAGGCACCCCACTTTGGGCAGCCTCCCCACGTATTTCTTCCCTGGCTCTCTGTGTCCTAAGACTCGTAAGGAGGTTGAGGGAGAAAAGCTGCTGGAGTCGGTGCTCGTCTCCATTCCTGGGGGATGCACAAGGCTGCAGCCTCCAAAATCCCTTCCTGCTCCAGGCAGGGGGGTTCAGCTCCCCAACAGGGGTGGGGGAGGGTGTCTTCTCCTGCCACACCACTGACTATTCCAACCCTTCTCTATCCCGGCAGGAAGCGCAGAGGAGCCATCAACAGCAAGCAGCTGACGTACTTGGAAAAATACCGACCAAAGCAAAGACTCCGATTTAAGGACCCTCATAACCACAAGAACAAATGCTGCATCATGTAACCTCAATGACCTCTTGCCAAAATCTGTGCACACAGACACCCGGGCACTCGCACGCATCCCACCCCCTCACCCCCCTGCCCAGCCCCGGGCACCCCACACGCCGCCCCACTGCCGGGGCTGGGGCTGGGGGGGACATGGAGCACCACCACCATCTTCCAGCACCCACAGCACCGTCGTCTTGCCAGACACCTGAAAAAAGGCTGCTCTCTCCAGCTACCGAGGAGGGAAGGCAGCGCTGCCCTTTGACTCTCGGCGTTAGCAGGCAGTGAGCTCACGTGATGGGTTCTTCATCGCCTTCCTCCTCCTCCCCTTCCCCTCCCGTTGCACTGAGAGGGATGGGTGGAGGGTGCCTGGTTTGGGGTGATGCAGGCAGGGCTGTGCCAGCTGAGAAGGGATGGGGGGAGCAGGAGGGCCGGAGCACGCCCCAGGAAAACCCTTTCCCACCTCTTCCGTATGAATAAGGGCTGCAGCAACGGGGACGGAGGTGGGGATGGTGCAGTGGCCTCGAGGCGGGGGGGAAGATGGTGATGGCAGGGGGAGGTGAAGGGGGCTTGCAGCTTGGTGCTGGCCCTGTGGCCACGGGAAGGGCTGAGCTAATACTCCCCAGCGCCATTCCCTTTCTCCTGGCTCCTCTCCCACGTCACCATCTCCCCGTTGCCTTGATGCCGGCTGGGGTGCTGCAGATGGGGCTCGTTGGGGGCTCACTGCAGCGAAGGCAGGGGCGCTGGGAAACTCGGGGACCGTGGTGGGGCTTTGCCGGGGTGCAGGGGCAGCACTGGGTCCCCCAAATTGTGGGGTACTCTTATTTATAGCTTCCAAATTCAATGCACAGGGTGGTGGGTTCCTTCCCGTCATGTCCCCATCACCGAGCCGTGGTGCAAACCCTAACGCTGGCTGCGGTGCCCTGGGGACGCAACACGCATCTCGGGGCACATCCATGTCCTCCAGCGTTGCGTTTGCTGGCCAAGGGGCTGGGCTGCAGCTTTTCTGGGGGATTTTGGATGCTCCTGGCAAGAGCATGTCACCAAATTTGGCACCTGCCTTTCCCACATCTGTAACGCGGCGCCTGGCACCCCAACCCCCCCCCCGGCCCCCGGCCCCCCCATCGCCCGGCGTGTGCCCTGGTGGGGTGGACTCAGAGCTGCCCCTGAGCCAGGACATTAAACATCTCTCAACTTTCTGCCTTTGAACGCTTGCAGCAGCTGGAGCAGTGGGCACGCAGGGGATATGGGGGTGGTTTTTTTCTTTTGACGAGGATAAGAAGAAATTTGCTAATTAAAGGAAAAAAAACAAAACTTAAAAAGAAACCAAACCTGTTTGTCTTCCGCATGTCCTCTGGCCTTTCTTTCTCCCGTCGCTGCCCAGTGGAGCCCGGGAGGTGACCCATGGCCCCCCCAGACCGATCCCCGGCACCAAGTCACAGCTGGCTGCCATCCACTGTCACCAGGGCGTACGTGTGGTCCAAGGGATGCTCCGGGTATCCTTTGGACTTGCTGCTGCTCATCCCCTCAGCTGCAGAGGGTCTCAGCTGTTGGGGCAAGGAGGGCTAGTCATCCAGCATCTTGTGGTTGTAGGCTGCCCAGCTTGAGATGCCTTCAGTGCCCTGTGTTGTGTATCTCCAAAGGTTTGTGTGCCTTTCAAAACATAGACTATCCAGAGGCATTTGCTTCAGAGGGTTCATCTTTTGGCATAAGCAGTGAGGAAGGCTGGTTGGACACCTTTGGTACCTGCAGAAGGGTAGGGGACAGCTTCAACCACCACACAGGCAGAGGAGGAGCTTGGAGGTGTTTCCAACGCGCTCCTCTCCAGATGGGAGCCACGGGTTGCATGGCAGGGATGGCCATCCCATGGGACGGGTTGTGGTGCTGAGCGAGGTGGAGACCTTCCACACATGGCCCCAGAGCTGTCATACGGCACACCTCGGGCCTGTCCAAACCTCCACATTGTGGGACAGCCCTCAGTCTCTGGAGTTTCTCCTGCCCCATTCCAAGCTGTTGATTCCTATGTCTCCTGGGGAAGGTGGCAACGGTTGAAGGGTCTGTGTTGGTTGGGAAGGTTGAGAAATTGGGCTGATAAAAAGGCCTGATCCTGTATTACAGCAGTCCCACTGGATGGGTCACCATCCCCTTCCTGCCCAGGTGTGTCCTCTTGCTGCTAAAATAGGTGCTGCTTCGTCCCCAGGGGCAATAGGAGGTGGCTTGGCATTGCGATGGGGACAGCCTCAATCCCTCTTAGCCAGGAGACCTCGCGCCCCCATGTGCTCCCCAGTCACAACAGGCTGTGCCATGTCTTGCGAAGAGTTCAGGATAAAGTGGTGGGAACTGTTGCTTTGGAGGCTTGGAGATGTTTCTGCCCTGGCAAGAGGAGGAGAAATGGTTTCCTCGCCCACGGTCATGGGAGCATCGCATGGCAGATTGCCCAGGGCAAGCGGTCCAGGGCTTCAGCCACGATGCTTTTGAGTTGGGGTCAGGTTGGGATGGGGACAGAGGGGCTTGAATTCAGCCTCCTTTGGCCAAAAGGAACTCTTCACCTTCTCCATGCAGGGTTTGATGGCGGAAGCGCTCGGTGCCGAGCCCTGATGAGAGTACGCTCAGATCTCAGCTTGGTGGGCTTGTCTGGGGGGAAAACAGGGGCAGGCAGGCTCTGCAGTGCTCCTTCGCTTTATGTAGCATCAACCCATCCACCTTAAAAACAGAGAGCTTCTAAAGTAAGCGCAGTCCTTGATCTGGTACAATCCATGTGGCCAAATCCTGAGCGCCTCTGGCTGGCAGAGCAGCATCTTGATACTCTTCAGTTTTGTGAGTCACTGCAAAAAAAAAAGAAACAAACCCAAAACCATGCTGCTTTAATTGTCCTAATTTTTTTCTTTTTCCTTTTTTTAATGGGTGTCACCTCCCTGTCCTGGAACTTGCTGTCACCTCCCATGTGCCACTCCATGGACAGGACACCTCGGCAGCCCAGGAGCTGCTGTCATTGCATGGAGGGCTTGAACACGATCCAAGGTTTCTCTGAGTTGGACTGCCAAACATTTGGGAATTTTCTGATATGGACTTGGGCTCCTTCCTCTGAGGTACCAGCTCCTCGGTGGTTCAGCCTAGAGGGGGTTACACAAACGTAACAAGCTGGGGAAATTGAGGGGTCTTCCAACTGGGGCTAGGAATCTCAAAGAGCCCAGTTCCCTCACAAAAATCTTGGGACAGCTGGGGAAGAGGGAAGGTTGGAGCTCAGTAGACATATAGCACCAGAGCAAGGCCTAAGCAGGAACGGCCTCATGGTTTGGGCTGGTTTTGGGGTCTCTCCTACGCTAATCCTCTTTTCACTTCGGATGCCAAGATGTTGAAAGGAGAGCCTTAAAAATCTGACGTATTTGCCTATTCTGTTACTGCTTCAGTTGTCTCCATTGGATCTTGGCAGATGTCATAGGGAGCAGATACCCCCATGGCTTTGGCTACAAAGCAACCACCTTATCCTGTCCTTATCTACAGGAGCAAAGGCATAAACTGGGTTTTATACCTCCTCACCTCTATCCACCTCCTTTACTCCTCCATGGAAACCTGTCATCTTTCCATAGTTTGCAGGGTCAGGGCTCCAAACTGGTAGCAAGAGCTTTGGAGACCCAAGGGATGGTGAAGCAGAGATGCCCTAACCATCAAACCAAGAGCTTGTGGGCTTTGCCCAGGAATCTCATGGCTGAACCTGACGTGGGTTGGATGGGGCTTTGAGCAGCCTGGTCTAGTGGGCGGTGTCCCTGCCCATGGCAGGGGGGTTAGAACTAGATGATCTTTAAGGTCCCTTCCAACCCGAACCATTCCATGATTCTGTGGGGGAATAAATCTGAGCAGGAATTTGTAGCTGTGTCCTCTCACCGGTGGCACACACGTGCCCTCATCTGCATTTTGGTTCAGAGGCTGGTGTGTCCCTTGTTTGCCAAGTTCTCCAGGTTTGCCAGTCAGATGGAGCGCGTGGTGGGGGCAGCGGTGGGAAGGAAGGCAACACGGCCGTTGCAAATGGCCAGCTCTTTATTTCAGAAAGGTCTGGTGACACGTATTTAAAGACTTCGCATTTGTAAATTCATATTATGAGTCTTGCAATAAGGCTGACACTGTGGTGCTTGGGCTGAGAGTTTCGTATGAGGAGGTTTATGAGTAACAGATTTCCCGAGGAAGCAGAGAGTCTTGCTCTATCTACAATAGAACGAGTCGTTTTCTTTTTTTTCTTTTTTTTTTTTTTTCATTGGGTTTGTTTGTTTTTTAGTAGTCCCAGTGGGAAAGCACACAGGGAGATTCGTGACTTCCACGCATTTTCCAGGGTCTTATATCTCATTTGCTTCCAGCGGGCCGGGTAGGTGCAGTTGGGCGGGTGGATTTGGATGGGATGCTGTCTGGTGGGAGAAGAATGTGGCTGGTTTCTTTACGCCGCAGGGGGTGACGGGCCGGCTGCGCTCCCTCTCACAGGCTCCTCCAGACATTCCTGGTTGTTTCGCCGCGCTCGCCTTCCCTTCAGACCACCATCTCCCAATGAACTCTCGACTTCCCTGCTGTTTCTTTCTGTGCGGCAAAGAACTGCATATTTTCCTTTTTAACTCCGTGGGCAGTCGTAGTAGTATGTAGATTAAGCCCAGATGACTTTTTTTTTTTGTTTTGGGTTTTTGTTTTTGTTTTTGTTTTTTTTTTGGTCTGAGCCATAGCTAAATTATTATACCCAATGCTTTTTGTATCAGACGGCATCACTTTGAATATGCAGATGAGGTATAGGATCTTGACACTTTATAACCTTTTTAAAAAAGAAACTTGTCTGTTTACTTATGTCTTGTGTAAAAAGGAAAAAAAAATGTATGCCTTTTAATAATCACTTTTTTTTTTTGAGTTTTATGAAATTACAGTGGTTTCACTCCAGCAGCGAAATAAAAAGCGTTCACTGTTTTGTACATCCCTGTGTGCTGCTGTGCTGCTAACGCGGGGGTTATTGAGATGGGGGAGGCAAAGGCAGAGCCAAACTCTGGCCAAGAGATGGTGGAGGGATGCATGGGGAGGTGTGGGGTGGGGTGGCTGGATACCTTATCCCACTCCCGTCCCATCCCAAATGTGTCCCAGCTACATTCTCCACCCATTCCCTGGGTTATTTTCCTCCTCTCATCCCATTACCCTTTCCTGGGAGCTCCTGGGTCAGACAATGGAGGTGGCCAGGAAAGGGTTGGACCTACTGCCACGAAGATGATCCGAGGGCTGGAGCACCTCTGCTGTGAGGACAGGCTGAGAGTGTTGGGGTTGTTCAGCCTGGAGAAGAGAAGGCTCTGGGGAGACCTTAGAGCCCCTTCCAGTACCTGAAGGGGGCTACAGGAAAGCTGGGGAGGGGCTGTTTGCAAGGGCATGTAGCGATAGGACGAGGGGCAATGGTTATAAACTAGAGCAGGGCAGGTTTGGATGAGACATTAGGAAGAAGTTCTTTACAATGAGGGTGGTGAGACACTGGAACAGGTTGCCCAGAGAGGTGGAGGAGGCCCCATCCCTGAAGACATTCAAGGCCAGGCTTGATGAGGCTCTGAGCAACCTGATCTAGTTGAAGATGTCCCTGCTGACTGCAGGGGGGTTGGACTGGGTGACCTTTAAAGGTCCCTTCCAACCCAACACATTCTATGATTCTATGGTACTGCAATTAGATGATGGGCTGCATCAGTACAGCCCAGGGCGGAGAGAACTGATTTGCCCAGAACCAAGGTAGGTGGTCAGGGGGCATACAGGGCTCCGGCCCTTTTCCCTGTGGGCTGCTCTCTGTCCCATCCAGTGTAATCACCGCATGGTCCATCTCCAGCCCTTGGCAAAACATCATGCATGTCTTCAGTGGTGATTGCCAGGCAGCCCCACTTCCAGCATCCCCCCAGCATAAGCCACCATGATCACAGCAGGGTCAGGAGCCCTTGCCAGCAAGCGTCCAACCAGCACAGTGAGGTCTTCTTCAGAGGAGGGTCTGGCAGCAAGGTGACCCCAGAGCTGGTCTGCAGCGGTGGCCTTGTCTTGGCTGAGTGAGCTAGTTGCGTTGCTCGCTTACCAAAGGGTGTCATAGTTTTTAAGCACCCACTTCATCATCAAATAATGGGCACAAGCAGAGCCCACACACCCCCCTCCCCCCGATCCTGTGTCCAGCATGTCTCAACGGATGCAGTTGGATTAAAGATGTGGTAAGGCTCAGAGATGCCTTTTATCCCACGTGGAAAGAGCTGACCCCGTAGCAAGGCTGTAGGGTGCTGTTGGACAAGCTACCCAACTGAGGGCCACTGTTGGCCCCTTCAGAGGCCATGGCTAACAAATCATTGCATGCAAGAGCCTGACCACTTGAGGTCACCTATACAGTGGGCAGCCCTTGTACCAGAAACACACCAAACTACCTGGATCGGCTGTGACCAGCCTCTCTGGGCTCTGGCATGAAGGAGCTATGGGAAGAACGAGCTCTTAAAATAAGTGTTTTCCACCAGCACAAACACACCTGCCAGGGACCCCTGGGTTAGGAAGATCTTGTGGCTGGAGATCTCGTGGCTGTTTCTGCCTCCTGTGCTGTTTCTCCTATTATAAACCAGTTTAACAGCTAAATCTACCACATGGAGAGCAGCTGCTCAGTGACTGAGGTCTTGGTGCAGCGTCTCCCAGTTGAGCAACTGAAGACATGTTGACCTCAGTCCACCCAGGAAGGTAGACTGGGTGGACTGACCAGCACACCAGCAAGGAGGAGCCGAGTTGAATATTAGGGTAGATTTTCTGCTGGCAAAGTGGACTTTTGGAGGGAGGACATGGTGTTCAAGCCCTTGGAGGACTACTAAGAACAGGACAGACGTCCAAGGTCAGGATGGAAGGATGACCTCTGTAAAGTGATTTTTATCCCAAACCCCACTAAGGCTTCGTGGTCAGCTGTGGCCCAGCCTATGCCTTCTTCAGTCTCAGGACCAACTGAGCAAGTTAAAACCATGGAGACAACTGAGCTAGGCAGGACATGGGACACTCGGAGGCATGGCAGATATCTCAGTATTTCTGCAGGAACTGGCACGTGTTTTCCATGGGAATGTATCTTCCCTTGCATGGGAGAAGGGGAAGGCTGGAATGAAGGACTCAATGTTTTGTTTTCATTGAAGAACTCAATGTTTTCTGTGGGAAGAGCCTGCTAGGAAAAGAGGTCTGATTTGGAAGAGGTGAGATGGGTTTCACCTACCCACTGTCACCATCCAGTGCCAACACTAGATTCCTCAGCCCTGCCCCATAGCTGGGACTCCTGGGGGAGCTACAACATACCAGCCAGGCTGCCGAAGAGGTGGGCTGCTGGGAACCACCACAGATCGACAGACCCAGCAGTTCTCGGGTAGCTTTTGACCCTCTCCAGTGTGCTGTCCACAGTGAAGCTATTCCAGGGGAAAACATTCAACCATCTCAGTCCCAGGTCAGGGGCAAGGGGCTGCTGCATGGGAAGCTGCTGCAAGGCTGCTGCAAGGTGGGCACTGACATGACAGCTTCAAATTCGGGAGTGTGATTAGGTTTCCTTACACTTCCACTGCCAGACGGATGGTTCGGTATTAGTCTTGATGATTAAACTATTTGCAACAGGGCTTGTAAGGCCCATTTGTCCATCTCTCTACCCCAAGAATTTGAATCCAATGACTGATTTAACCCCACAGAGTGTGAGAGCTCCCAAAGACACCACATTCCTACAAGACCAATGTAAATAACAGATAAAGAAAAGACCTGAGCGGTACGTCCCAGTGGAGCATGGTTCAACCTTGGTTAGACACCCAAGAGTCCACCCAAAGGAGACAGTACACACACTCCACCCATTGGAGATCTGCTCAGTGCTTCACCACCAGCAGAGACCACCCATGGGGCATGAAAACAGGCTTCACTCAGGAAACCAGATCGGGTTTTAACTCTGCCCTCCATCACCAAGGCAGGAAGGCAAAGACCAGAGGCTCCATGGAGGCTGAAGAGCAGGAGCTTGCACGAACAGGCTGGAAAGCAAGGAAAACTGACGCTAATTGTGTGAGCTCTGGAGTAATTACAAGGCGTTGGGTGGAGTAAGTGGGGAAGGGGGGAGGAAACTCCCCTCGTGCTCCTGTAGGCTCAGTGAGGCTTTTCAGGGAGATGCCAGCTTGGAAGAGAGGAGTGTTGCAGCAGGGTGGCGTGGCTAGATCTGTCCTTGGATTGCCCCAGCGCTCCCCAAGCGCTCTGCAAGGCAGATCCTTATCTCATCGAACTCTTTGAACCACGCAGCTGGAAGGGGCACTGCCTCAGGGGTTGTGCAATAAGCAACTGGGCCTTCAATCAGCCTAATTGCTGCCTCGCCTCCCAACCAGGACGGCCACGGGGACTTCTGAACACGGGCGCGTGTGCTGGAGAAACACCCGCCCGCGCTCCTGCCTGTACATGCTGTCTCCTACCTGCCTGCATACCTCTTCACCCTCCGTCACCGAAAAATGTGCACCCCTTTGCAGGCCAGACCCTGACTCTCTGCGACAGGAGGTCGCCACTCCACGCACAGGTTCCTGACCTCCCCAGGAGGAGCACTATGAAAGCCCATCAAGTTGGAGTTGTCTGGAAAGGTCTGAATTGGCCACTCATAGGTCCTGGGATCTCTTCCCAGCTTGTGCCATGGTCTGCAGTGCCTTAGCCCCTTCTCAGCAGAGGAGGTGGGTACCTACATCACAGCCACATATTGCAGTGACTTCAGTCTTGCCAACACCAAAATTCGTGAGGTCCACCCAGCTCAAGGTGGGAGTCCACAGTGCGGTCTCATCCCTGTCTTACTTTCCAACCAACAGAGATCAAGTCAAGAGTCAATACTGGAGATTCAGGAGGGATCGATCTCATACTGGCATGGACAATTCTTTCAGAGCTCCACCACTGCGAGGGTCCCCGGACGCTCAGCTCACATAGAGACACCCACGCTGGAGACACCCCAAGCCTTGTGAGATGACCCATGGCTCAGAGCTCACCCTGTCAATGTTACTAACCCACCTCAGAAAGCTGGCCCTCTGCAGAGCCACGGAGGCAAATGTTGCAAGGTCTTCAGCAAAATCCAGACCAGCCGTGGTCCAGGCTCAGGAGAATGGACAAAAAATGCTCTGTGAGGGATGCTTTGCTCCCTGTTTGCTACGTGCTGAGCCATGATGAAACCTTGCCTTGCTTGCTTTGGACCACTGCTGGCCATCACAGCCAACACTGGCTCTTCTTGAGTGCAGCGCAGCTCTCACTGCTGCTCCTGTCAATCTCCCTGGGTTGCCCTTGTGCAACTTCTCCACCCGAGGACACTATCTGAAAGAGGTCTTCTATCTTCTCCTTGGTGCCCAGGGAGACAGGAACCATCAGGGAGAGGCTGTGCAACGATGGGAGGCTGCAGGGGTGAAGGTCTTGCCTTCCTCCAGCATCTCAGGGACCGTGTGAGTCCGGACACGAGGCACGGGAGGTGCTGCCCTGCTTGCGCTGCGGTATCTGGGAACTCCCATGCTCGTGGCTACGAAAATGTAGGGCAGAGCTTGGGTTGGGAAGAAAATTAAAATCTTTGCAACAAATGTAGCTGAAAAGTCAAGTGGGGAATGAGGCGCTGCTTGGCAAAGGTACAGTAACACGGATCGCCAGGGGTGGGTTTTACCCGGGGAGTTTTCCCTGCAAACAGAGCAAGGAGGGGAAGGAAAAACTCTTCACCTGGACTTACACGACCACCCCCAATGTTCGGAAAGTGGGTTCTGGAAATCACCGCTCCACGCCGTGACCACCACGAGGAGCTGTGCTGCCTTGTCTGAGCCGCTCACCGGGCAGGACCTCGGGGCAGAATTTGTTTTAACCGTCGGAGAGAGCAAACATTTGAGCGGCAGGAGGGAAGGAGGCTTGCACAGAGCCTGGAAAGGGCTGAGTCACTCGCTGTCGGCGTCAGCAGCCGAGGAGAAAGCGCAGCTGCCAAACAGCCACCTGGAGCTTCGTCAGCTCATCCTTTAAAAAAAGAAAAAAAAAAAAGAAAAAAAAAGGAAAAAAAAACCCAACACTCGATGGCTTCTCCCGCATCCCACCGGAGAGCTACAGGCAGCCAGGGAGTTCCCTGCAAAGGCAGTGGCTGTGGAAAATGCCCTTCCCTGGCTGCAGGTGCTGGTTTCTGTTGCAACATCTCCCTTGGGGCTCGCAGGGCAGAGGAGGCTGCGCGGCTCTCCCACAGCAAGCGGGGCAGCCTCCAGGGACATGTCACGGCCAAGCCAGGGCTCGGTCCAAGGACCGGGGGCGGGAGATGATTAGAGACCTGACGGCTCACTCGGCGCTGGGAGAAGCACGATGCAAGAGCTGCCTCGCAGAGATAACCGTGAGGCTGGCAGCGCTGCTGGCTTCAACCCACGAGTGACTCACCTGCGCCAGGGCATCTCGTCTGGCTATCAGGTGGAGACAGGGAGAAGCAGTGCATTTAAATGAGCTTTGATCTTTAAGGCAAACAACACCGGCTTGTTTTGCAGCGCTCAGACAGCCATGGATGACAGAGAAGGACGGCCAGACAGGTTTTGGGGTGCCTGGTTCAAGGCACTCGTTTTTGGTGGATGGATGCCCAGCACTCAAAACCAGAGCTGTGATGAAGGGGTAACATGAAAACTTACTAGGTGCTGCCAAACACCAGGGCTGAAGGTCTTGGGGCTCTTTCTGGGTTGCAAATCTGCTAGGTTGAGGGAGACAAGGCAGCTTGGCGGTGCAGAGACTCACACATCTGTAACTACCCCAGCTGCAGGCAAGTGACCCAGTTGGGAAGTGGAGTCCTCCTGGTTGCAGCTCCTCAACCCGTTAGATCTGCAGTTTCCATCCTGGGAGGGTTTCAGGAAAAAGCCATGAGCAACTGGGCTGATGCCCATAGCTGACCCTGCTTTGAGCAGGAGACCTCCTGAGGTCCCTTCCAGCCTGAATTATCCTGTGGTCCTTCAGTGATGCCAGCAGAAAAAAGAATATCATAGGGTGCAAAACTGGGCCGCTGAAAGAGACTCCAGAGATACTCCCCCTGGGGCATGTGCCTTCTCCTGCCACTGCTCCTGTCTCCTCCAGCTCCTTCTGTTATGGTCAAGGTGTCCATAGCTGTAGAGGGAATTATGTCCAGACTGCATGCTCCCCACGTAGGCAACTCAGTATCCTCTCTAAAGTGTGGACACCAGAACTGTATGTTGTACCCAATGTCAGACTCCATCTAAAGCAGTTAAATCACTGCACCCCTTACTGCACCCGTCACCAATATTTCGTTGAGAGTGCATCTATCATGGGATGCAGACTGATCAAATGCAAAGCCCTGCAAGGGATGTCTCTGGCTCCATCAGCCGTCACCACGCAATCCATCATGCTGTGAAGAGGTCGAGCTGCAGCCCATCGCACTTCAATGCTTCAGCCCACCACTGGGTCCTTTTCCCCAGGGATATAACTTTTCCAGCTGGCTGAGCTAAACTCTGCATGGAAATGGCTTCTTACCAAGAGGGACTGACCAGTCCCTGTGGCTCTCTGTCCTCATCCACCTCATTTTTATCCCCTCACAGTTTCTTCAGGAGCAATTTTGCTTTTTTTTTCCAGCTCACTGGTGGAGAAGACTGCATAGCTTTGGCCCCAGGATTTTCCTTAGAAGAAATAGATGCAGTCACTAGCAATTCCCCATTGATCACCACTTTTTGAGATCTGCCAGTCAGCCAACTCTTAGCTCATTTAACCCATGAAGTGTGGTGCTTTTTTCCTCCACTGGAATGCCACTCTGTACAAATCCAACATTTTACAAGCATCTTGCATATACAGTTATGTTTATGAACCAACCTTACGATCTAGAAGAATGAAGCCAAGCTGGTACAACAAGCCCCATTTTCCACAAAGCCACATTGACTGGCATTTATTATATTTCTGTTCTTTCTCTTTTCATGAATCAGATTGTAGATCAGCCTGTTATTATTAGCTTGACATCGCTCCTAGACATGTCTGGCCCATACAAGCAGTTGAGATGCTCAGCAGGCTCCTGAGGCTTAGCAGCACGTTAGTAGAGGTATGGGAGACCAGGAGAAGATATTGGCCTATTATGCATTAAAGCCTTTGCATCTTCCAAGGAGCCAAGCTCTAGTCTTGCTTGGGTTGAGCATGAAGCTGCTGCTCTTCATCCAAGAACCGGTTTCCTTATTGCATCCTGAAGTTTTCCGGAAAGGTCATGTAAAAGATAGATATAATGGCAGCACCTAAGCTCACAGGGGCTCACAGCATCTCCCTGTGGCCTTGTACAGTGGCCAAGGAGAGGCGGTGGTTGCATGGAGCCCAGCAGGATACCCTGGGTGAGAGCTTAACTCACCTCTCCGAGCTGTTGGAGACGCACAGCCCACGGTGACCCTGCAAACCCCTTTCTGTGCGAGAGCAGCGTGTTGTGGTCTCTGACCCTCGGGCTGGGGGACAACAGGGATCAGGCTGGGTGTGATGCACAGCTGTAGGAAGCTGTCCCTGCCCTGAGAATTTTAGGAAGCAACAGCACCATTTCTAAAGCCTCAAATCAAGGGGTGAAGCAGCTGACCCACTGAGACCACTGGACCACACTGGCAAACCCCACTTGACCATTTCCATAAGGACCCTCCTGTTGCCTCATCTTGGGCTCTGCTTGGGGTTGTTTGGCAAAAGACTGCCCTTATTTTATTGCACGTGTGCAGTTTCCTCCACAATATGTGTCTTCCTCCACAAATTCCTGATCTGCCTGGTCCCCTGATAGTCCCTAAGACCTCAGTGCAAAAGAGAAGATGCCTCACGATTTGGATCTGGGGTCAAGCCAGATCCTGGTGCCCAGTTCCACCACCGTCTCTCCTTGAGCTCACACCTACCCCAGCCTTCTCCTCTTGCAACTTGTGCTCGAGCAAAATCCTTTGCGTGCTAAAAAACCCACCAGCACAAACAGCCAGCCGCCCACCCATGCTCTCAGCCTGCCACCGGCGTAGAGAATCCCCATCCTTAAGGACGCAGCCTTGAACAACAGCCAGGGAAATTAAAAAAAAAAAAAAAAAAAAAAAAGGAAAAAACAAGCTCCTCCACAGCCTGACCTTTTATTGTCCGTAAGGGGCTGCCAAACCAAACTGCGCCGCGGGTCCTTCCCGCTCCTTGCATCTCATCCGAGATTCCTCCCCACCCCACCACAGCTCACGCGGTCGCAGCCTCAGCTGTGTCATCGGGTCTCCCTGGGAGCGAGGAAGACAATGGGGGAATCCTCGGGGCGGCATGAGCCGCTTCCTCTGCCTCCATGCAAGCAGGGGGTCCCGGGGTGGGGGGAAGTCTTGGTGGAGGGTGGGATCTGCAGTTCTTGGCAGATGGGACAGTCAGCGAAGGTGGAAGAGCATCTACTGCCTTTTGTGATTAACCACGTGGGAAGGACCAGTGGGTACATGGCAGGTTTAAATAACCTTCTCGCCTCTGGGGGCCCATTCAGGCCACTTCAGGAGGGAAAAAAAAAAAAAAAAAAAAAAAAAAAATCTTCCTGCGAATGTCTGGTGCCAGCTGCCAGAAGAAAAGCTTAGCTCTGGGCTGTGCTTGCCCCAGCAGAGCCTGCCTCGCTTTTGCTGCCCTTCGCATTTCCCCACCCTCCCACCCCCGGCTCGGCTCCGAGCTCCTGAGGACACGAGCTGAGCCGGAGCGCCTGAGAGCCCTTGGCCTGGCCGTGGCAAGCCATGCCCTCCCTGCCTGCGAGCACGCAGCCGGGGCTTGTCCACATTAGACAGAGCCGGCTGCCTCTAATTAGCAGCGGGTGATAAATCCAGGGGGGAGATGACAACCCAGCGGGAAGAATCTAAGCATCCTGCCTTTTCAGTTCTCTTCCTCCCATCACACACAGCCGGGCTTGCCCAGTCCTGTGATCTCCCGTGGCAATGAGCCATCCCCCCTGGATGGGGAATGAACTCGGTGGCTGTGTGTGCAGCCCCTGCTGAGGGACTAACTGAATGGGGCATTTGCTCTGTGCCCTCCCGTTGGGAAGTGGAAGCCATCCCAGCCTCCCTGTCCCGCTGGTGGTGGAAGGAGATGCCATGACGTCTCCCCTGTTAGACCATGAAGGGCCTCAGACACGTTGTTCAGCAGGGACACACACACAGAGTGCCAAGCTTGCCTGGGACCCTACACCAAACGCCTCCTTTCGTAGACAGCTTGAGCAAAGAACCACCTGGTCTCATGGTCTCCTTCATAGTCTGTGTCTCCTCCTGCAAAACGAACAGTTGCAACTGCCACCAGGATTTGCAGAAATTGGCATTCTGCTGCGGACAACCAAGTGAGGTGGTTCCCAGCTTGCATCCCTCCATAAGCCTTGGACAGGAGACCTGGGGTGGAGCTTTAAAAGCCAATGTGACATGCATGAGAATGACTGGAAACCCCAGCACCAGGAGTTGGGGGAACTGTCATTGCAAGCCCTGGTACCAGCATCATACACAGAAGCCTAGAAAGGGACCAGATACGCCGAGAGGTGGGGGACAGAGCCAAGAAGGTTGGGAGCAGGAGACAATGGCAATACGGGGTTGTATGAGGTCTCTGCCAGCCCCCTTCTCCACAGCAGGAGGGGACAGCCCATGCCTGCAGACCAGCTAGGTGGCATCTCATCCCCAAAGCCGTGGTCCCAACTTACCACCCGTCCCTGCAGCCAGCCCACCTCAATATCTCCTCATCACTACACAATCATGCTCCTGCCACCGGCCCCCACTCTTCCCATCCAGGGCAGGCTTCACGTAACAACTTTTGCACCTTGGAGCTGCCAGGGTGGCCGGGCAGAGGTGGGTGCAGAGGGTGGAGGGGCTCCCATGGATGGAGGGGCACAGCTCAGGCCATTTTTTCCCCCATGGTTTCAGCAAGACTCTGCCCTGGATCTTGCCAAGCACAGGGAGGGCCCCCTTGGTGCCCTGCTCCTCGAGGGCAGTGGCTGCTTTTCCCCTGCAAATCTGGAGGGAACATAATCTCCTTGAGGGCTCTTCTGCTCGACATCGTTTGGGTTGAAACTGCCCAGGAAGATTCACATAAATCTTGTTTCTTTAGGAAAACAAGGGAAAAAAGCCGGGGTGTGGTGTAAAAGCAGCTTGTTGTGCCAAGAGCATCCCTGCTGGGTTTGGAAAGCCTTCCCTGGTGGCTTGCAACCCTGCTCTGTGATCGGCGCTTTTGGAAGACCATAAACCATCACTGGGACTGGCATGATTTTGGGGACCACCAGCCCCGGGGGTGATGGAGACCAGTGTCTGCTCTGCAGACCTACACGAAGGGCTGAGCCTAGTTCTGCTGCTGGCTGGGGTAGGCAAGCTGTGAATTCATCCCCCTCCAAGAAAAAAAATGGACTTAGGACCATTTCTCAGCTCTGTCCCCGCTAAGGGAAAGCATGCACATCACTGGGGAATTTCTTCACAGTGCTGTACAGTCATGCTTTGGTTTATGGTGCATTTCCTATTGCATCCAACTTCCTTGTGGGGGAAATAAAAAGTGCGAGTGGATGTAGGAAGATGCAAGGTTTGGGTTTGGGCTCAGGCTGGGTGGGATGAGTGCTGGAGAGGGGAGGAAAGGAGGAGCTGAGGGACACGTTTTCACAGTGACACCCAGTTACACGTGGGGTCACCTTGTTCAGGGCTGGAGGTTTGTGGAGGCATTTTGGATCCTGTCAGCAACCTGGGGAGGCAAAAATCCCTGTTAGTTGGAGGAGGAGTCAGCAGGTGAGAGTATGGATGCAAAGGCGGTGAAGTCTGGAGGTTTGGGGTGTAGCCTCATCTCAGACACTGATCTGCTCTTTTGGAGCAGCCTGACTCTTTTTTTGGACACGATTTTCACTTGGCTTTGGTAGGGCAGCACTTGGAACAGTGGGGATGGCTGGGACATGGGGCTGGGAAAACTGCAGGTCCATCTGTAGTTAGCTCAGCCCAGCCTTGCACGGTGCATCAATGCCCTCTTCAGGAACTGTGCAGGCACCGTTGCACCCCGCACAGAAGGGACCGTGGACCACAGAGTTTCTCCATGCAGGACAACCAAACCATAGTCTTAAGGCAAAGCTTCCCAGACTGGAGGAGGCTGAGTCAAGAGAAGGCGGCAGAAGGGGTGCAATTCACGACAACGCAAACTCATTTCCCCTCCTTTCCTCCCCACTGACCTCCTTTCCAGAAAATGGTTAAAAAAAAGAAAAAGGGCTGCACAGAATAAAAAAAGAATGAAAGCACCTGGGAGCAGATCTTGCAGGTCTTTGCAGCTCCAGTTGGAGTGGACTGTCCCTGGGAAGACCCTACAACACCTGGACATGGTCAACCTGATCATCCTCCAGGTGGACCAAGTGAGTGGCAAGTCATGAGCAAAGTTAGCTGCTCTCTTTCATGACTTTCTTTAAAAAGAAAATTGATAAAATTAATTGTTGCCCAATTAAACACACCAAACAATCATTCTTGAGAACCTCCATCGTCCTGTGCTGTCATGAAATGTGAGAGCAGTAAACCAAGTCCACCCCTCAGGGCGGGAGTGAAAACAACACAAAGTCTGCCCTGCTGCAGGGCCACAGACCTTCTGCAAGAACAGAACAGAAGCTGCAAATTGTTTTTCTATTGGTATGAGAGGGACCCAGGGATGCCGGAAGCCCTTCTGCAGTCTACTCTTCTGCAGGCATGTCGCATGCCAGCTGCGGCCAGTATGGTGTCCCCTGGGATCAGCAATGTCCTGTTGGCTGCGGACCCCTTGCCCCATTAACAACAACAAGCCTGCGGCGGCATTAGGCAGAAGCAGGGCTGGCTGGAACCTCTTTCTTTGGCCAGGAGCCGGAGCGTCACCTGGGGACAGGCAAGTGGCATTTGCTCTGGCATGCAGTTATGCAGAGCCTGCTGCACTGAGCTTCAGGCTGGGGCAGTCTGGGGATGGACAATAGCTGCCTTGGGCATGTCACCTGGAGGAGTTCACGCCAGGCTTTCCAGACACCAGGTCCTGGTTCCCATAGGATCTCAGACTCCCTGGCTTTTGGTTGTTAAGTCCAAGGTACATCCAAGACTCTCATGGCTTGAAGATGTCAGGGAGGGGTAACAGCTGGTCATCGCAGAGCCACGGACACGGGAATGTCATGAGGCTGTCTGGGCATGGTGTCCTCCACATCTCTGGCCTTCCTGGCCCAGGCAGATGCCACCAATGTGGTTAATCAAACCTTGTAGCACCATGGCTTTGGGATGCATGCGTGGGAAGACACACATTAGCATGAAGCTAAAGAGCCCTCCACATGCTCTCATCTGGATGTCCAAGGTCTTTCCTGACCCCTGACACCCCAGGGCTCTCAACTTTGTACTGTAGACTGAGAGGAAGTCCAGCACTCACGGGGGGTTTGCAATTAATGTTTTTGAGTGTTTTTCACCTGCTACTCCAGGACCTGAGAGAATTGCAGACACTTACAGCAAACTGGTGCTGGAAAACCTACTGGTTTAAGAAAAACAGTGTCATCATCCCAGACAGTGCCATGCATGAGGGTAGGAAGCTGCTGCAAGTATAGATCTACTGCTCTCTTGTGTCTGTGCTTTGGTCTGCAGAAGGGTCTCTTGCAACCTGGAGGAGAGCAGGTTCGCTAGGAATGGTGGAAGGACCTTGTGCATAACAAGCAATATTGCTGTCTCCAGGTCTCAGCTATGAGAGAACCAAGGCCACACATAGCACACTCCGTAAGGTCTCACCATGTGGTATTGGAGACATCGTTCTGCCACCTCAGAGGTAAAGAAGGCAAAGCAACATGTGCAGCAAGCTGGGAGACCTCCCATCTCATCTGAGAGTGGCCCAGGACCAGAGGAAATGTTGCCCAGGGCTGACAAAGACTCACTACATCTCTGTCCCTCAGCCCCATGCTAAGTGCCAGGAGGAAGCAGTTACAGGAGCTTGTTCTTGAAAAACTTCACTGCTGCTGCCCTTGGAGCAGCTGGACCAAACCCTTGTTGAATGAAGTCTGCCAGGACCAGTCCGAGCTCCTGGGTGTTGTTTTTTAGGAAGTCTAGTGGTCTCCAGATCAGTGGTCCTAGGAGGGTGCACAAGAGAGACTGCTCCTCCAGACATTTTACACAAGGAGACCCACATCACCTTGAGAAAACGTTACTTTTACTGAAGCCATACATCTCACCTTGGACCTTCAGTGCCTCTCAGATAAAGTATTCCTCAGGGAGTGCAAAGGCTGGGGGGTTAGGAGCTGTCTCATGGTGGACATTTATTAGTGGTAATGTAGCGAAGGTGGCTTTCCCAGCCTTTGATCAAACACAGGGTGCACCCAGTTGAGCAAAATGGCTAACTACCCTTTCAGCTTCCAGGTGGGGCCAGATGTTCATGGGTGCCTACATCGAACTGGGTGATGGGAGCTGAAACCCCATGAGCTATCTTGTGAGATTTGACTCAGGTCTTTTTCTCCCGTAAGTCATTTGGACTCCTTATTACGGTGTCGTTATTTGGGGAACCGACATTGAAAAAAAATGGTCCCACTACGTGGTGAGGCAGATAGGTCTGAATAAAGACCTTTGATTTTTTTGGCCTGTATCTCAATTACACAATTTGAATGCTCTTGGGGTATTTTCTCTGCTTTTTTCCATTGCAAATGGAATGAGTAATAATGCCCTGTGTTAACAGGTAGCCATATGATGTGCTTGCTTATTGGACTAATAATTACTGGGAAAATATTAACACAGGGCAGATGTTTAAATAGTTGTTTGAAGTCCTTTTTTTTGGTTAAACAACAGAAAGGGACAAGTGCCTCGACTGGTGCACCAGCCACTCATTGGATCCATCAGATTTGTGTTCCCTATGTTCTTGGACCAAGTTAACAAATATTTACAGGCTGAGGCTCTGATTTAGCAAAGCACTCAGCTGTGTGCTTAGATCTCCTTGGCCTCGGCGGCACTTAAATGCAACCTTGTGCAACTTGCTAAATTTGAGGACCTTGGATTTTTTTTTTGGATAACAAAGACAACATGTGTCATTGCCAAACTAAGGGTCACCAAGTCACATTGCTGGCTAGCACAAAGCTCTTCATCCCTTTTGTTCTCTCTTAAATGGTGAAATAGTAGCTGACTAGGTGATTTTCACATGTTTTTACTTTTGTTTTGTGGCGATGCTGTTGATTTCTAAATGACCTGTATGAAAATCTTTTAACCTGGATTCTGAATTTGCAGGGTTCACGCTTTTTTGATTGGCTTTTTTTTTGCTGTGCTGGTACTGCTGCAAGGCAATCAGGAGATTTTATCACCCCCAGCAGGTGAAGAAAGATTGCTGAGAAAGTCTGATGTCCCTTTTGTGAGTGAAAATGCAGCAGGACTCACTCAGGCGGCCGGGAGGGTCACTTCTCCACAGGGATAGTTCATCTCCGAGTGAGGCTCATAGAGCACCTCAGGAGATCAAACCCCCTTATATTCAGTGTGTGCATTTCTTTTTTCCTTGCTCGTGCACTCCCTCTGCTGATCCAAATGATCTATTAGAACAGAGAAATGCTAAGCAAATTGCAGGGTGAAAACAGCTGTACGGCAAAATAAAGAACCATCTCATCCCAGATGGAGATTACCTGAAGTTCAGGGGGCAGAAAGGAAAACAAAAAAACATAGTGAGAAACTGAGCTGTTGGCAAATACAGTCCCAAAACAGGGGGCTTCCAGCAGTCCCAGCCTGAGCATGTACGTCTTCAAAACCCCAAACTCGTCACCACTGAATCATAGAATCACAGAATCATAGAATCTTCATGGTTGGAAAGGACCTTTGAGATCATTGAGTCCAACTCGAAGTCCCCATCTCTGGACAAGATCGAAAGTGGTGGCAGCTTCGACAGTGCGCCAAGAGCCCATTGACCGAGCTGTCTGAGGTAGAGCTCAACTCCGTCTTCTCTCCAGCAGTGGCCAGAGCTGAGGTCATAAGATTCATGGGATAATGAAGCCTGGAGGGACCTCAGAAGGTTTCTAGTCCAACCTCCTGCTCAAAGCAGACTCAGCTTCAGCAATCAGCCCAGGTTGCTCAGGGCTTTCTTCAGTTTGGTCCTGGTTTTGGAAGGTTTGGAGTTTTTTCCAAGGATGCAGACCACAAAACCTTGTCCCAGTGTTCGACATCCTCACAAGCCAGCTAGATCTACTTCAGCCCCTCTCTAAGACAGCACCGAGGTCTTGAGCTGGCACAGCCAAAGCTGTATCAGGCTGCAGACGCTCCTGCACATCTGCCTTTGTCGTCACTAAAACTAAGTCCTTCTGGGTACAGAAGAGAATCATAGAATCATAGAATCATTTAGGTTGGAAAAGACCCTTGGGATCATTGAGTCCAACCATCAACCCCACTCTACAAAGTTCTCCCTAACACCATATCCCTTAACACCACATCTAAATGACTCTTAAACACATTCAGGGATGGTGACTCCACCACCTCCCTGTGCAGCCTATTCCAGTGTCTGACCACTCTTTCTGTGAAGAATTTTTTCCTAATGTCCAGCCTAAACCTACCCTGCTGCAGCTTGAACCCATTCCCTCTTGTTTTATCACAAATTACCTGTGAGACCAGCACCAACCTCTCTACAATGTCCTTTCAAGTAGTTGTAGAGAGCGATGAGGTCTCCCCTCAGCCTCCTCTTCCTCAAACTAAACAGTCCCAGCTCCTTCAATCGCTCCTCATCAGATTTATTCTCCAGGCCCTTCACCAGCTTCATTGCCCTCCTCTGCACTCACTCCAGCACCTCGGTATCTCTCTCGTATTGAGGTGCCCAGAACTGGACACAATACTCAAGGTGTGGCCTCACCAGTGCTGAGTACAGGGGGACAATCACCTCCCTCCTTCTGCTGGTCACACTATGTCTAATACAAGCCAGGATGCCATTGGCTTTCTTGGCCACCTGGGCACACTGCTGGCTCATCTTCAGCCGCTTGTCAATTAGAACCCCCAGGTCCTTTTCTGCCAGGCAGCTCTCCAGCCACACTTCCCCAAGCCTGTAGCGATGCATGGGGTTGTTGTGGCCCAAGTGCAGGACCTGGCATTTGGCCTTGTTGAAGCTCATTCCATTAGCGTTGGCCCATCAATCCAATCTATCCAAGTCTCTCTGTCGAGCCTCCCTATCCTCATGCAGATCAACAGTCCTGCTTAACTTGGTGTCATCTGCAAACTTACTGATGATACACACAAGAGAATCTCATCTGAACCTTTGGAAACATGCAAGTGCCTGGGTTTAGAAAGTAAAGCTGCTGACCTCCTTTCCTTGGACACACAGCAAACCAGTAGTCTCCAGAAGTGGAAAACCAGACCTCCAGCAGTTATAGACAAGAGACCCTTTGGCCATGGCTGGTACAATCTCACCTTAGCAGGTCAGGTCCATAGGACCCATTTCCCACTGTTGATGGACGCCCCATTCAGCTTGCACCTTGTGGGCCTTCAGCACCTGGGGGCAATTTGCTGGGCATCATCCCCCACCCTCCTGCTGTGGGGATCCCAGACTGAGGTGGGGTTGCTCCCGGTGGCCAGTCAGGGTGAGATCTGTAGACCAGGGTTGGAAGGGCGGGAGGCAGCTCTCCACTCCTCTATCTCTCTCTTCACAGACCAAAACTGCTGTCCTCTGCTCCCTTATACCCCCCAGCCTCATGGTGACAGCTCAGGTCATGGTGGCTCTCTGCTGCCCAAAATAACTGGGAAAAGATGAGGTAGAAAGGGGCAAGTGGGATTCACCTTCCTACGCACTCTCCAAATCATTACCAAGAACACGTCTGTCTGTCACGCACCCTCCTCTGTGGATGCCTCTTTGTCCTTTGGGGTAAAATTCAGCTCTACCACCTCATTGGGTGCCTACCCCTCAAAAAACCAAGCCCAAAATAAGAAGCTTCGTTGTTCAGCTTTGGAGGCAAGCTCCATAGGCCAGAAGAAACATAACCCACAGGGGCCCAGTAAACCTTTCCCCAAACCATTTCGCCTTTCATAAGCCAAAAAGATGAGAACTAATGGGGCTGCTGGGAAGTGGGGGAGAAGCAGAGAATTGCTCTGTGCATCCCTTTGAAGGTCCCAAAAGGAAAAGGTCTCTGACGAGGAGTTTATTTTCATTAAAAATGACAGGCCCAGCTCAACCAGTCAAATAAACAAAGCAAGTCTGTAGAACGGCAAGTGCAAAAGGTCCTGGGTTATTTATAAAGGGCTTTCAAGTATATTAGGCCTAACACCAAGATAAATCAACCCTGCTAGGATTCCAGAAGCATATCACATGTGGCTCTAGCTGTTGTCAGCTTTCTGCTGGAATATATTTAGCGGCCTGTTATCTTCCAGACCCTGCCTGCTTTTTCCCTAGGGACTCCCCTTTGAAAATTAATACGTTGAGAGCAGACACAAGTTCCTGCCTTCAGTCACATATTGACAAGATCAAACCCTTCAGAAGCATTCAAATCCTTGCCATTGCATTCAACAAATATTTTGCTGCCCGGCATGTTGCAGAATGGCGAAAGACCCTGTTCAAGACCAGGTTTGAGCGAGCCAAGAGGTGGGTTTTTTTCCAAGACAGGCTATTCAGTGCAGAGGGTTGCCAACTTCTACCACTGTGAACTTCAGTTCAAATAAATCTGAGGGATTACTTCTCAGCTGGTCAGAAGGAAGATGAGGATGTTTGGGATCTTGTGGGGCTTGTTCACACGATCGGTTGAAGACCCTGCAATCCAACTAAATAAAATGTGAGTGATTTGTGAAAAGAACAGTAGGAGTTGGCTCTGCTGCCTCTGGTCTCAGGGATGTAGGGCTCTGGGAAACAAGACAAGCCACAGGAGCAACGGAGAGAGGAAGGCTCAGTCTAAGAGCTGGCTCCTTCACTTTGAGAGCTGGGCCCAGAGCTCATAGAGCAGCTAGAAGAAAATTAAGGGTCTGGTCCACCTAAGACACAGAAATACCTGATTTGCTGGCAACCAGTTCTTTGCATTCAGACCCCGGACAAAGATAATGCTGGGAAATAGCCACATGTTGGTCTGTTTGCTAGGTCAACCTCTCTGCATTTCAGATCAGTCCTTACAGTGGCAGGGGCACAGGAGAACAACTTCTTGAGTGCTTTCTTCTCCAGTCCCACCAGCACAAGTCTGTACCTCCCCAGAGCCAGGGTCCAGCCCAAGTCCAGTACGACATGGCATGTGCAGGACTGCACAGAGACAAAAAGGTTGGAGAATGGCTATAGAGGTGTCTACATGAAGGTGTTTACTGCATGCTAGGGGTGCAACCTAGTGTCCTAACACAGGTATTTCATACTGTATGGAGTATTCCCACTGACCTCCAAGTGCCACAACAGCAGTGTATGGGTGTCCTATGGGCCTGTCTGGCCTTCCCTATATATCTCTCAGGTACCCTGAGGTATCTCAAACGGTACCAGATGTTTAGGCAACAGCATCATCCTTTGTACATCCCCAGAAACTTGAGGGAAACTTGTCCCCTTTAGTGCCTTGGATTGTAAAACTAGGGATAGTCCCATTTCTATGTCTTATTTATGGCTTTTATTGCTCCAGCTCTTGTTTGGAAAGGATGCCACGTCAGGGGAGGGGATTTTTGGGTAGAGGAAAAATGTTTTTAGAGCAGTGTTCAGATGGGTGCCCATCCTTGGGCTCCCAGTTCACCCACCAAATAACTTGGCTGTTTGTGCATCCCTGCTGGAGCAGTCTGGACAGCTGGATTCATTCTTTCAGAGAGGATTCAGGACAGGCTTTTCATCTTTGTTTTGTAATGAGGTCAGATGCCTCTGCATGCCACTGCCTGGGAAGGTGATGGCGTTCTTCCACTCACAAGGCCAAAGCCAACATCATAGGTAAGATTTCTGGAAAGGAGTGCAAAGAGGGAAGTACCTGATGTGGGGAACCCTTTGGATTTGCTTTTTGATGCCAAATGCCTCAGCTGTTTTCAATTTATTGAAATTAAGTCCGGCTTAGTAACACCCAATAATTGCCTAATTGGTTTGAACTAATTGACTACATACAGCCCAGAAGATGCCAGCTGGTGACCCCCTGCCTTTCTGAAAAGTCTGTGGGAATTGTCTGCAGGAACAATTGCTCAGCAGGAAAGGCAAGTTTTGCAAAATCAAGCTTCACTGCGAGAAAAATCTGCGGTTTCGCTCAAGTAATTCCTTTTTTTTTTTTTTCTGTCTGTTTGTTTTTCTTCCCGGAAAACTCAAATCAAATATCTTCATTTGGATTAGTTTAGCGCCAGACATTTGCTTTTAACTTTGTGCCGTGACATGCAGAGCCCCAGCGAACTCCTTCCTTCAGCTGAGCTGTGCTGGTGATGCCTGTGGACACGGCTGCCCCTTCCCCTTAGCTTTAGTAGAGAGGCAGATGAACGCACTGAGTTTGAAGAAAACAAAAATTTGGCTATTGGGTCTTATATAGGGACTTCCGTACTCTTTTGCCCCCATGAATAGGAAATGAAACTGTTTTCTTCCAGGGTGACACACAGCTCTCCATCTTAAATAAAAAAGCTAAAAGATCATCCGTCTGAAATACAAGAGTTAGCCAAATTTTAGCAACCCCTTAGACTCAGATGCTCTATGAAAAACAGGGGTCCAGCCTCCATTGCTGATTGTTTTTTTTTTTCTTTCCTCTGTCCCTGCACTCAGCAACTTGCTGTTTGATGCCCCAAATATTTCTGAGGGGAGAATTAGGCTGGAAAATGCTGAGAAGCAAGATGATCTCTCCTTGAGCCGTTCAGCCCAGCTGTGCTGGGCTGGGACCAGCAATACCAGAATTGCTATAAAATCCCAGGCGAGTGTTTTCGTGCCGGAGCTGCTCACAGCCGGCTAATTCCTGGAAACTTGCACCAGATGGCGGTGCCAGCACATCTCCGGCTTCAACTCTTAAATAACTGCAGCGGCAAGCTCTGGAGCATCCCTGCATTGGGGATTTTTTTGTGCTAGTGGCTGATGCCTGCTGGAGCCATGCAGGTGTCCCAGTGGGATGCTTCGTGCTCAGGTGTGCCTTCTTAGGCACCCTCTGCTCCATCTTGCTGATATCCTGGGAGGAATAGACAGATAGATAGGATAGAAAACAGCCATCACTATCTTCAGGACAAGGAACCATTTATAGAGGTGAAAGCATGGCTGGATATAAGGGGTTAGAATAGAGTCGGGGTGGAAGGTGCCCAGAGCAAGACCAGGGCTAAGCAGCACAAGTCATAAAGAAACTGTCCTGTTCGTTGGCCTAGTAGATATTTCCCACCTGAGTGGGTTAAAAGCAGTTTGTACAGAGTCCTGACAAATGCAGGTGTCTCTGGTCACTGATCTCTGCCCCAACACGTGGTGGCACTGACCTTGCCGTGATGCTGAACGTGTTTTGTTGTCTCTGAGTCCTTTGGTGCTCCTCTCCGGCAGCTCCCAGGGGCCCAGCTCTGGGATACAGGTCTGCAGCCACCACAGTCTGCCTGGCCATGAGCATTTTCATCACCCTGATGTATGTCCCCAGTGCTCCCAGAACCTGTCAGGGAGCTGCGCGGTAAACAGCAATTGGATTTAATAAGCTCGTTCCTGAACGGAAAGTGCTGGCGGGTTGACAGGCCAGATGCTGCACACACCAGCTTACCTCTGGCCATGTGGAATCGCAGCCGTGCAGCCCACGGGGCTTGTCCTGCTGCAGTGGGAGGGAGGCGAAGCCCATGCCATAAGCCCTATAGCTCACGCCATAAGCCCTATAGCTCACGCCATAAGCCCTATAGCTCACGCCCTGCCCGTCTGCTGGTTCGGATCGCGACAGAGCGTGAGCAGGGCCGTGGGCTGTGTACGGAAACACCTCCTGCATGGACACGGGCGGCGTGGTGAGCAGAGCTGGACATGAAACAGGCCTGTCAGGACATAAGCTGGGAAAACTAAACTTTCTCTGTACAAGCCTCTGACCTGCTGGCCCCATAAGCAGCAGCCAGCGAACTGGGGCTGGCCCCGTTATCGCACAGGGGATACACAGACTGAGACGCGTTGGTTGAAATATGCGACTTCCCAGCCTGATCCTTCTCTGTCCAGCATTTTACGTTTATTATTTCTACCTGAACAAGGCTGGGAACGGGATTTACCTGGTCAGATGGGAGCCTGGCCTGTCTCCTGCCCAGAAATGAAGGGAGGCAGGAGGAGGCAGGGAGAAGGTGGCTGGGTTGAGGAAACCAGTCTGGCCCCACTGGGACATGGCATTTGCCATAGCCTGCTGCAATAACAAGCCTCTGCTCTACACTGTGGTGGTTTGAAAGCTCTGGTTACAGCCAGCAGAAATTTCCATCCCCCATTTGCCCCTGCAAGCAAAACCTGATTCCAGGGGAATTCTGCAAAAGAACGAAAATATGTCCTAACATTAACATGCGCAAAGGTTTAGACCAGGCTGTCAAACAAACCCGGATCACTTCTTGTTTAGCAGTTATGGATCCAAGCTACATAGATCGGTGACAGAGCGCACTGGGAATTCGTCCACCTTTCTCTTCTGGAAACCCTCAAGGAATTTAGACATGATGTGCCTAAGGGCCCTGCTCATCTCTCCAGCCAGTCAGGCAGATGTGTTTGCAGGTGGTGCCAATTCCCTGCACGGCAGGATAAGCACCATCTGACCAGGTAAAGAGTTTAGGGAAGGACCATGGATGGTAGGAGGCGGGCAGCTTGGAGGTAGATACCTGCCCAGGGTCATCTCTCCCCCTCTGTTCAATGGGGTGGGTAGTAAAATGGTTCCCGTATTCTCAGAACTTCTGAAGAACTTCTCGGATACAGAAAGAGAAAAAAAAATAATTAAGTCATCATGTTTTACACAAAAAAAATCTGAGATAATGGGGGAGATGCCGTTCCTGTTTCTTGGCCAGTCCATAGTCAGGTCACCTTGATGGCCTACCATAGTTCACTTCTCTGTTTCACCCTCATCCAACTCAACTACCCAACTTTCAACCACCACCACAAGGGAGCCCATATTTACTCCTGTTGTTGCAGAATCACGTGGCTGGAAGGCTATTAACCCTGCCCAGAGTTGGGCTGAGCCACAGCAGGTTGCTCAGAGCCTTGCCCAGCAAACTAATAGAGCCCAGTAGCCTTCATCATTGCAAAGACATGTTGCTGTCACATCTGTGTTGAGTTGCTCCACTTTGTAAAAGCAGCAGGGCTGCAGGGATTCACAGCAGCAGGGGTTTGAACCTCTGTCATCTCTGTGCGATGGGATTGCCACGTCTGCCAGGCTCAGATGAAGTGGCACACAAACTCCCTTTCTTTCTGGTTTTGACCACCAATTCAGTCTGGGACCTCTGAAACTTTTCTCAACTAAGATTTCATTGAAATTGTAATGTTCCCATGGAAAGTTTCAGTTTTAATTAAATCAGCATTTTTTGATGGAAGAAAAAAAAATCATCAGAAAGCATTCCTGTCAGTTCTAGACAAATTTGCTAATATCCACCCCAGAAGAGACTCTCATGGCAGAATTTTGTTTCTCTACCCAGATGTTTGGGAAAGGCTCTGGGCTTTCAGTTTATACCCAGCAATCGTTTTTCTAATGCAGAAACATGGCATGAAAGTTTTTAACTTGATGATGTTAATATGCCTGTCTTTACTTGATTAGGAGTGTTAGTGTTGGCCCGCCTTAGTTCTGTTGAAAAACCTTTTCTGGATTCAAAAGCATATTTATTGCGATCTCTAAATTCTTCAGCTGAACAGGGAGAGGAGGTTGAATCCTTAATAAAGACTTCCTTCCTCCCAGTGTTATTTATTTGTTGGATAAAGATAGGCTAAAATAAACATAAATTACTGGTAAAGACTTAAAAACTTCAGCGATTAAAACACCATTCTCCTGTCAATGCTCCACATAAATTCCTTGATTCTTAGGATACTATTTCTAAATTTCTCCAGTTCAGCCTAAACGATCTCAGATGGCGGACAAAGCCAGTCTTTATCATGAATAAAGGTTGCAGATTTTTGGAAAGAAAATATTCTGAAACGCATGGACGGATCCTCTGACCTCCCCAACTTGTAGATCTGCAGTTCATCAGAGTCTTGGTCAGAGAAGGTTTCTTCTGCCTGACCTCCTGTCATAGTTGCAATAGTTGCATACGTTGTCCAGCCCTGTTCCTATGTCAAACATTTGTCTCAGTTCTGTGCCCCCTTGAAAGGTTATCACTCCCTGCTTTCCCCGTCAACTCCCACGCAGAGGAAACATCCCTCTTGGGAAAAGGGTTGATGATTAGGAGTAGACCAAAGCTGACATCCTATGTTGCCTTCAGGGTTGTCCCACTCCTTTCCTGAGGAGGACACAACATAGAGCTCATTCTTCAGACAGATGTGAAGCACTCTGGGACACGGGTTTATGGCCAAACATTGATGAGTTTGTTATACGGCAGAGGCACCTGCTGTTCAGTCCAAAGTGGTGGGAAAGCTAAAAGGGAAGAGTTCAACTTGAGGCCACTTCAGTTACTAGCAAAAACACTTCCTTTCTTGTTGAAGCTGCTTATGTGTTTAGTCCCTGGAAAAACAGATCACCTGAGAAAAAACACAAAAAGCATGTGATCATCATTTGCCTTTTGAAAGAGAATAAATGAGAAAAGGCTATGCATTTCCTCTGGTGCATCTCCACACTCAGATTCTCAGGCACCGCGTGCTTTTTTCTTTCTGAGGTGGAGTTCCTTACATCAGGGAACACTTAGGGCAAAGCATGCCATACACGGCAAAAAAGGAATGCTTTCTGGCTGCTGATCGTGCTTGAACCCAACCAGTATCCAAAGAGACAGTCAGGCAAAGGGTTTGATACCAACAGAAGGAAAGGGCTTTCCTTCTACATGATGCATGTGATTAATTTGTGGGACTCATTGCACAGGAGGTCATGGAGGCCAGCATTATGCATGAGATCACAAAGGATTTATTCAAAATTGTGGAGGATTTCATTGGGACAAAGCACAGCAATCTGGCTGCAACTTCTGCAGCAGGAAATCCCTAAAATACTGATTAACAAAGGCAGAGAGTCTGCCAAGTGTCTTGCTCTAGGCATCTGTTTTTCTTGCAGTCATTCTTCAAACATCTGCTCCACTGTCAGAAGCAGCACACTGAGATGCACTGACAGAGTTTGGCAGTTACTTAATGACCAGGGTGGCAAGGAAAGACTGGGGATTAAGGACATAATTCTTTATTTAATAGGATGTGGAGGGCAGATTTTCAGCTGCTGTAAATCAGTTTAGATTCCTGGTTTTCCATGAGACTCTGGAGATTTACCCCTCCCAAGGATCTGACCTTCTTTGTCTTTTCCAGACTTGACAGGACATCAATTTCCAGCATGCCCTCTAGAGTTCCCCTTGCATTGAAAAAGGGTCCTAGCAAATCCCTTGAGACTTGCCGGACATGCACAGTTTCCTCATGTCCCTTCGCCCTGTGGACCTTCACAAGACCCTTCACGAGACCCCTCACAGGCCATGCAGATGTCGTGATGGAGATGTTCAGACTCTTCAGCACCATCCAAATGCAGGGGTCAATCAAGGAGCAAGCCAAGGAGCCTTTCTCCAAGGACAAGCCATGCCTTCAGCAGGCAGGATTTCTTAGGAGAAATGCCCCAAGACCAGCTAGTGGCTAGTTTGGGAGGTTTTCGGTATAGCATGGACTTAACTCAGCAATGAGCAACACATACCTCTTGGGATACACCAGCCACTTGGACTTTGAGTGGCTGAGGAAAGGTATAAAACATGTCTGCTAAACCAACCCTAATAAGGCAAGCCAATCCTCAAAAACAAAGGCAGAAACACTCTCTTTCCAGCAGAAAAATACCATGCTTACTAAGCACAGAGTGGGCAGCTGCTTGGCAGCCCCCACCCATTCCCATGGGACCGCTCTGTCTGGTCCTTCAGGATTTGCCACCATCTCATAACATTGTAAGGTTTCTTTCCCTGTAAGTCCCTAAATAAACTTTTCTAATATCCATAATGCGAGCGGATCCCAGCTGCTCCAAAGATGGATGGCCGTATCACAGATCAGTATCAGATGCTGACGTAACACTCAGGAGCTTTGCCTTCCCTGCTTCCCACCCCTCGTGATACCATATTTTACAAGAGTAATCATTAGCAATACTCAGCCAGCAGCTCAGAAGCTGGAAATTATATGTAGAAAGGAGAACTGCTCCTGCTCTGAAGGATTTATGCCAGCTGACTGAGTTTCTGTAGGCAACTAGGGGAGAAATGTTGCCTGTGAATGGTAATAATGCGGCTGGCAAGTTTTGGGGTTCCTGCTGGTTGACACACTCAGCCTGGGATGGTAGGAGCCCGTGGATACCAGGTGATCTCGGCCCTTTCTCTGCTGGTCTAATTACCATAGGACCCCTGGTCACGAACATCAGCTACCAAGCTATTTGGGATGAGAGGCTTGGGATTTATTGTCCTCTGAGACCAAAATACCATGCTGCTGCTAAAGGCTGTGCCTTCCACCAAGCGTCGGCAGGGCAGTAAGGAGAAGATGCTATGAAGAAGATATTATGTGCAGCTGTAGCTCTAAGGGCTGTATTTTTGTCTACGATAACAAAATGTACCTGGGTGCCAAGGTAAAACTGATCACCTGGTCCTTGTCGTGTGCTAAAAGAAGAGATAGTCAAGTGTTACATCCCAGCAGGCTTCACATGAGACTTCCTTCTTCAGTTTATTAGCTGCAGCATCTCAATTAGCCTCACAGGGGTCTTCTCAGGGGTCTGTCCTACAGAGGACGGCCAAAGATCTGGCTCCATCAGTCTTCTGTCTTACACTAGAGCCAACACTTGCCTAGGAAAGAGCATGCAAACAAGGCTGGACTGCAGTAAAACTTCCCCAAAACATCCCCATTTCAGTCAGAAGAATTGTATTTCTCCCTAATAAACCGCATTATATTTTTCTTCCACAAATTTTTCCAGGCATAGGAATCCTTTTCTGCATTCACAAGACTCTGTGGTCAGGAGATCCAGGCTGAGCTACACCCTTGGTGAGAAAGCAGCTGCAACCAGGACCAGTTTAAATATATGAACCAGTTCCTACTGGTTCCAGAAGCAGAGACCTCCCAGCCCTTGATTTGGAAATGGTGTTAGTTTTATGTATTTTCTGAGCTGCCAAAAGCCACCAAGCAAATCCCTTCTTCACACAAGCACACGCAGACATGCAGCGAGTGGCTCATCCATGCTCCATCTCTCTTTGTATGGAGCCCCACAGAGGTCCTCAAACAGCAGATTGCAATCGCTGGTTCTGGACAGTATCTTCTCTCCCAATCTGATGTCCTCTAGGTTACCGCAATTTTTTGCCATCATCTGCCATGGAGGCTGTGACCTGGGTGAGACTGAGGATGTTCCGGCAAAACTGAGGAGAAAGCACATTAAGAGACCTGTGATAAGCAGTGCACTGGAAGATGGGAAACAGCGAATTAAAATATCACATTCCCACTTGTTTCTATGATGGTCCTACAATGGCAATGTGCTCCCCTGAGCCAGTGGCTTTCCCAGAGCAAGTCAGTGGGGTTCGGGGTATGGACCACCTCACCCTAAAGCAGATGCAGGGAGCAGAGCTGTGTCTCTGCTGCACAAGGGTGGCCAGGCTCAGAGGTGGACCGAGGCCTGGTGCACGCCCAGCACTCATCATGCTCGTTTTGCCCTGGAGGCTGACATGCAGGAAGGTCTTCTGGGTGTCTCATCTGCCTGGAAATGATACTGGGCATCACTCTAGATACATGGGGATGGCTGAGACAGAGCTGGCCCACAGCACTACAGGGTAATACCTGCTAGACGATGTCCTAAAGTACCACAACTACATGAAGCATAGTAGCAAACAGAAGCACAGAATCCCTTCAGAGATCATCTCGTCCAACCCCCTGCCAAAGCAGGGTCACCCAGAGCAGGTTGCACAGGAACGCGTCCAGGTAAGTTTGGAAGATCTCCAGAGATGGAGACTCCACCACCTCTCTGGGCAGCCTGTGCCAGGGCTCTGCCACCCTCAAAGGAAAGAAGTTTTTCTTCATGTTCAGACAGAATTTCCTGTGTTTCAGCTTCTGTCCATTGCCCCTTGTCCTGTCACTGGGCACCACTGAGAAGGGTCTGGCCCCATCTTCCTGACACCTGCCCTTTAGATATTGATAAGAACTGATGAGATCCTCTCTCAGTCTTCTCTTCTCCAGGTGAAACAGACCCAGGTCTCTCAGCCTTTCCTCATCAGAGAGGTGTTCCAGTCCCTTGGTCATCTTCGTAGCCCTCTGCTGGACTCTCTCCAGCAGTTCCCTGTGCTTCTTGAACAGGGGGACCCAGAACTGGACACAGTACTCCAGATGTGGCCTCACCAGGGCAGAGTAGAGGGGGGGATGACCTCCCTCGACCCACTCGCCACACTCTTTTTAATACACCCCAGGAGACCATTGGCCTGCTGGGCCACAAGGGCACATTGCTGGCTAAAAAGCATGGTCCATGCTGTCCTGCATTTCAGCTTTCCTTCTGCCTCCAGACTAGCGAATTCGGTCCCACCTGGCCACATGCATCAGCCTTCAGAGCCCAAATGCAGACTGCGATGCCGTAGACACCATAAACACTCCTGTCCCCGACACGCTCTCATCACCCAGCAGCCAGCCAAGGCTACTCCACGAGCTCGAGTGTAACAGAGATATATTTTGGAGCTAAACATCCTGCAGTTCAGGAGGGGCTGCCAAAGGAAAAAAATAGTTTCCTTCCTTCCTTTAAATACTTCAGGCTTTTTACAGCTGGAGACATCCCAGGGTCCTGCTGTTGTTCATTACTCTTCTCTCCCTTGTCCCCACTGGATGGATGCATCTCTGAGCTAGCACAGGCCAGGGGTACAAGTGTTTGGATCCCTGAAAACCCAGTGCCTGACAACAGGAATTGCTGTCCTTTGTCCCCAGTGCCAGCTCTGATGTCCATTGCTATGTGATTATGGAAGCTTTCACTCCCATTTTGATACCTCAAGACAGCACCGCTATGCCTTCCTTTCCTCGGCATGCTTTGGAGCTCTCATCCATCTCTGAGACAGAAGAGGACAGCACTGAGTCAAGCCAAGGGAGAGATCTCAAGTGTCCTGGCACTCAATTTTGTTTTCAGCAACAATTTCTTCCTTTGCACCAAAAAGAAACCTCACCAGGAGGTTGCCCACTGCCCTCTAATTCCATCCGGTTTGGATGTATATAAAAAGGGTTTCACCTCCCTCTGGGCTGGTATCTCCTCCGTCTACTTCTGCTCCTGGCTCTTCATCCCTTCCCTGTCCCTGAACAGAACTGGAGAAACACCACCTTCTCCTGAGTCTTGTGCCCATCAAAGGGCTCAGAGTAGCCCCCAATAAGCTGGAGGTGCTTTAATAATACCCTTGTTTTGTGCATTTAAGTAACTTAGCTTTTTCTTCCTGACTTGCTTTCACCAACCCTGTGATGCAGTTTGCTACCCTGCCCCTGTAGCCTTGTGGGTCACGCTCCAGCCCAGACCATCTTCCCAAACCCAAATCCCTGCAGCAGCCCCTGTTCTTCTAGGGTTCCTAGCAGTCGTAACCAGCAGTGGAGAGTTTTGCCAGCTCTGCCCACGACCCTGGGAGACTCCGAGCACATTTCTTCACCCTACAGCACCTTATCATCCTTCTGGGTCCAACCACTGTCCCACATTAACCACCAGCGTGGGAGTGAGCTCCCCCGAGGGAAACGAGATGGAGGTGCCACGGGATATTTTTGCACTGACAGCTGAATTTACACTTTCCTTGTCTGGTCCAGACGTCACTTTTCACAGCTCATTGCTCTGCTTTCTGTCCAGCCCTGCTTCTCCCTTCCTCCTGTCCCTTTATGTATAGATATTTTATTGCAAACACTCTGCCTTTTACGACCGGATTTTTCACGCTCTGGCCCACTTCCCCCATCAATTCTTTTGTCACTTTTACTGTCGGCTGCTCCTGGATAAAAATAACAAGACGGGCTGGGTTTCATGAGCTGGTCTCCGTGCTTAGGAAAACCTGCAGAGAAAAAGGGGAAAATTACATTGAATAACCAGGCTACCTGTCAGGAGAAGCAGTTGCTAATAATAGTATTCTGGGTGAAGAGCACGGCGTGTTGTAACTTGCTATTTAATTGAAATGCTGTTCCGTTCTTCTTTGAGGTCCTCTCCTTACGACCAAAGAGTGAGTAGGTGTTCATTAGAGAGACTCTCAACATCCAGCCCAGCCTGAGCTGGGAGCAAAATGATGCTGCTGTAATTCCCCAGCGAGACCCTGTTCCCATCAGAGCTGGGCTCTGTCTTGCTCCCACCCAGCCATGGGACCCACCGGCCCCTCTCCCAGGTAATCCGTAGTGACAGATGTAAAAGGCATCATGCCACGGAGTCAAATCCAGAGGAAAACCCATCCATTCCCCGAAGAAGTTCACAGATGCAGGGCAGCAGGGTCTTGCCTCGCAGCCCCATGCCAGCAGGGTTTCATTAGGAATGGGAAAACTCCACAGATGGGAAAGGCAGCTGGTTCTCCTTGGCTCAGTCCCTCCTGCACCTTGTAAGGTTTGCAGCAAAGAAATCAGAATAATCCCTAATTACACACTCTGCGCAACTAATGCTGGTTTTCTACCGCCACTGAATAACTAGAAAGGGACTCTCTTTTGCAGATGTTCATAAAACCCACAAAAGCTCAGCCAAATAGAGTTCATCCTGCTTCCGCTCTTACCCCAACAGTCACTACTTCCATGCCAGCAATCTCAGCTGTGGTTGGGATCACACTGTAACCTCATCTCTTATACTGTTAAACTGTTGGCATGACTTTGGCTGGGGACAGCTAGCACTCTCCTAAATGATTCCCCAGCACAAAAATCAGGGATTAAGCACTGGGCTTTTCCCACCAGGCAACTTGCAGGCTTGCTTTGGATGTGAGGAGTGTTGAGCAGTACGGATGTGCCTAGCTCATTCCCATTGAGCTCAAGGCAGTGGAAAATGCCCTGACACAGGCAAATTTACTGTTTTAGACGTGGGTGGTGAGCGCAGATGAGCTGGCATTGCAGCTGCTGCCTTTCTAGCCTGAGCATTACTCAAACCATAGAATTTTGTAGGACTATTCCCTATGGGACTAGAAGTCAGCGTTACAGCCAGGGACTTTGCTAGTGTTCATGTTCACCTACACAAAAAGCTAATGTAACACATCCTTCACAGCAGTTCCCACCTGCTGTGAACCAGCAGATCTGCTCTCTGCTGGCCTCTGTCTCCAAGAAATCCCCCTGTCCCGGCTCATCCTCCTTGCTCAAGGCTGTTCTCCTGGCTTTCTACCCAGCCAACACTCCAGCCCTGGTGTCAAGAGCTCCAAGACACCACCTCCCAGCCTGCACCTTTCTGTGCTTCCACCTTCTGCTGCTCTTGCTGTTCGTACTCCCCAAAGGATCTTCCTTTTAAACTTTCCACAGTGGACCTTCCTCTGGCTGATTCTCAGCCAGTAAAGAGAAGGCACAATCAGGCACTTTTCTTCTCCACAAACCAAAGGGCTTGCTGTTTTAGCTCCTCCTCTTTCCTTTCCAAGGCAGCATTGCCTGGCAGCTCGCAAGGGTTAGAACGACTTCACCCGAGGTTGCAGTTGCATTGCACCGTGCATGCCCAGCACAGTGCTCTGGAGGAGAGCACCTCAGGAGGCAACACTCTGCCAGACCACCACTGTGGATGGGGCACCAGTCCCAAAGCCAGCCTGGCCCCCCCGGAGTGGCAGAGGGGACAACAGCATCCCATTATCCATGCTGAGATCTCAGTGCCCACCTCAGCCATGGAGGCGTGGATTTCCACCAAAGCTTTCTCTTTCAGCAAATTGCAATTTTCTGATAGAATGAAAGCCAACTCTAAACAACAACCCAGACACCACTGCTCCAAGAAGAGAGAGCAAAATTCATTTCAATTTACTGCAGGCATCCAACAGTTAAGCACTGAACAGAGGAAGTTCCATCTCAACATGAGGAGGAACTTCTTTCCTTTGAGGGTGGCAGAGCCCTGGCACAGGCTGCCCAGAGAGGTGGTGGAGTCTCCGTCTCTGGAGACATTCCAAACCCGCCTGGACGCGTTCCTGTGCAACCTGCTCTGGGTAACTCTGCTCTGGCAGGGGGTTGGACTAGATGATCTCCAGAGGTCCCTTCCAACCCCGACCATTCTGCAATTAAATCTGTTCCCATCATTTAAGCTCTTTCTCTGCTTAGTATCTGAATGGACCATCCCATGTGTATTATAGCTGAGTCTTTTTAGATGTTAACTATTTCTGATAAAAACACCTTCCTGTGAAGATAGAAGATTCTCCTTTAAGTCTATGCATATCTCCCATATAATATGGGCTACAGTAAGCGAGGGCTGCATTTATCATAGAACTCAGTTCCTTGCAGGGTAACAAAGACTTGGTTTAGAGGCTAAAAATTTTCTCATGAAAATGATGCTGAAAAAGACTTTCTCAGTGCTTTTTCACAAGCATGGAAGGGAATGTGGTACAACAGATCGTAAACACCTGGATAATGCAGCAGCTGATCTCCAGGGATATGACTTCAATTTATATTATGAACTAAACAGAGATACTAAAGTTGCACAGGTTTTTTCATTTGCATTAATTAGACTGAGAGTATCGCAGACAAAATGACACCATCGTGACTCTAATTGGCAGGAAAGCACAGTTTCCAAGTTGATAAGAAAAAAATTCCTGCCCAAATTGGATTCAAATCAGTATATGTATAATTTTTTGTTTCCTAGAAACTGGAAGCTTTCCAAACATAGTGCACGCCCAACAGAATTGGCTTTTTATCAGTTCCTCAGCCAGTAGCAGCAAAATAGAAATTGATGCTGATTGCCCTGCATCGCCACAGGCAGCACGCACGTTCCCTCGCTCCTGGGGTTAATCACTATGTGAACTCACCCGGGGCTCGAAAACCGGCAGGTTCAAGAGTTCCTGGCCCGTAATCCTGGCCAGTTTCCACTGAAGCCTAACCTTGGACTCAGTAAAATCACTTTAAACCCAAGTTTTTTTCAAATGAAGAATTTTGTTTGCTGAATTAGTATTTTCCCATGACCCTTTTACTTTAGAGTAAAAAAAAAAAAAAAAAATAAAAAGAAAGAAAAGGAACAATTCCAGTTGCTACAGTAGGTCTTTCATATGCCTATCCTTGATTTTACATGGACATCTCTGCAACCAAGCAAGGGCGAAGTGTGCATAATATAACCACATAGTAACTCGTGTCAGAGACAGCCTGGAAACAGGAGATAAAACCACAGATTAAAAATAACTTAAACCCAGATGAAGTCAAGGTTGAAAGCATAACAGTGATTTCCAGGTAAGCAAGTTACAGGATATAGGTACCAAAATAAAGCATTACAAACACTGGAAATTCACTTTATGTTTAAAATTGAAGAAGTTCAAGCATGTTAATGTAAAGAAATGCAGTTAGGATAGACAAAAATATTAACTCTGCCCTGTAGCAAGTCCACACAAACCCCATTTCATTATGATAAGTGCTCTAATTCTATTTTTAAGTCATCAGACAGATGGAGCTGCCCAAGGTCACGTTTGATACTTTCACTTTTCTCTTTTGTGATGCAATTTAGGCAAAATTAACAAACGCACGTCAAGAGCTTTAAAAAAGTGTTTTTGCAAAAGTCCGTGTAGGCAGTGGAATTTTCTTGCAATAACAGTCTTGTGGCTGGAGTTGTTTAAATCTAGACGAGGCACTTGAGAAAGAAGCAAGGAGACAATCCCGTTCCACTCCTGCCGGGGCATGTGGACAGGATGACCTAACAAGTCTTTCCCATCTGCCATCCCTGTGGTTCTCTGAGAAATTAAATCCCAGGAGACCCAGGGCCTGATCCTGAGAGGTGAACCCAGCGGACTAGACTTCACCCTACTTAGGCTTACTATAAATAAGTTTGTGTCGGGGCCAATTACTGGCATTTGCCTCTTTCTCAGTCCTTTCAGTCAGACCCTCTTGGCATTTAACGATGTGATTTTTCCAGCAATATATGGATTGCTTTCACTTCCATGTTTTTCCCAGTTGTCTGACTCAGAAACACGGGCTGACTTGGTTAAATCTGGGGTGCTAGAGAGATGGGCAAAGATGTCAAAAAAAAAAAAAAAAAGAAATCCCACACCCTAATTTTGCAAATATTTGTGCAAAGGAAAAAATGAATCTGCCTCTCATGTGTCTACCCTCTTGCTGAGTTTATAGTATGTATGCCAGCGGATGAGTTTTCTGGCAAGAAAACTGGTATAAAAAGCACACATTAAGTTAGCGCTCAAAAATATTTCAGGAGGGTTAATTTTCATTGCACAGCCCTCACCCGAAATGTCATTAATCTCATCAAAGATCACAAACATAACTGTGTAATCTGTGTACCCTGCAAAAAGTTAACCAGACATGAAACTGTCACTAAATGAGAAATATTTACTACAACTAGATGAAAAATAATATCCAATAATGTGTACAATCAAGAAAACCTTCATTCCCTAGGGGACAAATTAAAAACAGAAAAGGAGGCTAAATTCCTGGCATGTGTTATTTAACTGAATTACATTCTCAGCCTTCATTTCAGTTTTTTCATACATGCCTCCCAATCTGGGGAAACCATTTAACAATATTTTAGAGCTGTTCAAAATCGTTACTGGGAAACTACATATTTGTATGAAATCAGCCATTTTCTGTCAAACTGGAAGTTTACACAAGAAGTTTCCATTTTTCATGTAGTACTTTTAGCCAGCAAAGATGCCCTGGGACAGACATTTCAGTCAATCTAATGGAAGTTTGCAATTTATTCCAGAGCAAGTTGATGAGAATTTGAAAATTACTTGCACTCATCTTTCCATGGAAAAACTGGAACTTTAAATGTGCTAAAAATTGCATGATGTTTACAAAAAAATGGCCTTCTTTCACTTGCACATCTGGGGGCAGAAGATGGCCTTCTAGCACATCAAAATATCTTCCCTACATGCTTCTTTACACTGAGGGTGGTGAGACACTGGCCCAGGTTGCCCAGAGAGGTGGTGGAGGCCCCAACCCTGGAGACATTCAAGGCCGGGCTTGATGAGGCTCTGAGCAACCTGATCTAGTTGAAGATGTCCCTGCTGACTGCAGGGGGGTTGGACTGGATGACCTTTAGAGGTCCCTTCCAACCCAACACATTCTATGATTCTACGATTCTATGCTCGCACTGCGAAAAAGATCAGCAGCAGTGTTGATGCCAACCCACTGTGTCCTGTGACTAGCAGCTATGAGAATTCGCCATCGCCAGGGTTACCCCTCAATGCCCTGGATTCCTTATCCTTCTTGCCCCACTGGGTCAGATGCCACCAAGGTATCGACCCTGGAAAAAATCACGCTGAACGAAAAAGATGGTATCAAGTTGCATTCACCAGCATACATGCATTTTATAATTTTTGCAGCAAAAGTGGCTAGAGGATTTTTCCAGGCCACACAGAGCTTTAAACCCTGGACAGGACTCTCTACGTCTGTTCCATAAAAGTGGGTTCTGGTACAGGAATGTTCCTCATGTCACTTTTTACAGTCCTCCACAAGTCAATAATGAAAACCTCAATCCAGCCCAATTTGAGTCCAGAAAACTGTTCCTTGTCACCTCAGCATGAGATACAAAGGAGCCTTTTGGTGTACAGATGCGTGGGTTTCTTCTTCTGGTTAATTCACTGGTTTCCATTTGGCAAGTCCTGCCCCCTTTCCACAGGGCCACCGTCCATGGAGGAGGTGATGGATGGACTCAGTGTGTGGCTGCCTGGAAAGGCCACTGAGCAACAACAGGATCAGAGATGAAGATGTCCAAGTCAAATGAATAAAATGTAGACCTGGTGCCCTGGCAGATGGCAAATACCTGGGGACATTCCTGGCTCTCTGTACCCTTTTCCATATGGGGTGATTTGTGTCCATCTTGGACAGAATCACATCAAGTATCTGAAGACAAGACAACAAAGAGAACGTCCCCAGTGCCCTGGTGTGGTTGTATTTGTCTTCCCTGCCACTCATGTTCTGTGTCTGGAAGGTGCTGAGTTCTTCCTGGTGGAGAGGCAAGACATTTTCTTCCCATGTCCACATGGTCTCAGCACTCCTCTGCAGGACCATGTCCTGGGCTTCCACCCAGCCTGAGTGGGTTTGGGGAGCTGGCAGCCTTTCTGTTACAGAGATAGTCTGTAATAATCAGATTAATAATCAGTGGTAATGAGAAATGCGTTTGTGAGAAGGGCTGGGGCCACACTGGGGAATGACTCCATGTAAGGAACAGAAAACTGCATGCTCCTTCTCATGGGATTTTCCCCCCACTGAGCTGGAAGACAGGCAGACCAGCAGGTCACCAGGCAGGCACTGAGCTCAGGAATAACTGGACCTATTGCCAGAGATGGAGATGACAGCACCGTGGTCTCTGCACCCCTCCAAAGGAGCTATAGAAAGCTTCCACCAGCATGGACTTCTCCACACAGTTCTAAGAAAGCTGTCACAGGAAGCATACAAGCCAAGACATATACCTGCTGTCCACAACGGCAATGATGAGAGTCATGTCTTCAGTCCAGTCCATGCAACACCTGGTTCTTCCCAAGGTGACCAGTTCCAAGGGGGAGAAGCTGATATCCGTTTATCTGAACCCCGATAAGAGCAGAGGAGAGCGAATAGGCAGCAAGGGTAGAAGGAATTAGGGTTACTCTGTGCCTGGTAGATTCATGCTCTGAACCTCTAGCCACGGATGGAGACTACTCCCCTTCAAAGGAAGATCGTGCTCCTATCTCAGTCAATGGCAAAACGCCCAGTGATTGCACGGGCAGCAGAAAAAAAAGCCTTGTGGAAAAAAGGGCAAAGAAGAAGGGCAGCAAATTCACAGTTGCCATAAATGTGCTTGCACGTCATCTTTCTATCTGCCAAAGCTTTCTGTGAGCTGACCTCATCCCCGTCACCACAAGCCGTCAGCCGGCGTGTGGGTGGTCAGGGCAGTGTTCGTGGCAGGGCGGACATATATCAACGAGTTGCTGAGCACCAGAACTCTGGCCTGCTCAGAGAGGAGGTCCCATGTGCTGAGATCGTCCATGTTAGGTAGTGCTCAGGAGACACATGGATTATGCCAATCCATCATGCCAGACCAAGGAGACAGATGAGGGAAGTCAGGGATCATAGAATCATAGAATGGTTTGAGTTGGAAAGGACTTTAAAGATCTTCTAGTTCCAAACCCCTGCCATGGGCAGGGACACCTCCCACCACACCAAGCTGCTCCAAGCCCCATCCAGCCTGGCCTTGAACACCTCCAGGGATGGGGCAGCCACAGCTTCTCTGGGCAACCTGGGCCAGTGTCTCACCACCCACAGAGTAAAGAATTTCTTCCTGATATCTAATCTGAATCTCCCCTCTTTTAGTTTAAAACCATTACCCTTCATCCTATCAGTGGGGCTGGGAGCTTCCCAGCACCGCCAGACAGCTTCGTTTTTCAGTGTTTGCTCATTCTCTATTGATTTCAGAGCCTGTGTATGTCATCATTACATCATGCTGCTGACACTGTGCAGAGGAAAATGATAGTGCTGGGAAGGTGGGTATGGTTTCAAAATACAGCTTTGCTCTGGATTCCTTATTGCCCAGGAAAAGGAACGGAGCTCAGGCTCCAAGGCCGCTTGCTATACAAGGATCCTGGAATCTCCAGCTCTGGCCAGTTCACCTGATGAAGCATTCTGAAGGTCCACAGAATGCCTGGTCTGCTCAGCAGGCTCCACACTAAGCAGCAGAGAAACATGGCAGGAACCAGGAAGACATGCACTACAGTCCATTTTACTAGGACCTTTATCTACCCAACTGGGTCAGCTGGCATGTCAGTGTTGTGCAATAATCCAAGGTATGGGAGGGTCTGGGCTATATTCCCACCATGATGGTAATTATTCCTCATTTGCCTGGCCCATTACATAGTCAGTTAGTTTGATGGGTTGGAAATGGCTTCTCACTTTGTCTAACCACAAAACCTCTCTCCTGAAAATCCTACAGAGTAAATTGGCACGTGGTAGACTTGGAGATAAAAGTATTTTCTTGTCATTTTTTTTTTGGACATATGTGATTTTTTTTTAATTTTTTTTTAAGGAGGCTAAGTCTTGACAATCTTTTTGGGGGAAAGCGTAAAAAATATTTTTTAAGATGAAAGAGGGAGGCAGGTGCAACATGAGCTCTCATGTTACTGAGCTGTGGCCGACAGGAGAAGTATTAGGGCATTAGATTCTCAGGCATTCATCTCCAGCTTTTGTATAAACACAAGTCTAAACCATCAAGCGAAGGCTTTATCTCCCATGGAATTTAACATTTTTCTTGAGTGCTGTTCAAAAGAATTTAGCTCCAGAGCTGGACAACTTGCTTTAAGCCATCCTCATGCTTGATGTCACCACGGATAAACAAAGCAATTCTGGGGTCAATCATAACAAAAATGGCAAATTCTTCCTTGACCAGTTGCACTGAGAGCTCTGAGGGCAAAGTAAGCTCCTGCCCAGCTAGCCAGAGGGCTCTTTGGAAAGTGGAGTTGACCTTGAAAAGGCCACAGAGACCAAATTGCTGACCCACGTTATCACAAGAGTACTACCATTCTCCGCAATGGGACAGAAAAACGCTAGGACTATTGTACTTGAGGCCAGCTCTCCCTTACCGTCCCTCACTTTGCAAAGTGCAGGGTACAAAAGAAATCTATATGGTGCAGCCATGGGGTCACAGGTGGAGGACAGGGCATTATCCTGAATAACAAACAATTGTTGTGTTCTCTCCTCCTGAATTTGTCTGAGGAATGAAAACAGGATGAAATATTTTGCATTCATGTGATGTTCTCATGGCTGTCCTCCTGCTTCACCTACCTAGGTGGCAGTGCAGGTTGAGACTCCCTCCAGATTAGGACACCCAAATTTAGGTGCTCCCATGTAAATATGGTGCCTGAGTTTCCACCACGGTCCTTGGAGATCAAGTTAATGGAGCTGACAGCTTGATCCAGCCCACCCTACAGTAGATTCATTTGCCTAAAAGGACACACCTAGAAACATCTGAGATGCCCAAGGGTATCTAGGACATCCACATGAGGCTGGTAGATAAGACACAGGATCCATTTCAAATGAGGAGTGTGTTGACAATTGAATGCCATTCACACCTACCCCATGGATGTCAATGGCATCGACAAATCAGGTACCTGGATATGTCCTCAGGAAACCTGAATGCTCTGTTTCCTTAAATCATTCAACAAACTTGGGAAATGGTGTCAGGCAACTCTGGAGTCTTTCCTGCAGTGTCTGACAGAAAGCCATGCCTTTGGCTCACAAGGGTGCCAGACCAGCATTTCTCCTGAATGCTCTCCTCAGGCTCTGCTCTTCTTCGGCAATGATCTCAATTTCTCATTGATGCTAAAGAATACTGTTGACAATGAAAACGTCGCTTTGTCTGTGCCAGTTGAGTGCCACTATCTGTTCAGACTCTGGATACCCCTTCCTCTAATAATGCCTTCTACTCTGATCTCTGTGCTTGCCAGTCTGCAAGCCACCTGCCTAGCAGAAAGGCTATAATCCAGACATATCGTTAAAACACAGTGGGAAGACCTCCACAAAGCTCATTTAACATTGCAGGTTAGAAAAAAACTCATCATTTAGCAAGACACAGTCCCTGTATAGTCTTCTATTCCTATGGTTTTCTGTTTGAAGCAGCCTGGATACTCTGTTGACATCCCAAAAGAATCACCATTCTCCAGCTCAGTGCCACGCTATACGAATACAACCTCTTCATTTCCAAAGTTCAGAAATGTTCATTCTATATTGGCCTTCCTGGTATTTAGGAGCCACTTCCCACCTAATTCTATAAGTGGCTTCACTCGTGTTGGTGGAACCTCAGTTCAACTCATGATTATCATGTTTTCTAGAAGTTTCTTGGTCCTAGGAGGCTACATTTAAATGTCCGCCATGTCAGCCTATGTCCACGCTAGCTCAAAAAGAAGGATTCAAGAAAAAAAGGGAGTCATCAGGCTGCCTAGCTATGTCTGAACCCAAGGTCACTATATCCTCAGTGCTATTGCAACGTCTCCATTTGGTGTAGATGTCTCCATACTGTGGGTTCCTTCAGCACAGAGGCTGAGACAATAACAAAATCTAACCACATTCATTTTCCCACTGAAATAAGGATTTCTCTTAAGTCCACCCAAAATGCTTTCATTCCCAGCTCCAGTGCACCAAGCTCTGTGTACACCACTTCTTCTGGACACTTCAGCCATCCCCTGGGACTAACGGGAGAATAAGCTGGGTGAGTCAGCATCCTGCCTCCAACAGTGGACGCCCAAGAAAGAACATAGGCTTAGGACAAATACATAACAATATTTCCTTAAAACACTTCCCAGCATTCAACAGTGTGTGGGTTGGGAATTTCCCAGGTAAGAATTTAGTAGGCAGGCAGTTAGTAGTCTTCAGTGAACTTTTCTCCCAGACTTTTCCATGAGCATACACAAACTTTGCAGATCCACAGCCTCCTGCAGCAAGGCGCTGCACTTTAGTAGTAGTCTTCAGTGAAGTTTTCTCCCAGACTTTTCTGGTCTCTTTCTGAGCGTACACAAACTTTGCAGATCCTCAACCTCCTGCAGCAAGGCACTCCACACTTTTATGACACGCTATGTGAACAACCACCTCTTTTTCTTTGACTTGTCCCTCAGTAGCTCCTTTAGGTGTCCTCTAGTCCTCGCATTGTCAGAGGTTGTGAAGAGTCATCCCCTAGTCTCCACCTCTGTGCTGCTCAGGAGTAATATTGTAATACGCCCCTTCAGTCCTCACTTTTCCAGCCTGAGGAGCCCTAAAATTTGGCAGCGCTGCTTCTCTCCAGAGCAGGTCAGCAGAGGGAGCTGATGGTCTGAGGCCTTCCAGCAGCTGATGTCTCTGTGCGTGTTTCAGCCTTTAACGCTCAGTCTAAATATAAAACAATACCCATTGTTTCTCCCAGCTGCATGTCTGAAAGTTTCAGGGGAACACAGTCAAATAGCCAATTAAGGAAATGCACTCAAAAGGAAGAATACTGGTACTTAAGATAATGTTTTATTCTGAACAAAGGCAGATTTCAGGGCTTGTCCTAAGGCACCAGCCAAGCGAACGAGACAAGCAAGAGAAAAATTCCTGATTCAGAATAACGCCTCAACCTTGGCATGTTTTTAGACAGTGTTTTTCCCCCCATGTTGCCAGAGCATGAAAGATTCTGCCTTGAATATCCATCAGGGTCTGTGGGACCACAGCTTGCCTTTTGCTAGAAATCCCCTTTAAGCCTTGGAGACATCATCTGAGCACTCTGTGCCTCGGTTTCTCCACTCCTCTATGCTTTGTCCATCTTTATGGTAGTTACCTCAGGACAGGGAGCCTGTCTCGCTGTGGTAGTTAGAGAAAGACCCAGCTGATGTAACCCAGACTGGCCCAGACTTTACCACTTTACATGAGCCTCACCACAGGTTCAGCTTGGAGGAATTAATCACATGCCGCTGCCTGAAAAAGCTCAGTTTCCCGAGTCTTTCCCCAAATCCTCAGGCATGTTTCCCCTGAACCTTTTCTGCACAGTAACAGAACTTTGCCTCAGCGTGGAGGAAGCCAGGAGCTGGGGGGATGTTGCCTGAGAGGCGGTGATGCTGGTGAGGTCTGCGATGAGATCATAGCATCATAGAATCATGGAACGGTTTGGGTTGGAAGGGACCATAAAGATCACCCAGTTCCAGCCCCCCGCCATGGACAGGGACACCTCCCACCAGACCAGGCTGCTCAAAGCCCCATCCAGCCTGGCCTTGAACACCTCCAGGGATGGGGCAGCCACAGCTCCTCTGGGCAACCTGGGCCAGTGTCTCACCACCCTCACAGGAAAGAATTTCTTCCTAATACCCAATCTAAATCTACACTCCTTCCGTTTGAAACCGTTACCCCTCATCCTGTCATTACACTCCCTGATCCAGAGTCCCTCCCCAGCTTTCCTGGAGTCCCTTTAGGTACTGGAAGGGGCTTTAAGGTCTCCCCGGAGCCTTCTCTTCTCCAGGCTGAACAACACCAACTCTCTCAGCCTGTCCTCATAGCAGAGCTGCTCCAGCCCTCTGATCATCTTCGTGGTCCTCCTCTGGACCCTCTCCAACAGGTCCATGTCCTTCTTGTGCTGACCACTCCAGAGCTGGACGCAGTACTCCAGGTGGGATGTCCAGGGCATGGAAAGCTCTGGCTGCAAGCCCTGAGCTCCCCCCGTGTCTCCCTAACCTGTGCTCTGGCCACTAGCTGAAATGGGAAGCCAACTGCATCAGGAGACCCAGGAACCTGACACATTCCAGTCCTCCGGAAACTTCAGAGAAAAAAAAAAGTCTGGTTTTGGTCTGATTTGAACCCAGACCAACTCATTTAAAAAAAAAATAAAAGTACAACCCACACTTGATGACATTTCCCGCTAAGCGGAAAGCCAGCAAGCTCTCACTCCCCCCATCACCCCGGGTTTTGGCATCCTCCAGAGCCCACGTGCTTTGGCCAAGTTCTGTTTGATCCGCAGCGCAAAGGAGCTTCGCGTCTCATTTCTGGCAGCTGGATTGCACCACCGGATAATTCTGTGGCTAAACTGTTTAAATAATGTTAATGGCTTTACAAATTCACTTTCAAAACAGCCCGAAGTGTAAAGCCGGCGCAGCTGAAGCAGCATGCTGGGGCTTAGGCGTGTTTAGATAAGAGTGGGTGCAAAGTAAGCTTTCAGAGTGCTCCACACGAGCTACTCAAAAAAAGCTGGGAACCGGGGACTTCTGCCTCTCAACCACCTCTCCTGCACTGCCATGGAGTAGATGTTTGCTACAGCAGGGCAGGGACTGAAAGCCGGCACAGCTAGAAGCTTTGAGGGATTAGTGGTTTTATTTTTCTTGGCAGCCGGCTCATGGCAGGTGCTGTTGGAGAAAACAACAGCAGATCCATGGGTATTCTCAGGTTTTCAAAACAGCAATAAATAAAATTTAAAATAAAATAAAATAAAATAAAAGGCCTAGCTGAGGGTGCTGAATGTATGGCAGCAGGTCAGGCTTTAACGTGGGGCAAATTTGGCTCGGAGCCACCCACTTGAGGCAAAAATTGCCGTTGTTTGGCGTGGTGTCATGCTCTTAGTTTTTAGTCAGGATGCTCCCTGGCTCCCCAGCCGGTAAGGAGGCGGCTGAGAAACGCAGTGCGGCATTACTGGAGGGCCGGACTCAGCCGCATGAACCTGGGGGGGACGCAAACCACAGGGATGCAAGTCCAAAAGGCAGAGGCCGGAACACAGCAATGTGGGCAGTGGCCACATTTCCACATCCAGACCTTTTTCTGGATTCAGCACAGAATGCTACTAGGGAATACCAAAGCTCTCGGTCCTCAAGCGTATTTGTGTGCCTTCCCCTCCTTGGTGCCTGCACGGGCTCTGTGCCCACCACGCAGGTCGTCGTGATAGTCACAGCAGCATCACGCAGGATTATCTGTGCCTCTTAGCAGCCCAGATTTCACAAGGGTCACCCGCTGCATTCACGTAATCGCAGCTGTACTCAATAATCTCTCTTGGCCAAATAAAAATAGGTTCGGGATATGTCTGTGCTTTGATTTACATCAGGATAAATCAGCTGTTCTGCCCCAGTGGTCGGCTGTCTACCAGCAAAGGAAAAGTGAGATAAGGTCAGCAAAAACCTTTGGAGTGCCTGCAGGAGAGATTTAATGTGTGACAGCATGGCTCAAACTCGTATTTAGGAAACCGAACAAATTCAAAAGAAAAATTAAGTGCATGTTTTAACAATGCAGATGATAAACCACTAAAACAAGCCAGTACAGGAAGGGGTGGATTTACCAGTTCTTGATGCCTTCAAATCAAAACCAAAGGCTTTTCTAGCCAAACACAACTTATGGTGAGTGAGACACAGTCTCTAAACCATCCTCCACTACAAGGCATGAGTGTATTGGAAGATTTGGGTTTCTTACCAAGCAAGAAATATAGGTTTGCAGCCAGTGTGCAGCCATCCCCACACTGATCCTGGTGCCAGCGAAGACAAAACCCAGCCATGACCAGAGAAGACCCAAAGCCCTAACACAGCCCATGCTCCTGAAATGGCATTCAGCGTGTCCCTTCAGGCCGTGTCCCTTCAAGCTGTGTCCCAACAGAAACCAGCAGCTGCTGGTTCCCTCTGAATCCATGCTGTGCCCCTGCCCAGGGGATCCACAGTGCTCCCAAATGCAAACCGTTGGGCTCAAAACTTGCTCTGCACAGACTTGATTGATAGTGTCATGGACCTTGTGTGGTCCCAGGGCTGGGTCTGCTGGGAGACCCCCACATCCAGAGCTGGACCCAGAGCTGGATTTAGGCACTGCGTAGGGCATGGCCCACCTTGCCATGCCATTTCCACATGGCATAGATCTGTCACGCCTTCTATCACACTCGATGAGGACTGCCAGGAGTCACTGCTCTCTCGTGAGCTCTTCCCCTCCAGGAGGCGACAGTGGTTTTTCCCATCAGCTGTACCCAGGAACAGAAAAAAAATTGCTAATATATGCTAACTCATCGAGCCATTCCACATCCCCTCGCCTCCGATTGCAATTCCATACCTTCTGTGGAAGAGGAGCTGTGTCCAGAAAGATAGGAACAAGCCACGCAAAAAGTGAAATCCGGGGGAAATCACTTTGCCAGGCCAGTAGATGCTTCTCAAACATATTGTTAAAGCTGTGCACGTCGGGAGTTAACGCAGAGGGTGAATAAGAGCATCCAGAGAGTTACATGTGATGGCCGACCACTCTTCATCTACGGGATCATTTTTCTTCATAGTTCCTCCCAAAATTGTTTTGGGCAATTTACTGAGCAATAATGCAAAAGTCTGAGGCTGCTGAAGTCAGAAGAAGGTTGGCCAATGACTCTGAAGGTTTGCAGCCTGGTTTCAGCCTTGATGGTATGAGAGGGATCAAGCAGGAAAGAGGATTTGGGAAGAGAGACAAGCTCTGTCCAGGACAGAAGAAAGACGAATCATTCGTTACAGTGGTGGTTGTCTCCTTGGCATCACAACCCGTTCATCATTCACCTCGGCCAGGCTGGGGTCAGGTCCCTCACGCAGGCTCAGGTATGTCGGAGTCACCTTGTCACAACCACCCCCAGAGGAGGCAGCCCAGGGAGGACACACAAAGGAGCAGGGCCATGCTCGTGGAAGCTGGACGCAGCCTGGCAGCCTTCCTTCAGCTCTGCCCAGGAGCAGGCAGGCCTATGATCCCACCAAGGGGCTTTGGCCTTCCCACACCCCCAGTCCCCATCTCCCTGCAGCCTCTCCCAGGCGGCAGGAGGCCAAAGGCACCTCGTGCTGCTCCAGGATGGCTGCGGCTCCTCCCAGCTCAACCTCTCCAGCCAGGGTGCCCTGTGTTCCTTCTCCAGCTCACTGCTCTGCCCTGATTCATGGCTCCTCTCCTGTCCTTCCTTATATGGGAACTTTGCATTTCCTCATATTTCCCGCACTGGGAAAGCCAATGCCAAAGAGTGCCTTTTTATAAGCTCTGCCACCAGCTCTGTTCGCTGCCCCAGTCCCCTGCCGAGGGGCAGGTCACGGAGCCACCACGCCCCACAGTGCTCCCCATGCAACACCCGTTCCTCCATGCTCCCATCCCACCACCTGAGTCATCACAGATGCCATCCATGTCCACAGGCACATGTTTATTCCCGTATGCAGCAACCCCTGTTCATTCCCATGTCCCCAAATGATGGCACACATGCAGCAGAGCAGATCCGCCAGGCAATGCATCCCTGCTGACCGCAGCATGGGCAAGGGGCTGTGGTGTAGCAGCCTCTCTCAACATGGGCATTCACCCTTGAGTGACGAGAAACTTGCCAGAAGGTTTTCCCTTTGAGGTTTCCAACCCCTTGTCATGTTTAGTTCCAGGTGGCTGAAAGACTGAAAAGTTAGAGGAGGGAGGAACATAGGGAAAGATGGACAGACGCCCATTTCCTTACGAAACCAGACTAAAAATAGGGTGAGATCGGCCCTTGAGAAGGCACCCAGACCATCCCTTTGTGCCGATGTGGGACCACTTCTACGAAAGCATTTGCGACAGAAATTATTTTTAGCCACCTCCAGCTCCTCCCCGAGCAAGTCGCTCATGTTCGTCCCCACCACCCAGCTCCCTCGTGTCAGGGGTATGCCACAGGGTTGCCCACCTCTTCCCACCAGCAATCCTTCCCTTCACAGCAGCCATTTATGGATGTAGAGGTTGCCAGCGTGAGCCTGCATCCACAAGGCCCATGGAGATGGTGTGTCCTCACCCTCCTCTTTTTGCTCCCATTTCCAAATGCATGTCAGACACACAGGCACTAACACCCAGGGATACAAGCTCTTGTACCCAGACAACCTAAGACACAGAATCAATGAGGTCCTCCTTAACTTTTACAAAATAAGATGGAGTAAAATTTGTATCTATCCCACCCATTTTTTTAAGGTAACTTTATGCCTCTAGACTTCATGGCTGATCTTTTTCACTTCCATCTCTTTCCCTGGGAGATGCTTTCCTACGGTGACTGCCATCTGCTTCCATTCTCCTGTCCCTCCTCAGCACCAGATATACCCGGATCTCCCCAGCATCCTTGTTCTGCTAAACATGAAATGGATCCAGCAGTCATACACAGGGTAAGATGGACTAAACCTGATGATTCGGGCTGGATGGGGCTTTGAGCAGCCTGGTCTGGCGGGAGGTGTCCCTGCCCATGGCAAGGGGTTGGAACAGGGTGATCTTTAAGGTCCCTTCCAGCCCAAACCATTCTATGATTCTGTGATTCTATGATCCTATGATTCTTCAACCATCCCAAACCCACGTCCTCAAAGGGAGCCACATCCTTGGAAATGCCGTCCCTGCTCTTTTCAAAATCCTTCTTCAGCCAGCCCCTGCCCTGGTAATGATGTCCAGGCAGACCTAGCTCTCAGCTCACCCCACTGTTTTGAGTCAGAAAGTTTGCCTTTTCCCATTTTCTTTCCTTTCTCCTATTCTGCCCCTGTGGAGCAGCCATCTCCTGGGACTGTTTAATCCTGACTACGATGTTCGTTATTGTCTAGTTGCAGCAAAATCAGAATTATTGGGTTTATGTTGGGAGGTGAGGCTCTCCCTATTTGAAGAAAAAAAAAAAAAAAAGGATTTATTTAGGGACCTAAAATGTAATTAAAATAAAATAAAATAAAAGCAGAGTAAGGAGTGCAGTAGCTAACCTCAGAGCCAGCAAACCACATGCTTTTTACTGCTTATGTCCTTGATGGCAAGATTTTGATCTGTAATGGCAATTTGCCCTCTCAGCAGACTTTTCTTGTCCAGCAATTTCCAGGCAAGAGTATATCACTCCTGACTATGTCAGCCAGCTTGAAAATGCTCTTTTTGCAGCCAGGGAAACTGCGACACAGCAGATGTGGCAAAAAGGGAATGGCAGCATCAGGAAGGCAATTCCCAGAAAAGATATTCTGGCTGGTGAGAAGAGGATGGAAAGAAAACTCTCCTGGGACAGAAAAGCCTGTCGAGGAGAGACGAGAGGATGCACTGCTTCAGAAACTCCAGCTCTCCCCAAACAACTAATTCTCCAGAATATAAAAATAACATAAGGGAACATGGAGGGACAAACAAATGTGGTGTAGGAATGAGCTGGTTGGAAATTCTGGAAGAGGAGAAAGGAAAACAGTCTTTTCCAAACAGATTGGACAGGAGAAGATCACCCAGCAAGTGGACACACACACAAATTCTATGATTCCCCAGCGGAACAGGGACCCATAGAATCAGAATTGTCTAGTTTGGAAGGGACCTTTAAGATCATTGAGTTCAACCGTCAACCCAGCACTGACAAAACCATCGCTAAACCATGTCCCCCAGCACCACATCTTCACATCTTTTAAATACCTCCATCGATGGCAATTCCACCCCTTCCCTGGGCAGCCTGTTCCAACGCTTGATAACCCTATTGGTGAAGAATTTTTTCCTAATATCCATCCTTAACTTCCCCTGGTGCAACTTGAGGCTGTTTCCCCTTGTCCTAGTGCTTCTTCCTTGGGAGAAGAGACCAACCCCCACCTCGCTACAACCTCATCATTGCACAGTTGCCCCCCATCTCTTCCCTCCCAGCTGATGTCAGGCACAACACCCATAGTCACAGCCCCGCCGGGGCAGGTGATCATTGCAAACATTGCAGAGAGAAAAGACTGAGCAAGAATGGGAAAAAGGGACCCTGATCATTCCTGATCCAGACGAGCTAAGTTTTTTTTTTTTTACAATTTCTTGTTCATCCCTTTCTGTTTTGCTACCTCCGATGTTTTCCACTGCTGCGTCTCATGGTAGCTTTGAGCTGTGTTCATCTCAGCTGGTTTCCAGTAGGATAAGCCTTCCTCCCTCTTTGTGCAAAGCCAGCTTGTCCAAATCTCCAGGAGATCGCAAAGGGATGGAAGACACTGCAGAAGTCCCCAGGGCCCTGATTGCACAGTCGCGTTCCTGGAAGGAACCAGAGACGTTTTGCCAGGGTGATTCCTGTTTGCAGATCTCACAGGCACAACTGGAGTTTGCAGTTTCAGAGATTTGGCTCCGAAGCCCCGGCTGTGATTTTGCCTCTGACAGTCCGTGCCGCCTCCGTGCATTGCTGCTCATTTTCCACGTCCCTGGCAGGTGAACAAGGAGGAGATGACATGTACTCTCATGGGGCTTGGGTGGTTATTGCTTTTGCTGCTCACATTTAACCGCCACATGTCCCCATTGACATTTATTTCAGATTACTTCCGTTTCTTGATAAAATAATCACATCTCTCTGTATGGAAAATTTAGCTGCTCTAAGTATCAAGCTGTGCTGCTTGTTCCATAGGGGAAGGATCGGAAACGGTTTAAGAGGGGTTTCAAAATGCAGATTTAAATGATAGGCTGGAACAAGGTCTTGGTTTAGAAGCACCATGAAAACACCATCTCAGGTTTCGGCAAGCTGAAAGTTAGGAATGAATTGCATGCCAGGATTTTTCAGGCTGGAAAAAAAGATGAGCAGTAGGAGGGATGACAGAGATTTATAAAAGCATGAAAGACACAGAAAGGGTACAGAGACTGATTTTTCATGGTCTCTTTTAATGCAAAATCTAGGTCTTTGATCAAACCAACACCAAGAAGATTCAAAGCAAATGCAAGACCATTTTTCATGTAACGTGGTCAAACTGTGGAAATCCTTGCCACAGTATTTTAGGGGTGCTAAAAATTGCACAAGTCAACAGGACTGTAGGTCGTGAAGAAAAATACACCGAGAAATGCTAAATTTGTAAAACTCACAGGCAACTCAGAAGACCTTTAATGCACAAGTACTGGAGGCAGGGAGAGTACTTGGACGAAAAATTTCATGCATGTTTCCTCTGTTCTTACACAGTGTCTGTACATCCAGACCGTAAAGCTTCAGTTCCCCTGTAAGCACAGAGGAGACCTCTGTGCTTGTTTTATTTCTCTTGTTTTATTTTTATATTCTGGAGAATTAGTTGTTTGGAGAGAGCGGGAGTTTCTGAAGCTGTGCATCATCTCCTCGACAGGCTTTCCTGACCCAGGAGAGTTTTCTTTCCGTCCTCAGTCCAGCCACCCTGAGCTGGGTACCACACAGCCCCTTGGAAAATGCCCCTGCTCCTGTGGTTTGGATCAGATGAACACAAAGGCTGTGCAAAACAGCCCAGTCACTGCTCAGGGGCTGTTCATTCCTTCTGTCGATTCCCAGTTCCGACAGGCCCTTCTCCAGAAACAAACGGATGAGTGAAGTGAAAATCCCCACCCACTGGCATCACCGTTTCCCTGAGGGTGCTGTCAGGAAGCAGCAGTTTAATCGGAGGTGTCTGTGTGTGTCCCAGGACACAATCAACAGCCTTGCTTTGCCGCAGGCTAAGTTCCCCAAGGTGTGCTTACAATAAGGTACCTTCTTGGTGTTTCACCACAAAACAAACTCCCAGCATCCCTTGGATGTCCCTGATGCTGCTTTGAGCAAAGAGAATGGGCTAGAGACTGCATAAGGTCCCTTCCGACCTGAATTATCACCCTGTGATCTGGTGTTCATGTGCAGCCGTGGTTGGATTCCTCCATTGCTTTCTTGGCAATCGGTCCATCCCTGCAGAGTTAAATCCGCAGCAATGCAACACAGCGTTTTGGTGTGCCCAAACCGCAACCACACCCTGTAAGCCAGCGTTTAAGTTAACTCTGTAGATCATATTCAGATCCCCGGGATACTCCTGTAGACACAGCCTGGGCATCCTCCCAGGTGCAGCCATGGTGGGACAGGTGAGGCCAAAACATCCCCAAGGCTGAGCTCCAGTGACATTGGGGTGCTGGACAAGGGAGTTCAGCTGTGACTTAAGTCCCTGATATTCCTCATTGCCTATAGGTGTGTGGACATGGAGGGAGAAGATAACATTTTCCACCTGATCCAACCCTGTTGCTGATGCTCCTGAGCATCAACGATCATTCAGCGTCAACTAGACCCTCGGTCTCCCCCCAAAGCATGTTTCCCTCCTGCTCCATGCCCCCAAGTTCAGTCTTGCCTCAGGGGAATTGCAGCACAACTTGCCTTTAACCAAAATAAACTGTCCTGGCACAAGTTCCTGTTTTTCAAGATATAGCTTTAAAATAATAAAGAGCAATTTTCCCCTTTCCTTGCTCTTTCAGGCAGCATGGGCTCCATTGTGAAAGCTTTCAAAGATTGTCACCTACAACACTATAGTAACCCCAGAGCTCCCCATCTATTTATTTTCTCATGAGAGGCAATTCTGTAGCCAATGGAGATTTATAAGTTGAAAACAGACCAGATTTTCCATGGCTTGTAAACTTGTGGAAAAATCAGAGGGACAAAGACAGCTTGGGGCTTCAAGGCTGTAAAACAACACTCAGCCCATCTGATTTTAAGTGCTTTAGACCTTGTATCAATATTGTTCTTCCATCAGGGGGTAGGAAGAGGGACCCAGCTACCTCAACAGCCGGAGAAATCTTCTGGAAACAACAACAAAACCACGGGCCTGGGTAATCCCTGTTAATAAAAACAAAACTGCAGCTCAGATTGTATGTACAAGCTGGAATCAGGCAAATTTATTCCCATGGTGCTGTGGGGCTGAAGAGATATCAAAATGGTCACAGAAGTATTTTGGAAGCTCCCCAACTGCATCCTTTTGTCATCTTCTCTTTTCTCTTTTAATTTGAAAGCGTCGAGCCCCGAGTACCATAATCCAGCTTGGATCTCCCACTCTGTTCCTCCTGTTATTTTAACTTTAGGCACAGCAGTCCTTTGAAAAAGTGCCCCGTTCCCACTGCCTGGGAGCTATGGGAAAAAGCTATCTTGGTCCTATCAGGAATGTGCTTCGCCTCTGCCCTGCGGTTCTGCTGCCTTCGGAGAAACTGGTGTCACGAAGCACCGCAGGACAGGCCACGGCGTTCCCTTGGAAGGCCTGGGGAAAGGGGGGGACAAGTGCATCAGGCCGTGCTGTCTGTTTGCTTCTTAGAGAAAAGTTGGAGAGACCTGGGTGTCGGGGTTTTCTTCCTACTTCTTGGGGATGGGAATGTTTTAAAGAGATAGAAAGTTTAGGACAAAGTGCGGCAGGGCTTTGGAAAACCCATGCCCTGTGAGCAACTAGAGGCCAAGTGAGATGTTGGAGAGCATCTCACACAGTGTTAGGGGGCTGCACATCTGCAGATCAATCAAGACCTTTCTGGCTGGTATCTGTCAACTAGCTCTCCACAAGGTACAGTGGGAGCTCAGCCCCCTTGTACACATGGATACATGGACATGGAGATTCCTACATTCTGGTTTTCCAGCCAGAGCTGAATCCCACCCTGGAGCTGGTGAGATGAATTCCCACCCACATGGACAAGGGGCTTTAATGGGTATGGGGACCATGGAAATTACACAGCAAGGGTTGAGTGGGGAAAAGCAGGTTTTGTAGCTTGGGTTTGCTGAAGGGCCTACCTGACACAGTTGCTGAAATGTTCATTTTTAAACCCAAAGGTTCAGTCCCTTTGAAGGTGGAAGAGCTTAAGAAAGAAAACAGGAATCCAATGAGCAGGTACTGACCCATGATGTGAGCATCTAGGGCTTGCCTTCCAGCCACCCCCAGGAAGTGTGTTAAGCTGGAGGATACTATATACTGAAAAGATGCAACTGGCATTCCATAGATAGATCCCCTACCCATGGAAAACTAGAGTATCCGGCCCCAGATTCCCTGACAGAGCTACAAGGAGTGACCAGGAGGGACACACTGAGACATCAGGACACCCAGTCTCAGATGATGAGTCTGTGCATTAGTTCAGTCTTTAAAAACTGGGCCAAAGTCTACTTTCCATGTCAAAACCACCATCTCCCTGTACTCATGCCACTGCCCTCCACCCCGCAGCCTCTGCAGGCTCCAACCATTGCCCATACAAAAGTGTCTCATGCTAGAGTGTCTGAGAGGTCCATCTGGGGATGGAAGGTTTGGCTGCCCATGAGGCACAGGAGGTCCATCACCTTCTGAACCAATCAATCGGGCAATATTCCCAAGGGCATCTCAAATACCACTAAATGCTCCTGTTAGGCAACTGGTGCCTGACCATGCCTGACCAGCTAGCTTCTCATACACCCAAACCCAGCATCTCCATCACAGTTGCAGGTTCAGTTTGCAACATTTGGTCATTCAGAGTCCAGAAATGGGCAGGTCTTCCTTCCCTTGGTGTCCATAGCAAAATTCTCACTGACCTCAGAAGAGAGAGCCAGAAGCCTCAGCCCTCAGTGGTGGAGAACGCACAGACAAGTGATGAGGAGGGAAATCACAGAAAGCAGTTTACCCAAAGCTCCTCCAAGACACTGTCATGGCCCCCTTCACCTCAACCTCCTCCTCAAGCACATGGACCCCCATCCACAAGTGAAACTGGTAGGGACATTGTGCTTGGCACCTGATGTGCCTCCCCCAGATACCTTCAGCTGTGCAAAACATGGTTGGCTTCAGTCTGGAAACACGAGCCACTCTGAGAAGAACTCTTTTCCCACTAGCTGTGATTGGATAGAGCTGGTTAATCCTTTCACAAGGGTGCTAGGCCAGCTGCCAAGCCTGCCTGTGGGGAAACCATCCAAACCTGAGTCATCCTCAAGTGATTCAGATTGTTCCCTTTAGAAAAGGTTATCAGTCTTTTTGTTTCAGGCCAGAGCAGGATTGATGGATGGAGGGAAAAAGGCAACACGCACCACACTTGGCCTCCTTCAGAGAAGAGGGCTTTATCTGCGGAAGACAGATAGAGATGTGTGATTTGGGACTGGATAGTCGATTGCCTTCCACAGAAATCCATTTTCCACATGTGAAATGAAGGATACTTCAGATACACAGATAATTCTCTGCAGTATCTGACTGCCTCAGGAGGTGACCTCAGGCTAGCCAAGCACCCCGACTCTATTGGACAGGGACCCTGTAAAAAGCAAAGCAAATGGTGAGTAAAGCCCTTGGTATGCTGCCCTTGCAGCAGCACACTGCAGTAAACACATTGGCTAGAGCACAAAACCCAGTCAAAGAAACAGCGTGTCCAGTGCGAGCACAGCCTAGAGCTGTGAACGTCACACTCTCCTTTCCACAGACACCCCCAAGATCATGCTGTTGTCTAGGCTCTGGAGAAGCCTGGGTGAGAACACTTCATCTTTGCTGAACCACCAAAGCCAGGAGAGGAGATGATAAGCATCAAGCCACAGGTAGTCCCTGCTTCTTTCCATCCTCCCTTGGAGCAAGCAGGTTTCTCATCTGCACGCTCTCAGATGGGTAGGATCTCCCTCACCAGTCATGCAGCCATGTCAGTGTGTCTTCTGCTAATGTCAGGGCTGGAAAATAACTATAGGGACTCTGTAGGAGGGAGAGGGGAAGAGCAGCATGGGGTAGCTGGAAAGGACTTGGGTGCGCTAGTTCTGCAGCAAACAGACCCAGTACCATGAGGCTCCACACTTGGTTATCCCTCTAGACTGTCTTCTCTTCAACTGAGTCCACACCTGGAGAAAGTTGTACCTCAGTCCCTCCTGTCTTTTGTCCCTGTTCAAAGGGCAATCCAGCAATTGCTCAGATTCTGTGCATCCAGCTTTTGCTTTCAGGTGAAAGTCTCCAGAGAGAGAAAAGTTCTCTGAAAAGCTTCCACCTTGCTCTGCCATGCATGTCCTCCTCACCAGGGCTGGCATAAGATGCCTCATGATTTCCGTGTATCCTGTCCACTGCAGGCTGGCTGACTCTTTGGAAGAACAACACAAATCACATAACAAAAAGAAATTGCCCGTGGTCTCTGCCCTTCTAGACAGAGCCCACACAGATATGGTTCTACCTAGCAAGCTATTATATGCCAGTGCATCCACATCCCCACACACATGCCCACCTCTTGGATGGAAGACACATGTCTTCAGGTGGTCATGTCTTGAGGAGCTGCCAAGAAGGCGGGTGCTTGAAGGGGACCTGCCAGTTTGCTTGCCAGATGCATTTACTAAACTACCATACGCAGGGATCACAGGTCTAGTTATGGCAATTTTAAGACCAAGAATATGTTGGAAGGAGATTTAGGAGTCCTTTTGACTGAGTAATGAACTGAAACTAAGAACAAAGCAGATCAGAACATCACTTGCAAATACAGACTCTCCAAATAACGGGTGTCAGAATAGTCTTAATTAGATCAAAGACATAAAAAGCAGGTCATTGCAAATATAATCTAAATGGGAGGGCATGTGTATGTCATTGTGTCCCATCCAAAGCAGTCAGAAGTAACCTTGGAAGACCTCAGAGCTGGAGGCCATTTCCGATAACAGCACAGAGCAACCGCAAAACCGGCATTTGTTCATCAACACTTATAGGGCTTTGCCTCAGAGCTGTGCTGGCAGCCAAAGATAATTAACATCATTTTCCCGCTAATCCGTGGCCCACACAGCCATTGGGTGCATGGAAGCAAAACAATATGTTGCTGAGGTCTACTTCTTTCCCCCGTTTTTTACATCCCCTGTCCTTTGCCAAAAGCCCCCAACACCATCAATAGGAACAAATCAATAACAGGCCTGTAATCACTTCCAGGAATGAAATGTCTGCCTGTTTCTAGTAAGCTCCTAAAGGAAAGACCTTGGCCTCATTGCTCAAGCACACAGAAAGGCTTCACAGAGTGAAAATGAACAATCTATAAAATATACCAATAAACTACATATTCCTTAAACATTTTACTGCTTCCCTTTGTGTTCATACATATTCTTGATGGGCTTGTGGCTGAAGGCAGTTTGATGGATACCTCCAGTTATGTAAGTAGATGGAGGGAGCTCGGCTCTTCCTCTTTAGCGCGCATCGGCCAAGCTTACACAACACAGTCCCTCCAACAGGCTGGTACAGCAACACCGATGGTGATGTTAGAGGCCAAATGCACATCAAAAAAGAAGCATTATCTGAGCTCAGAAGGGTGATGACTCATGGCACTGTCCTTACCAACCACTGACCATTGTGGTCATCTCCAACCAACACTAAGTCCATGCTGTTGCAGCAAGGACCAGTCCTGCTTCACCCACCATGACCTTAGAATCATAGAATCATAGAATCATTTAGGTTGGAAAAGACCCTTGGGATCATCAAGTCCAACCATCAACTCCACTCTACAAAGTTCTCCCTTACACCATATCCCCTAACACCACATCTAAATGACTCTTAAACACATCCAGGGATGGTGACTCCACCACCTCCCTGGGCAGCCTATTCCAGTGTCTGACCACTCTTTCCGTGAAGAATTTTTTCCTAATGTCCAGCCTAAACCTACCCTGCTGCAGCTTGAACCCATTCCCTCTTGTTCTATCACAAATTACCTGTAAGAAGAGACCAGCACCAACCTCTCTACAATGTCCTTTCAAGTAGTTGTAGAGAGCGATGAGGTCTCCCCTCAGCCTCCTCTTCCTCAAACTAAACAGTCCCAGCTCCTTCAATCGCTCCTCATAAGATTTTTTCTCCAGGCCCTTCACCAGCTTCGTTGCCCTCCTCTGCACTCGCTCCAGCACCTCGATATCTCTCTCGTATTGAGGTGCCCAGAACTGGACACAATACTCAAGGTGTGGCCTCACCAGTGCTGAGTACAGGGGGACGATCACCTCCCTCTTTCTGCTGGTCACACTATTTCTAATACAAGCCAGGATGGCATTGGCCCTTTTGGCCACCTGGGCACACTGCTGGCTCATCTTCAGCCGCTTGTCAATTAGAACCCCCAGGTCCTTTTCTGCCAGGCAGCTCTCCAGCCACACTTCCCCAAGCCTGTAGCGATGCATGGGGTTGTTGTGGCCCAAGTGCAGGACCTGGCACTTGGCCTTGTTGAAGCTCATTCCATTAGCGTTGGCCCATCAATCCAATCTATCCAAATCTCTCTGTAGAGCCTCCCTATCCTCATGTAGATCAACACTCCTGCTTAACTTGGTGTCATCTGCAAACTTACTGATGATACACTCTATGTCCTTATCAAAGTCATCAGTAAAGGTGTTCCTAGCACACATGAGCTCCTACACTCCTTTTGTGCAGAAAGGCTGGTCAGGGAACTGGTCTAGCATGGGATTAAGCAATGTTTCATTTTTCCAAGATCCTTTTACATCACTTCTGCGAGTCAGTTCCCAGGAACCGACTTCAGCGCTTGCTTGAATACCCCAAATTACTACTTGTAGAGGCCAAGGAAAAGCTATTACATCTAATGTAAAGACATATAAAGTCCTGTATTCATGACACAGTACACAATACGTTGCCTGCCATAATTCACACTGAAGGCCCTGCGTAGAACCTGAAGGACCCAAAGGCAGATCTCCCACCAATTTCAACAGGAGTAAAATTAGACACGAAAGATTAACTCCTTTGACTTCATCATTAATGTTCAAATTGTTTAAATTGTTACCCATCAACAAGATGAGATTGCCCGGGAGTCTTAACACCAGCAGGCTGACTTTGGCCAAATAAAGTCCTGGCTATTCCTCTATTGGCTGAACTACTTTACATAAAACAAGCATGTTATTTTCTTTACAAACATCTCAGCTCATTCCAGCCACAAATCTTTGAGTTCACTACACGCTTAGAGCAAACTGGCCAAGGGACAGCAAGGACACATTTACTGACAGCAGGGGAGGGCAGGGCTTGAGTCAGTGAAGCTGGAAATTAAAGGGAATAGTTATTTCCCCCCGCTTTCTTCTGCTCTGGGATTGACAAGTCCCTCTAATGTCAAAGTTCATATATTACCAAAGATCATAGAATCATAGAATGGTTTGCGTTGGAAGGGGCCTTAAAGATCACCCAGTTCCAACCCCCTGCCATGGGCAGGGACACCTCCCACCACACCAGGCTGCGCAAAGCACCATGCAGCCTGGCCTTGAACACCTCCAGGGATGGGGCAGCCACAGCTTCGCTGGGTAACCTCTTCCAGTGCCTCACCACCCTCACAGTGAAAAATTTCTTCCCGATATCTTCTTCTGTTTTGAAGCCATTACCCCTCGTCCTATCGCTACATGCCCTTGTGAAAAGTCCCTCTCCAGCTTTCCTGTAGGCCCCCTTCAGATACTGGAAACCTGCTATAAAGTTTCCCCAGAGCCTTCTCTTCTCCAGGCTGAACAACCCCAACTCTCTCAGCCTGTCCTCACAGCAGAGATGCTCCAGCCTTCAGATCATCTTTGTGGCCCTCCTCTGGACCTGCTACAACAGGTCCACGTCCCTCTTGTGAAAGACAGCTAGCACTGATTACATACCCACAGGGGTATGTAAAGGTCAAACTCACATTAAGTAGCCAAGGTGCAAGCGTACACATCACCAACTTTGCATCAAACTGGCATTCCTATGGTGCACAGCTTATGCTAACTCTTGTCAAGGTTGGGAACAGCTCTTCACACCAGCCCAGCTGGTGTTGGCATGGCTGCTATGTTGTGAGGCACCCGTCCCATTGCAGTGCAAGGACGGGAACAGGTGGTTCCCTCAAGAACCTGACCTCCTCCATTAAAGGTTAAACCATGGAAAATTCCCAAGTACCAGATGATCTGCCATTTGCAAATTAGGCAGTTAGTTATGTGTGTCCTTCTCCGCCCAACTGAACTAAGACCTATAGGAGTTGTCCTGTTGACTAATGGAAAGTTAAGCCTTAAGGGCTCTGAAGGTTGGGCCACTGAGCCTTAAACTCGCTGTGCTTTGCCAGTTTGTCTGAGATACTTTGGGCAGTACAGGACATTGTTGTTGGGGTTTTATTTATATTTTTAACCTTAATTTTAGTCAGAATGGAAGAGCAAGACGATGGAAGAAATGTAGTAAGAGTATTTGAAATGGGCATGGAATTTTACACAAGCCAGAGCTCCCAGAAATAGCTCCAAAACAGACTGCTTTAAAAAATTTAAAATAACAGATTTTATTGGTGTTAGAAGGGTGATTTCTCAGGGCTCTGTTTACTGTGGCAAGCCTAGAAGGGAGGGAACACATATTCCTTCACAACAGAAAGCAGGAGCCGTGCCATTACACAGCCGGGCAGCACAAGAGACCAGGCTGCTCCGCCATATATGCTGCTTAGATAGTGGCATCGCCGTCCTGTATGTTCACATGTCAAAATGCTTTTGTAAATATAGATGAAAGACTCCTGGAGGTTTGCAATAAGCTCAGATCACAGGCTTATTGCTTTGAGGAGAGGAAGGATAAAGATGCAGATCGGTCGCAATCGGCTTCTTCACTTGGTCACTGAGAAAGGGAAAAAAATATCAAGGCAACTGCTGCCACATGTTCATTTTGTAAATATGGATATGGTTTATATGGTTATGGTTAAAAATAATATGGTTAAAAAAACATATTATTAAACCATAAATATGGCTATGGTTTATAACCTTGGATATGGTTTCACGTTTCCCTGGCTTTGGTCTGATACCTAAATTTCTGCAAAATGGGAAAGGAGGGACAGGAAAAGCTCTCAGCAAAGTGAGCTCAGCCTGGATTCCCACCATCCTCACCCTGAAGCCCCTTTCACAGAGGTCTGCGAGTGGCAAAGCAAGGACAATGCGGCCTCGGAATGCAACCTTCAGCTCAGGCCAAAGTGCGCTGGGAGAAATGATAACCCCTGGCAGGGCCCCAAATGAACCACGATGTCTTTATGAGCCATTGTTTCCCTTACTGATGGACCAGCTCTCATTCACAAAAAGCTGGTTTTGCAAGGCAAGAGGAAAAAACACATTTGAAAACACAGAATCGAGGCCCCGCGTGGTTAGGGCACCAGGGGAGCGTTGTGAGAACCCAGCTGTTATTTACCCTGGACAGCTGTATCGAAATGTCTTCATGGACAAATCTGCTCGCTGTCTGCTGCGGTCCCTTATGCCTGTAAACTTTGCCGTGGAGTTTTCCCTATGGGGCTAATGTTTGGGGCAGCATTGTACCTAAAGGACCTCTGGCAGTTTCTCTTGCCTTTCCTCCCACTAACAGACACAGACAGGGCATTTCTCAAGATGGGGGGGCTGCCAATCTTTTTCAGTGGGAGCTTGAAGATACCTGTTTGAGCATAGAAGTACCTGTGTTTTCAGATCTGGTTTGCTCACCAGACCCATCTCAGCACTGAGTCTTGCTGAAATCAGTGGCAGTTCAGCCCAGGAGGCACCTCAGTACGACCATTCCTACTAAAGCAACCAAAGGATGAAGACCTGCTTGTTCAGACTTTGTTTATCCCATAGCTCAGATACACACCCACAATTGGGACAGAACTTCTTCTCGCTGCAAATCTCCCAGTTAAAGACTTTTTGGCATGCAGGGAGGTTCAAATCCACATCACCTGGCCCTCAGTTGCCAAGTTAAAATGTCCAGGAAAGAGGTCCAAGTATTCACCTCTGTAGAAGATTCCAGTTTCTGTTAGGACTCCCCGTCCAGACACGGCGTGTTATTCTGCAGCTACACAGCCAGGGTCATGGAAAAGATGTCATGTCAGTCCTCGCTCTAATGAACATTAGGATATTTCAAAAAAAACCAGACCCTAGATATACTCTTCCAGAGTTAACAGAACAAGGACTGCAACGCAGGTATCCACCAAGAGCTTCCTGACTACGAGGCATGACAGAGAGGAGACCTCAAATCTCTGCCATCCATCCCTCAAGGACTGCCTAGGCTTTTCATTCAAATTGAGAGCTCTGAATACATGGCTCCTAAGTCCCTTCAGCCAGGTGTACTGTGTAGTGGCTGGTGGACCTCATTCCCCGGACAACTCTGAGAGCCCTGGCCAGGATATGCCACAATTCCTTTCCAATCCAACATATGCATGATCATGAGATCTCCCTGACCAACCCTTCATGCCCTCCAAAAGCTGTGAAAGACTGTAAAAATCCCTGCCAGGTAAATGAAGAGTTAATATTCCTGCTACCTGGGAGGTTATCATTAAAATGGGACTCTTGCCCAGGAATGATGGCTAATGGGCACAGCTCCACCGTGATGGTTTCTTCAAAACTAGTTGGTCTGCCTTCTTCTGTTCAGGAGGTCCATTTGTAGTAAAAATCTATAAATAGTCTGATAGGTTGTAAGAAGAAATTAAAAAGGGCCACTGCTGGGTCATTTAATGTATAGACAAATACGCGTTCAGTTCATCTGCCGTGTAAACCTCAACTGTTCAAGTTTATCATTCACTGCCAAAAATGCTATTACGGCAGCCTGAGATTTCAAAGACAGTTTTATTCCTGTTTCTGACTGACCTTTGGATGGATTTTTCAACTCGGAAAAAGAAAAAAAAATTTATGTGCTCTGAAATGGAGCTTAGAAAGTTTAACACATTTCTAAGTATAGACATGGTGATTTACAAGGACCTCTTTTTCTGGTTTTTATAAGCCTCTGTCTTTCTTCAGCCATGAACCATGTATTGGTTCTGACAAGAACACTGGGAATCTTTGAGACTTCAGCGTTATTTATGATGGAGAGTGTGTGATCCAATGGCCAAGAAACTGGACTTATTACTTGGCTCTGCCATGGATGTGCTGAACAACCCAAGAACTTTCCCTTCCTGTGTCTCTTCTTCTCTGTAGTGATGGTACACTGGGGTCAAAAACTATTTTCTCACTACTGGTCTTCAAATAAACCAGTACGGCTCAGTCATTCTGGTGGTACCAGATGATGCTTCCTTGTCAATAATCCATGCTCCCTGCAAGGTTTTGGTACTACAGTTTCCAAGGGTTGACCAACCCAATTACATGAAAATCAGCAGGTGTTTGGGGCTGTTTGTGAGCGCTGGTGCCCGGATTCATGGAGTCTAAACTCAATGCTTGCTCCTAAGAGATTACAATGAATGGTTTGCATCAAGGTGTCACGCAGATGGTCTAATAATGGATGACAGAGCAGTTCTGTTACAAGCCGGACAAATGTACCACAGAAAGGTGACCCATGACGCAGGGAGGGCACAGGTTTAATTGCTGTTGTGCAACAGCACTGGCGCAAGCTCCATATTCGCCCTTACACGGTGCTCTAACATCTGAGTGCTCAAGTGTTTGCATCACGCTACCCAAGTGAACAAGCGCTCAGGAACCTAACCAAAAAATATCAGCATTTAGGTCATGAAAGCCTTATGTTGTAATTCCTGGAAGATGTTTGCCCACGCAAAGAAATCTGTCTTTGCTCCCAGCCAGAAAGAAGCCCTAAACATAGGTGTGATTAATCGGCTGTGAATAACTGTTAACCATCACACTAGCAGGTTCCACTTTCTGCCGGTGTTCTCCAAATCCCTCACAAGCACCAACCCTGTGCATGCCCCAGAAACATGTCCATGCACGTGTCCACTGCACAGGGCTGGGAGACGGATGTGGACACCATGCAGCAAAAACCCCAGGATAAAATCTGATCCTTAACCAGAGCAGGATCTCCACAGGAGACAAATGCTCTCCAACCTTACAAGGGTCTAAGGAGAGGTGAGTTATTCAGGTCCTTGAATCTGAATTCTAGATGCTGCAATATGTAAACCTGTAAAATGCTGATCTGGATGCATGGAGGGGCATGTTCAGGTGCACACTTATCTACAACTGCACAGCCCATGGAATCTTTAAAGCCATCCACGAAGATGACCCGAGGGCTGGAGCACCTCTCCTATGAAGACAGGCTGAGAGAGTTGGGGTTGTTCAGCCTGGAGAAGAGAAGGCTCTGGGGAGACCTTATAGCCCCTTCCAGTACCTAAAGGGGGCCTACATGAAGGATGTGGAGGGACTCTTTATCAGGGACCGTAGCAATACAACAAGGGGTAATGTTTTAAACTGGAAGAGGGGAAATTTAGGTTAGATATTAGGAAGAAATTCTTTACTGTGAGGGTGGTGAGACACTGGAACAGGTTGCCCAGAGAAGCTGTGGCTGCCCCATCCCTGGAGGTGTCCAAGGCCAGGTTGGATGGGGCTTTGAGCAGCCTGGTCTAGTGGGAGGTGTCCCTGCCCGTGGCAGGGTGGTGGAACTAAATGATCTTTAAGGTTCCTTCCAACCCGAACCATTCTATGATTCTATGATCCTTTGAGATGGTCAAAGCAACTCAAATTGGCATCTCCCTATTCCCTTGGAGACAGACAGTGGCCCCAGCCTGGGCACAGAGGCAGCACAACGGGGCAGCTGTGTTCGTGTGGCATTGTGTAGGGTCAACAGACCTCCCTCGGTGCCTCAGCGTTCCCTCTCCCCTTGAACCAGCACCAAGGAACAAACAGCCACCAAGCGTGGGGGAAGGCAGTGCTACTGCTCCCCGTTGGGGTGCTGGTGCAGCTGGGAAAGCAGTTCTCTGTGCAGATGTGAGGGTCAGGCCTCCAACATACCCACGTCCAGGTGATGATCTACACCCACGGTCAACGTGGGCTCCTTAAGCACCCCGTCTTTCAGCATTATCCCCTAAAATCTCCCACCGCTGGCTGCCCACGTCACAAAAACTCCTCTCCAGCTCACCCTCACTCTTCTGCCTTTCCGACCCCTCCCCTCCACCCTGAAGACATCCTTTGACCAAAACGAGCTGTGGAGGCTAGAAAAGACACTGACGTCAATGTAAAAGTAAACCAAAGAGGTCTGGTTCCTGTATCATCACTGCGCCGGGCTGAGGGCTGCAGAGCCAGAGAGAGCACGGTCGCTCAGTCGAGGAATCTGGGAGCGGGCTCAGGGATCGGCAGCTGAGGTTTCTCATCCAGGCTGCGTAAGTACCGGCTGCGGCGTGCTTCAGGCTGGGAAAGGCAGCCAGGGGGGAGAGGGAGGGAGGGAGGGAATTTCACCAGCTGCAGCTGGGGAAGGCAGCGTGCTCCAGTCCCGGAGAGGCTGGAAGCACGCGGATGGGGATGGGAATCCTCACAAGCCGGGTCAAGAGCAAAGCACGTGGGTTTGGACGCAGTTTGTCTCCAGGCAGGTGGGAACAGGCTGGAGAGAAGGGTCTGCCATGCCGGGGTCTGCAGGAGTAGAGGAGGGTTGGGAGGTTTAGGGTTGGTGCAAAGGAAGAGAACGTCTCATCAAGGGAAATGTGCGTGTTTCTAGATACTGAACTGGTCCATTTGGATGCCACGGTGCATTTGAACTGGTCCGTTATCTCAGTCAGTGACGTGTGTATGAGGACATATACATGTCTAGACGTAAAAAGCAGGCTGCGGGCAGAGCTGTCGGAGGGATTCTGCATGAAAAATTGAGTATTTCTGATACACCCCTATATACTGACCATGTCTGTCAAGTCCAGCTACACATACACATACGCATCCCCTGTGCAGAACCAGGTACAAAGCTTTTAGACTCAGGCCAGGAAAAAAAGTGGTCTGAGAAGGCTCAAAATGAACTTTACAACATATGGTTAGGAAGGAGAAAGCTTCCCCCGGGGAAACAGTATGGAAATGTCCTTCCTTTGGGTGCTGTGTGTGGATGGGGGGAACAGCTGGGCCAGAGCTGGAGAGGGATGAATGAATGGCCCCGCCAGCTCCATCAGCAAGTCGCTGCCAGCTGAGACATGTCCGGCCGCAGTACATCACACAGAGAGCATCTCCCATCGCTTACACAAACTATCCTCAGTGGCAGAGTGTGATGAATTGGCAACGCAGCTCTTCGGACTCATTTCAGCTGTGTTTTGGTAACACGAGGCGCCTTTTCTCCTAACATTTCTCACATTCCAGGGCCAATTTCTCTTCTTCAGCAAAAAGCCATCCCTTTTCCCGAAGTGGCAGCTCCTCAGCAAAGCTAAAACTCCCCCCCCCCCCATTCAGAAAGAAAAGAGAGTGGGCGTACAAGTTTAATCCCTATTACGTGCGCGTGACAGTCCCAATTGAAAACCACCGGGGCAAATGCCTCTGTCGCCCATGATTAGATGCAATGCTGCATCTCAACACACTCTGTAAATCCATCCCTGAGCAGAGATAGAGGAAAGCTGGGCAGCCACGGAGAAAAGGAGGCGGAAGTGCCCACCACGACCATGCAGCATCTGCCTGCACAAGTGCCTGGCTTTGATGGAAACCTCTTTAGCAAGAAACTTTTCTATCATCTCCTTTGTGCACAGAAATCTCTGCCAACCCAGAATTAGAAGGAAAATCCCCTTCTTCCCCCCATCCTTTCTTACAAGGACACAGGCCAGCTTAGCAGTGCAATCGAGCAGCTATTTTATTAATCAATTGATTTCAGCACACTTTGCTTCACTTTGCTCGAGCCTCCTTCCCCATCTCCCCAGTGCATTGAGATAAAATACAGACAGGGAGGCATTTCTCCCCTCCCTGCAGAGCATAAAGGTGCCAAAAGCACCCTACGAGCCTTCCTTCCCCCGTTTTGAAGAAGGAGGCAAAGGCCAAGGAAGGAATTGTACATGAAACATCCCTCACAGCACGTTCTCCTGGAGGCAGAGCAAGCAGAACGGGGGAGGCTGCTGTGAACAGAGCAATAAATCCCACCGCGCGCACGTACACCACCGCCACAGCTCTGCTCCCCCTTACGTGCATTGTGCCCTGGGGATGACGCAGTTCCCGCAGGGACATGGGCTGTCCCGTCCCCTTTCAGGGGGGAAGACCAAGTCCTGTGCTCCACCTTGTCTGAAGGGCTGTGGGATTTCGGCTGTCTGCGTTTTAAGGGGTGGAAACCCATAAACAGGGATGTTTAGCAGGCAGGTGCTCAGCGCATTCGGGGAAACCTCAGCCTTTAAGGAGATGCGAGTCCTGACATCTAAAAAGAGAGACATCCAAATTCCGGAGCCCTTTTTAAAGCGGGAGCCAAAAATCCCCCATGGGAGTAATGCTCTAACAAACAGCAAAGCGCACATTGTTTGGACTTTCCTTTACACCACGGACTGTTATGGCAGGTTTCTCTAAATGCCCAGTTGCTAGGTTTAGGGGGAGGTGAAACAATATATTACCTAAATGTGCATGTTAGCAAACCTCCTGGGACATCTAAGGTAAAGGCTACCGTTTTCTGAGGAATGTCTGCTTCTCAGCAAGCCCATCCGCAAACATTGCAAGGACCCCGCCACCCCTTCTTGCTCTCTCTTTTACCCCTCCTCCACTTCTCATACTTGCGTTTCAATTTGTAGCTTCCAGCTGCAGATTTTGCTCCCCCTCAAAATGACTGATTAAGGATACCTGAGCAAATCCTACTGACGGCTTAGCAGAGCTTCCCATCTACTAAGTCCTGGAGCCCGGCTAAGGATGACAAAATCCAGACGCAGAAGTAGTTGTGCTGAGGTAAAGGGTGAATCTGGGGAAGCCCACGGCCAGATCAGTAAAGCTGTGTGGGTCAAATGGGACTAGGCTGCGAGCTGGCTGTGACACCCAAAGAAACGGTGTCACCCATCAGGATGACACTAACCAGGGATGCTGCTGTTCAATCTCAGCGTGATATTTACTGGGATCAATACACCATTAGTGTATAGACACAGTAACTGAATTCTTTATTACGTCTGTTGCACAATTCATAAAAGGTGTGCATCTCATCTATCACAGCCCGGAAAGCACCACTACAGCCATTATCACACACCAGAAAGGATGAATTCTTCCACATTGGTGCAAAAAGATTTACTGTCAAATGCCCCGTCCTCTTCATGTCTCCAGCCACCTTCTCTACAAATGCTTGCCAAAAAGATGGGGCTGTGGGAAATGCCCCTAATGCTAAAAAACGTGGATTATGGCTCCTTGTCTGATGGTCCAGTAGACAGCTCCCCATCCTTGCATGCACTGAGGTTGTGAGCCCTCTCCATGGGATGCCTGGAGAGCTGGATTTGGGTCTCTTTGGGGAGCTGCCCCATAATGAAGCTATCACAAGCAGGCTCCAGCCTCACGGATGAGGTTGGGGACGCTGTGGAGGTTTGCCAAAATTCTGTTTTATTCAGAGCTACAAACAGCTGCAAAGACTTGCATTAGAGTAGCTCCTTCGCCGCAGGTAGGTGAAATGGCCCTGAGCTCAGAGCAGGCGGACCCACGCAGAGACCACAGCAGGCATTCATAAGCCACCGGGGTCAGAGTGACAAACCTCAGAGTGACAAACCCAGAAGGACATAGTGAAGTGGGCACCCAGAAGGATGTAGTGAAGTGGGTACCCAGAAGGATCTAGTAAAGTGGACACCTGGGCACAGCAGGAGAGGACACCAAGACAGGCTCATCAGAGTGACCAACTTCTTGTATGACACAAAAAAGACGTTTCTAGCATTCAGGTGCAGAGGGATGCTGGTGGAGGGCTTACACAGCAGAGTGATGGGCACAGACATCTACCGTGCAGAGCCAGTGCTGTGCAACCAGCCTCTCTGCTCCATGGGGTGTCTTGAGCACCATCCTGATGGTCTGCCTGCTCTTCAGGAGCCGGCCGGCAGGCAAAGCAAACACTTGGAGCATGCCTTCCCCTATAACCAGCACAGTCTGACTTGTCATTACCCATCTCAGCATGGAGGCCAATGCATTAGCAGGCTTATGAGCAGGACGTTTAGCCAGGTGCAATTTCATCCTCACCCCAAGGGTCCTCTTCTGGCAGGATGGAGAGAGAAAGCGGCGTTGTCACGCCGGGTTTCAACTGCTCGGCACTCGCAGAGTCGCAGTCCCACAGCAGCCAGGCTGGCTCCTTTTGTCCTCGTTGAATATGCCAAGCAATACATCTCTGAGAAAAATCCAGGCTGCCAAGTCGTGTTATGCTGTCTCCAGCTACCAGTTATGCGGATAAATTGATTGTCATTAGAGTGATGAAGTAGCTCAACAAATAAACTTTCAGGAACAAGCTAGCCCATTTTTCACACGCTGGTCTCAAGGCTTCCTGCCACTTTGATCAAACACACAGAAAATTGTCTCCAGGCTGCACTGCTGTTAGAGACACAGACTTGTGAAGGCTGGAGCAAGCCAGCAAGGGACAGAGATTTATAATACACCAATAACTCCACATTTGTGGACTGTTGTGCAAGGTAGATTGAGCAGATAATTCCCAAAGGGGTCCAGGGCTGAGTTGTGGAGCAGGCTTGCACAGGGCAGGGCTGCATAGGGTAGGGTTGCACAGAATCATAGAATCACAGAATGCTTTGGGTTGGAAGGGACCTTAAAGACCATCCAGTTCCACCCCCCTGCCATGGGCAGGGACACCTCCCACCAGCCCAGGTTGCTCAAAGCCCCATCCAGCCTGGCCTTGGACACCTCCAGGGATGGGGCAGCCACAGCTTCTCTGGGCAACCTGGGCCAGTGTCTCACCACCCTCACAGTCAAGAATTTCTTCCTGATATCCAATCTAAATCTACCCTCCTTCCGTTTGAAATCTTCACCCCTCGTTCTATCATTACAGTCCCTGATACAGAGTCCCTCCCCATCCTTCCTGTAGCACCCTTCAGGTACTGGAAGGCTGCTATAAGGTCTCCCCGGAGCCTTCTCTTCTCCAGGCTGAACAACCCCAACTCTCTCAGCCTGTCCGCATAGGAGAAGTGCTCCAGCCCTTGGATCATCTTTGTGGCCCTCCACTGGACCCGCTCCAATAGGTCCACATCCTTCTTGTGTCAAGGACTCCAGAGCTGGACGCAGTACTCCAGGTGGGGTCTCACGAGAGTGGAGCAGAGGTGCATAATCACCTTCCTCAACCTGCTGGCCGTGCTTCTTTTGATGCAGCCTAGGATGCGGTTGGGTTGATGCAGGATAGGATAGAGTCGCATAAGATACAACCCAGGGAAACCTGTTCTCCCCAGGCTACCCCTTCTCCCACCACCCACAAAAGGGTTTGGCAATGTTGGGAGTAGTGCCTATGCGTTTCCCACCTCAGCAATGCAGATTCAGGTCAGCAGCACAAAGAGAGACAGTTGTCAAATCCCACTGTTGCGGGAAGCCACCATAAAGTTCACCCCAACCGGCAGCCCCCTCGGATGATACCCAGGACTGAAATAGCATGGGCCAGATGTCAGGAATCAGAGTCACTGGCAGGAGAGGGACAGGAAGGGGAGTTCATCCTGCCTCTGGCCCCTGCCTAGATTAGGTCCGTCTCATACCAGGGCTGTTCATCTCCCACTCGCAACAGTATTAAATTCACCCAGAGAGTCAGAGCTATTAAGACACCAGCAATAATAAATCCCAATGGTATGATTCCTCGTGAGCAGCTTACCTAGGAAAGTGCATGATTATTTTAAACACACTGATTTATTAATACACTCGGGATGGCTCAAGCCACTAGCTTTTGCCCAGGGGAGTTCAGCAGTGGAGCTCAGCATCTTGACTCACAGTATTGGGACTGATATATGACTAGCTGTGATCAGATGGCATATCTAAAAATACAGAGCCTGCGGTTTATTTTTCTTGGAAAATGGAAAGACACCCAAAGAAGCAGAGCCCGGTTTAGCAACCACAGCAGGCTGGATTTTTGCTTTAAAGAAGCCAGCAGAATTTGCCCAAAAGAAGGTGCCACTTAGGTTGTGTTACAGCCATGGGATTAACGTGCTGCTCTAGCAACGTGGGGGGATCCTCCGTCTGCCCCGGTTGCTTCTGTGGCTCTAACTCTGTATTACAGAGGCTCTACCTATGTACTACAGAGAAGACACAGCTTGTGTCTTCTAGAGTAAGACACAAGCAATAAAAGTCCTCTTACCCAAAGGAGGTCTCTACACTGGGACCACCACAAACTGGGCTGGTTATTTAGTACAGGCTTGTATGAACGAGCTAAGTCTTGCGAGATGAACCCACCTTGTACCATTCTCAAGGAAGCTGCTGCAGACATCTCTGCACACGTTACCACATCTCCTTCGGTCATCTAAAGACTAAGCAAGCCCAGTTCTGCTGGTCTGTGCTGGTGGGTCATATTTGCTGGACCTCCGGTCATTCCCACTGCATTGGTTTGGACTTTTTCCAAGGCAGAGACACAGGTGCCTTTCATTAGTCCATTTAACACTATTTATTACATCTAATAGTGCTTTTATAGAAAAAAATCCCTCCAGATGACACAAAGGGCATGTCAAATAGCACATTGCAGCACCTCCTACCATAACAAAGACTGAAGCTATCAGTAACAAGATGAACTTATGGAAAGGAATGATTCAGCAGTTGCTTCAGCAAAAGCAGGTTGAGCTTTTGCTCCTGATAAAAAATTTGCTTTGAGGCCATAAACACAAACTGGAGTAGGGCTTCGGTCTTCCCTCCATCATGCCATCCATGGCTCACACCGCAATGAGTTCAAGGCCTCCTGGATCACCAGCGGTGACAATCTGTTCCTGTCTATAACCTCACCCCAGCCAGAGAAAGTGTTCCTCAGGATCTTTGAACTGGCACATTTCCACCTGACTCGGGTCTGCAGCAGGTCCCTTTTGCCCCACGTGAGAGAAGAAAAGGTTTGTGATCCTAAAGCAAAACCCATCAATACCACCAACAGTGCCTGGGGGATTCTGCTGCCCACCTATTTATCTTCAAGAGAAAGCTTATTATTCTGGCACTGCAATTTCCAGTAACAAAGCCCTTTAAATCACGTGGATGATTCCCTCCTTCCCTTCCTGAAAACTTCCCAGGGCACATCTGCACCTTGTGCTTAGAGGGGTCATTTCAACAATGGGGAAACTGAGGCACCTCCCCAGAAAGTGGCTCTTTGTCCCCAGTGAGGCCCCTCACACAGAGCTCTGGGAGCAGGGACCGCCTGCCGGGACAGGAGCTGTAATTCCAAACAGCTGAAAACACAAAGGAAAACACCCCCTCCAAAATAACAGGCGAAAAAGTCAGCAAATGTACCAGCCTCTTCCAGGGGCAGCAATTTTAGGAATCACGTGTAACCAGGCAGCAGCATCAGGGTGGTTGTGGAGTTTTGTTTTTTTCTCCCCAAATGGGGCCCTTTCTTTTCTTCCTGTTACCATAGAGTTTTTCATCACTGTGGCATTTCCTACCATAATCCATCAGATTTATGCTGCCCTGTTCCAGATCGGAGCGTCGCTGAGCCCTGTGCATGTCTAACAAAAGACAGCCCTGCCCTGAGCCATTCGAAATCTCTACAAACCAGGCGGAAAAAGGGGACGGGAGAGGAGGAGGATTAGCGTGTTTGCGGAGCGGGAGCAGGGAGAGGATGTCTTTCTCTAAAGTCATTTGAGGAGCGTGGGTCCAGAGACCAGATTTTCTGAGTTGCAGGTGTCCTTTCTCCCGGGCCAGGTTGCTCGTAGAGCAAAGGACCCCGGCCGTTGAACAGACGGCCCTGAGAGCACCCCGCTGCCCCTTGCCAGGTTTGCGTTCACTGCTCAGTCGGAGCAGGTGGAGGTACCAGACTGGTCCCCTAAGGTCCCCACCACGTCCTTGCCATGTGTTTGTGAATGCCCCTTCTGTCCTCTGCAGCCTCGCAGGGCACAGCGCACCTTGAATTCGTGGTTTTTCCATCTCAGCCCTGCCAAGCTGTGCTTCCCACCTCCCCAAACACAACAGCATAGCACTGGGAGCCGCCTGGAGGCTTTCTCGACCACCCTCGAGCCACATCCCAGTGCAGCCATGCCAAGCGTCCTGCCAACTCCTGCTTTGCAGCCCTTGAGCCAGAGCTGGGCAAGAGCCGCTCTGCCCAGCTCTGACCTCCCCGGGGCATGTGTGCCCAAGCGATGCCAAAGCCCTGCCTGCCTGCGTAGCTTTCCCCTCCACGCATCAGTATCCCTACGTGCCCAGTGACAAAACAAATCCAGCAGGAAATACTTTGCTGGGAATGGGGAGAGCTCCGCAGTGAGGTTGTGACACTGGACGTTGTGTTCTTGGCAATTAGCTCCCGAAACTTTGAAAAAAATAGCAAGAAGAGAACAAGAGGTGGCTGCTGGCCAGAGTCGGGTTGGGGGGGACATAAAGGTCAGTGCAGGACCCCGCAAAGGATCCCAACGCGGGTTGGATCGCAAGGGGCAGTTGAGATGCCATGTTGGGTGGCCAAAGGGTCTGCAGCTCATTTTATTGGTGCCTTGACGGAGGATCCTTGTCACTGTTCTGAGAGCAGTGGTGAATTGAGCAGACTGGCATGGAGAGGGGGATCCTGGCTCACCCCCACAGGGTACTTTTATATAAAGACAGGACACATCCAACTTCACACCCTTTGCCACGCAAGATCTGGAGACACAGGGCCAATGTTCTCCAAACTAGTCACCCGGGAGAGACCTCAGGGTCACCGAGAGGGGCAGCTTGGTCTTCATGCCCTGCAGACATCTTCATTTTTTTTTGCAGCTCAGCAGGTCCGTCAGCAAAAATGCCACAGCCTGAGGACAGAAATGGAGGGGGAGGCAATGGTCAGAAAAGTCAATTCCCAAGTATGTGGTAGGCAGGCAGGAAACTGGCTCTTGCACACTCTCTTCCCCGTGCCTGACTCACCCAACAGGAGCCATGACCGTTATTTGGGAACCACTTGTCTTTCCCTGTTCCTCATCAAACAGGCAAATCGTGGCTGGATCCCAACAGCAGAAGCCCCCATACGGCGACCGTCTCGTCTCCCTCCTTGTATGAACACGCAGATGGGGAGCCTGTTCAGAGGCAGGGCCACACGCTAATGGTGGCCTCTGCCCTTTGCAGTCCTCTGAGGACAGCGGGCGCTGGGAAGTGCCTGTGATCTCAGGCGGTTGGCAGAAGATGCCCTCTGCTCGGGTTCTTATGTCAGGTAGGTGCAGCTGCCTCTGGGCCCTGCTGAGACGCCCTTTCAGAGGCAGCTGGACCATCTTTTACGGCTCACGACAGCCTCTGTTGCCCATGCTGAGAGTCAGGCAAACAACCCTGGGGGTGCTGGACATGACCAGGGGAAGCGGTCCAAGCCCTCCTTCTCCAGGCAGAAGCAGCACATGTTTCTTTGCCTCTTTGGCGCTTCTGCCCAGCATTGCAGGAGGGGGGCAAAGGTTGTCTCTTCCCCGCAGATTCTACCTAGGGATCAGTACAGAGGGCTCTGATCTTTCCCTACAGCCCCTCCAGCTACCGCCTTAGGCATAGCCATCACGAATGTTTCAGGGTTCAGAGCCCAAAGGGGTCTCTGATCTCCCAGATGTCCCAGCATGGCACACCTGGATCACCACGAGACCAGCAGAGAACAACCTCTCAATAGCCCAGCAGCTGAAGCCCCTTCCTGCGCTGGCGATGGAGCAGGACTGAGTGAGGGACAAGGAGCAACTTCCAGCCCCGATTCCCTGTGAACTCGCTTTTCCCTGCACACCCTGTGGTGGCCACTCAAGCCTCTCTCTCTCTGCCACGGGGTTGCTGCAGTCACCTGAGTTTCAGCATCCCTTCAGGGGCCAATTTTGACTCAGCTTGAGTAAATGAAGTTCTGCAGGGTCAGATCCAGCCCTTGAGCTCCTTCCCACGCCTGTTCACAAGGCCTCCCACACTTGTGCCTCACTGGCGAGGAGATTACCACCCACAGCACGAGCAGGACTCAAGCCAAATGTAGGACAAGGAGTCAGGGGTTTTCCCTGGCCCTTCTGAGCTCCACCAAACCAGAATAGCTACAAGTTGCTCCCAGCAAATCTCAGCTTCTCTCTCCTCTCCTCACTGTTGTCAGGGGGCTGTGAAAGTTATGGCAGGTGCTTTCATCTATCAGGCTCCATTACGGTCTGCAGCAGGGCCGGGACAGAAGCCAGTGTTTTGTTCCTCGTCCTTTGACAGCGTTCCCACACTCCTTCCAGGGGACGGCAACGTACGTCCCACTCACTAACGATAAGGAAGTGTGATGGGACTGAAGCACAAGCCCCTTTGCAAGGAGGGAAATCGCTACACATTTGGGGAGAGTCTCAGTGTCCACAGATTTCCCTCTAAACCAAATGCCATGTGGTGCTTTCTTGGCAGTTATCCTCTGTAAAAGGTGACTCCTGGAAGGGGATCCAGCACAGCAACTTCTCCACCCTTGGTCCATCAGTGAGAACCAACAAAATTCTCTGGGTCAATTCTGCATCTGGCTCACAGCATCCCACGATAGCCCTGGAGTCTCTAGAGAATCAAGAATTTAGGGCTCATGGGGAGTGCATATCATAGGGACATACATGAGTGTTTTACAGCACTTATTGAGGCCTGAGGATCTTTTGGGGCAGATGTTTCTAGAAGGAAGCGCAGTTGGGGAGGGTAAAATTGATGTAGACTGTTCTCCATGCCATTAACTGTATCTGACATGGCAAAGGGTTTACTCACGTGGCAGGGAGCAGATCCTATCTACTCCTCTCCATCAGCCTGCAGCTACACCAGCCGGGCAACCTCCCCTCCAAGCAGTCTTCTGAGGACAGGCTCGTGTTTGTGTGCATTTGTGACTGTGGGCATTACTTGTTCCCATTTCTCTCTCTGGTTCTCCTGCTTCCTGGTGCAGTAGCAAGACAGTGGAAAAACAGGGAGAATGTTCAATAGAGGTATGTGGGCATGTGAGTTTGCTTCCTCTGAAGTTGCTGGTAAAAAGAGGTTTCCTAGACTGCTCAGTGAAGGTCTCACCCTTCAGTGTCCTCCATGTAGTGAGGATTCCACGTGGTGTCCTCCATGTAGTCATGGTAAAGGCTCCTCGGTTTTCTGAGCTCTGATTCCATCGGGTCCGGGTCCCAGACCTGCTTGGGTAGAAGCTCTCCTTTGCCACTGAAGAAGATAATTCATTTGTGAGGCGCTGTTCAGTATAATAGAGCCTAAATTGAACTTCCTAAAAAAAAAAAACCAAGCATGTTCAGGCACTGGATTCTGGTTTAGGTCCTTACGGAGTTGGTCAACAACATCTTGAAAGCTAATCCAGCCATGTGCCTTGAGCTCATCTCAGCAGTGCAATAGTTTGTTATGCTCTGCCCAATCTCAATCTCTTCCCCTGCTGCAGGGGATGAAACGACACTCAGTTGCCCTTTTTAGGGCCACAAAAATGATTCGAGGGATGGAACACCTCCGCTATGAGGACAGTCTGAGAGAGTTGGGGTTGTTCAGCCTGGAGAAGAGAAGGCTCTGGGGAGACCTTATTGTGGCCTTTCAGTACTTTAAGGGGGCTTATAGGAAAGACAGGGACAGACTTTTTGCACAGCCTGTAGTGATACAACAAGGGATAATGGTTTTAAACTAATAGAGGGAAGATTCAGACAGATACAGAAGAAATATTTTACAGTGAGAGTGGTGAAACACTGGCCCAGGTTACCCACAGAGGTGGTAGATGCCCCATCCCTGCAAAAACTCAAGGTCTGGTTGGTCGGGGCTCTGAGCAACCTGATCTAGTTGAAGATGTCCCTGCCCATTGCAGGGGGGCTGGACTAGATGACCTTTACCAAACTATTCTATGATTCTGTGATTCTGTGATTTTTGAATAGGACTGGAAAAGTATACCCTTCTCCTGACAAAATCTGAGAAGACATCTCCCCAGGGTGGTGTGTGGTATCAGGCTTCTGACAACCTCCTTCAGAGCCAACTGGCCTCTTGCTTTGTTGCTCTGTGCCACAGAAGACTCTTAAATGGAGCCCTGTCTCATCCTTATTTTACGTGGGGCAGTTAAGGAATTGCTAGGAATTATTGTGGGCCAATAGCACCTTTCCCTGACGTAACTGTGATGTTGACAGGTTGCCCAGAGAAGCTGTGGATGCCCCATCCCTGGAGGTGTTCAAGGCCAGACTGGATGGGGCTTGGAGCAACCTGGTCTGGTGGGAGATGCCCCTGCCCATGGCAGGGGGTTGGAACTAGATGATCTTTAAGGTCCCTTCCAACCCGAACCATTCTGTGTTTCTGTGATTCTGTGAAAGCTAATTTTGGCTGTGACAGTACCTTATTCTACCTACAATCTCAACACATTCACTACAATATTTAATACTGTTGCATATTCAGCAAACGAGCTTGAAAACTTTCCACTTCCTAAAGCTACACGTTTGTTTTCTTCTTCCTTTCCCCCTCTCCTCCGGGAGGGTGATACATGACTGAAAATCAATATGTGATAGAAGCTCTTCATTCATCAGCTACGGTTGCAACTCCTCCTGAAGCCGAGTGTGGGAACCGTGTCTGGGACTAAGCGCGGCCCCAGGCCCGGATGTGCCTTCTCCACCTTAACAGCAGCATCTGCTTCCCGATATGGCATGCTCTGCGCTATCTCAGGCACAACTTGAAACTTTGCAGCTGTTACCACTCCGAGTCTGCTAAATCCAGCAAGGAGGGAGAGGTCGGGATAGTGGGGGAGTGCAGGGCACTCATTAACAGGGATGGGAACAGGGCTCACATGCGTCACGCAGAAGCACAAAACCAAGCCAGTCCTCGCATGGCAAGGGCCAGGTAGTCCCAGAGCAGGTGAAGAGAGTGTAGGGACCAATATCTCACCCTGGAGAAAAGTCTCCTCTCCCGTTCAGTCTTGCATTTGTAACTCCCAAGAGCTGTTTCCTAAGTACAAAGTTTTGTTGACAAGCTGGGGGAAACTTAAGCACTGGCCACCGTAGGCAATAAGAATGACAGGGTCCGAGCTCATCCACCCTGCCCAGTGTTGGACTATAGGTTGGTTTCTTCTCTTTTGTTCTTCCCCCTGTTCAACTCCCAAGATGGAATGAAGCGAAGGCAACCGGACAGGGCTCGTGGAGGCCTTCCCATCACACTTGTTTTCCAAGTCATAAGGAAGTGAAAAGCAGAAGAGAGCCCAGGCACATGCCAGAGCTGCAGGTCAGTTGTGAAAGGCTGGATGCCTGGATCAGGGGGCACCTAAAGTTAAGGAGGATGTTCCTGAAATTGGGGGAAGAATCTGTCCCTCGTTGTGAGGAAACTCAAAATAGAAAATCAATAAAATAACTAGACAAAAAAGATCAGCTCAGTCTTTCTGGGAAAGATCCAAGGGTGAAAAACTAATTCCAGAAAATGAGGTCAACCTTCTCTAATAACCATAGCTACTGTTTGTGCTCCAGTGAGACACGCATCTGTGGAGTTTACCTCTCCTCTATTTATGGATTTGGCCTCTTGACCTGGAATTCAATGCTGCTCAGTTGATCCTGTCGTGTTGTGACGGGCCATATCCTGCATGTTTATTGCATTGGCACCAGTGTTGTCTTTATCTAAAGGGTGAGGGAAAAGACCAGTCCAGGGCTGACACTAAAATCCAGCATCCATCCTCCCTGTCCTTCTAAATAACTACATTTGATCCAACTTCTCGCTTTATTTTTTTCTGCCTTTTTTTCCCAGATGGGACCTCTAAAGCTACTGTAAACCCTCCAGGGGAGAGAATATCTGTGCAAGCCCTCAAAAAGAGGGCTTTTTTGGTATGCAATTTAGAGCAGTAAGTAACCCATCATGAGGTGGGACTTTGGGGGATTTGGGAGATTTGGGTCCTTGCAGCATTGGTCAACAGAGATATCTTGAAAGCTGATCTGGCCGTGTGCTTTGAACCCATCTCAACACTTGGATAGTTCATTATGCTTTGTCCAATCCCAGTCTCTTCTCATAGAGCCAAGGGTGAAGGGATACTCAAATCCCAACTCTGAGATGGACCTGACAATGACTCTACCACCAGTAGGGAAGGGCTGCGTGAGGATGGAGGAAAATGTTGGGGGGCTCCTTGGTGGAACCTCAGGCTCTCTGTTTCCACCCTTGACTAATCTACACTCAGCCACTTCAGCCCAGTCCTTGGATCGATCTTATTAACCCCTCTCCCAAATGACTGCAGCCAGAGCGTCACCGAAGTGTGCGGGGTCACCCTTTGTCTCCCTGTGCAAGGTTTCTTCTCGGGGTCTGGACAGCTGGGTTGGTTCAAAGCATGTCACAGGTTTTGTGGCATTTGGTCCACCTCCTTCCTGCAACTGCCAGGGATGCTTCTGTCTAATCCCAGTTCATATCAGGAAGATGAAAAGAGAGGTATTTTCCTCTTGTCTCACATGGTGGCATTGCGGTGGCCTGGAGCTGGCAAGTTCTCAGCAAGGAGATTTTGTTCCCACAGAGACACAGGAAAATTGACCCGGGGAGGGGACAAGAGGGGGGCAGCAACATCAGGTTTAGTTTACTAGAGATGTTCAGGCATTAGCACCGTAAGGAAGGCTGGAGCCCTCTTTAGAGTTTCCAGCACTTCATAAATTTCAGAGAGATTTAGGGCAAAGAGCCAGATGTTTGGGGAGAAATTCTGAACACTAAAGACAAGTGGAAATATTTTTTTTTTTTGGTAGTGTGTATTTTTTCCCATTAGTTGCAAGGCTATATTTAGAAGGGGGGGGGAGGGAGAGAGAGCGCGAGAGAGAGATTAGGCATTTCTTCATATTCTGTAGTCACTCCAGTTGTTCTGCTTGTAGGAACAGATGTCTCTTTCCTGGGGCGATAGCATTCAGGTCCACGAGGAAATTTTCTTACCGGCAGTTCCTCTAACATAGAAGGGAGATCGGGCCAGAGGTAAGTCAGTCCGTCGTGGAGGAATACACCGCAGGGACCACTGCAGGGAATGCTTTGGGATATCGGTCAGAGAGAAAGGGGAGGCATGGGATCAGAGAGGTGGCAGCAGGGGCTGGGTGGGAATCACTGGAGATCGTACCCCAAGTCCGGAGTGGAAAGCATGGCTATTGCAGCAGGGAACCCTGGCGGGGATGGTGGGGGAGAGGGTCCTGCACCCAACATGTGGATGAGCAGCTCGGGAAGCCCCTGGCTCTGCCCTCGGGGCAAGTGTGGAAGTTCATCAGGAGGTGCCCAACCTGGAGAGGGGCTTCCCCTGCTGTGAGCTTCTCTGCTTTTGGGTTTTGGGGCAGTGCTGTGGTACTTGATTGTTTCCTGAGGAGATGGGCTTGATGAAAATTGTGCAAAGGTACTGGTTTTTCCTCACTGAAAAGTACTTCGGCGGCTCTTGTGAGGGGTGGGCTGATGTCTCGTTTGTATCTGTGTATTCCCAGGCATAATGAAATCTGGGGGAAATGTGTTCAGGCAGGGTTTGGAATCCAGGAGAGGAGACAGTGCACTGCCTGGCATGGGGTGAGCTGTGACTGGGGATGTTTCACCTCCGTTTGGCTGTGCAGGAGGGCGCGAGCTCAACTCTGGGAAAGGTGCTGTTTTCTTTCTGTGAATGTGCTTGCTGGGTCAGTCTGAGGAGAAACAGGTCCGTTCCAAGGTCCTTAACCAGGTTCCTTCAGAAACATCCCCTGCTTTCATAGCAACACACCCACTAACAGCTCAAAGTTTTTCCAGGTTAACCTGGAAAATCCAAAATTTGCAAATCCCTGCAAGCACGGGGAGCACAGTGCCTAGCAAAAGAAACCACAGAAACCGGTCTCCAAAAGGGTTAAGATCCGGTTATCCATCCTGGGATGCCTCAAAAAAAAAGTCTGCTCCCTGGCCAGGTCTCCCATCTCACTGCATTCCCTGGGCCAAGCCCAGGCATGGCTCCGTGCCTCAGTTTCTCCCTGCAGCCAAGAGAGCAGCACGACTTGAAGGGAGCGCTGGGCTGCAGAGCTGCATCCCTGGCAGGCTTGGCTGCTGCTCATCCCGCTGCATTGCCCCTTCGTCCCTTCCTGCATTCGTGCCTCCTCCCTGGAGCATCACCTCTTCTGTCCTGCATCCTTGGGCCACGCAGGACCCCAGGGTATTCCTCAACCGCAAACCTCTGTTGCTCTGTCCTTCTCAGGCTTTTTGCCAAGGGACAGAGGAAGCAGATGAAGGCAGAAAGAGGGAAAAGTGCGCGAAGATTGCTAAATTTGCAAATTAAGAAGTTCCTTTTCGAAAGCAAGCGGCAATGCACAGGCCAGGTGTTGCTCGGTTTAATCTCACATGATGTTTTTTGCACTCGTCTGTAAAGTTCCTGTATGTGCCTATATGGTAATTTTCACTGCGGGGTTCTCCTTGTACACAGCCACGATGGCTGTTATTCCAAACTGACATTTCTAGCACTTTGTCCCAGACACCCTTGAAATGCTAGATGGATTACCGTAATCCCAATAAAATCAAACGCATTTCTCTTGTACTGTTATAACCTCCCAAGAAGACAGGCACAAATCCGTCTCTACTGGCTGGACCTATAAAACTCCAAATCCACATGTTTCTTTCCAGATCTAGCTTTTTAAAAAATATTTAAACCCTCTTGGAAAAAAAATTTCTCCAAAAAATAAGCGCTTTTCCCTCACATTCTACTGGTCCACGAGGGACACAGGCAGGAAGTCATGCTCTGATTTCTCTTAAAATGTCAGAGCTAGAAACGCACAGCGTCTACTGCAGAGATGTCACTCCATGCTCCCTCGTGACAGATGGCACTCGGTACTAGCCCTGACAGGCTACGAGATGTTGGTCTTTTAAATGCTAACAGCAAGATTTCTAGAGCATGCAGCAAGACGCTTAATATTTCTGTCACTCCAAGGACAAGATCTGGTAATGTAGAAAAGAGGGACATGAACAATGCAACGGTGTCAATAAGGCATTGTAGATGTCTAAACATTTCAGGAGGGACTTTTCTACACAGTGCGGTACAAAGAAGCAAGCAGAGGTGTAAACCCTTTATTAGCACTTTAAGGTGACCAGTACTAGCAAACCTCATTAGAGATGTGCTGAAGGACCTCTGGGTGCCCAACGCTGCTGGGTGCACATTTGCAGGTCCAAAGCCAATGTATGTACAATCCCACTTCTTTCTTTGCTCGTACTGGTACATCTGGGCTCCTTCTTTCAAGGGCTGAGGCAATACTGCTGCAAATGAGCAGAGAGGAGATATAAACTTATAAGAAATCTGCCAGCACATGAATTTCCTGCTCTGTGTATCTTTGGGAGCTTCGTTCCATATTTTCCATGCATACTTAGGGCAGGGCTGGGGGAGGAACATGCAGATCTTTCTGGTCTGGTGGTCCTTCACCTTGTTTTAAGCAGCAGGTTCAAGCCTAGATGCAGAGAGTGGGCATCTGGGCCAAGGCGAGTGGCCTCCCTCCCATCTGGGTCACTTTGCTCTGTGAAGAAGAGGAATGCAGTTCAGAGAGCTGTGCTCTCCCTCTTCTAACTGGCAGTGATCCCTCATCCCCTAGGATGACCTGTTGGATTAAATCATTGCTTGAGCACCCACAGGCTATTGCTTGTCCCAAACTGAACGAGGCATCTGGGTTTCTCACTCTCAGAAGACCTGATTTTGGTCTTAGGCTTGCTGGGGAGCATGAGGTCCACTCAATATGCACACAGCCCTGAACACAGCACGGTGTTCGATGGCACTATCCATCGCCCATCCATAGCAGGGCCTTGGAGATGAAGGACCATATGTAGACTAACTGAGCACATCAGACAGGAGGCAAATGGCTCAACAGCACATCAGCAACACCAGCCCAACAACCAGCATCGCATTAGCCCCCACACATCCTTAATCTGTGACAGTTTACATGACTTGAAGGACAGCCCAGACTATGCCTGGGACTGGACATCCGAGATTTTTCTCTGGCCAGATGGGAAATCTGATTCCCATGGGCAACTTCAGAGATGCAAAAGTCAGTAACGGGGGTTAATCCCTCTTGCTGTTGTGCAAAGTGAAATTCACAGCTTTCTTCTTCCAGACAAAAGCTGTAATTCAGCACATGACCATTCAAACCACTGGACAAATTAGGAGTTGCTGGCCATCACAATTTTCATTACACGTGGGCAAGCATGCCATGGCTGACCAGTGCAGACACCAGGCAATTAGCTATCACCTGTCCCCAGTCAGGCTGGTTTTGCCATGAGAAAGATATGATTTGGTATAAATCTGAAATTATTTCACTTCAGGAAAAAACAATGAGAGGCAGGCAATGCTCTCTCTTTGCAAAGAAGCCGTCCAGCCCTCTTTACAGTGTTTCAATGCCAAAGCAATTGTGAATTTGCAGATAATAAGACCTAAATGAAAGGATATGTGGTGGAGAGTGCTAGCAAACTCCTTGCAGGTTCATAGTAGAGGAAACAAGGACACTCTCAATGCCTATTTGTGTGTCGGCTCTGATTCCCTCCATCCTCCTAATGTGTTTCAGTCTGTTGGCTAATTTCAACCCAAGTTTGGCAGAAGGGAAACATCACCTCAATTTTCAGGAAATTAGGCAGCAAAGAGAGGAGAAAGTCAAACAAGCGTCGGAGCCAAGGGAAGAGCCTGAATGTGAGTGCTCATTAAGGCAGTCAAGTGTCCACATGGGAAAAAGTTATAATAAGCATCTCAACCAAGGCAAAGCATTCATCCAGCCCTGCAAGCCGCTGCAAGACATGAAACCATAAGAAAACAGGTGTCATTTAATCTGACACTCACAGGACTACGTGGTTTGTGTCTCCAAAGCACCTTTAATTTGCACGGCACTGGAGGGAAAGGAATAATCCAACTCTGCAGTTGGTTTGACTATTTCCAACTGCAATTTCCCAGCAGTTGGGTGTACCACACACTCTGTCTGGCCACCCTCAGACCTGCAGGCTTCTAGGAGACATCAAAGCCCAAGAATCAAATGAGAGCAGAGATCTGATGCCCTCAAGTATAGGATCTTCCCTGTCCTGGGAATAGCCCCCCAGTGACCCTAAAGCCCCATTTCTGCTTTAGGGTCAGATGTTTTTCCCATGGGCATTAGCTCCCTTCTCACAGCCTGAGGGCTAGATGGGCACCAGCTTTTCCCTCTCAGCAGCTGGAAGCATTCCCTTTGTCTCCCTTTCTCCCTCAGTTCCCACTGTCAGCAAACCCACCCTCCCCAGACTGAGCATGAGGCACGCAGAACAAGCTCTACCACGTATAGGGCAAGGTCCTCGACATGCACAAAAACACCATATTTGGCCAGTTTGAGCCAGAGTTGAGCGAGAGCTTGCCAGAAGGAGAATCATACAATTTAAACTGAAAGAGAATGAGTTTAACCCTTCATTTATAAATACAATGATAAATCACCCAGGGAACTTTAAACACGGAAAGGCTGCAAAGCTAAACACACGCTGCTGCCATCCCAGGCAGCAGAGTAACACTAGCAGGCAGGACAGGGTGCGGGGGACAGGGGAATGATAGAGGAGCCAGGCTGCCATGTTAGGTGGAATGATTAAGGACAGGGAGATGAGAAAAGCTGTTTATACTAAATAACACTGGCTCACGTTCGTTAATGTCCTTTTCATCTTTCCGATTCCAGGGCATGGCTCTTGTTCTCTGTCTCTAGGTCTGCACGCAGAGATCCTATCTGCACACACCAATAAATAACCCTTTTGGAGAGCAGTTAGGACAAAGCTCGGTTGCCTGACCTGCCTTTTCTTTTGTATCCCATTACTCGAATTGCTGAGCCAGATCCAAAAGTCCCCTGGGTCAAAGAAGTGAACCCCGTTAACTTCAGCGAGTGGAGGGTGAGGCTTAAGGCAAGCAAAAAGTTGGGTGGAATGAAACACAGGATGGTCAAGGACATGCTCCTGCGGCAGACGTAGCGTTGAGCTGCCCATTCTAAATGAACAAGTGTGATGCCAAGCAGCGAGCGAGGGAGGGAAGAGGCTGCAAGACCTGGTTTCAGCACAGCGACCATCTGTTTCCTATTTGGCCCAAGAACGACGGAATTGGTTGTGTCACGCAACAACGAGAAAGCATTTCAGAGCAAGTCCCCCTCTCCCAGTGCTGAGCAGGGACCTTTACCAGAACAAGGGAAACCAGGTCAACTTCCAGTCTCCGTCCCTCCCCTTATCCCATTTCTACCCAGATGCCTACTGTACTTTTAAGGAAATGCTACCCACAGTCTCCCAGCCAGACAGACAAAATCCAACCGGAGAGGTATAATATAACAGCATAGGCCAACTGGCGCGGTCAGACGGCGCTCAGAAGGATGCATGTTTACCCATCTCGGGCTTTGCAGACTGGCAGCTCCAAGAAACAGGGATTGCATGGAAATCTGGGGGGCTGACAGCTAAATTAGGCAAGAAGAAGGCTGAGCTCCAAACCCTTCGTAGATTTTAGGAAGGGGGTTAGCACAAAGGCTCGTTACTCTGTAAGCAAAGGTGATTGTGCTTCTTATAGCTCTGCCTGACCTCATGCCGCAACTGCAAGCAATAAATAGTACGAAAAATAGCAAAATAAATGTTTGCAGAGGCTGCAAAGTTTCTCATGTCTTTAGCCATGACCTTCACTGGCTGCTATATGCCACCACACCATGGTGATGGGTAGCTGAACTGACTCACTTTAACACCTGCATGAGTATTTCTGATGGCAGAGATAGAGACCTGGTTGGTGTAATTTTTTTGATGGGGGACTAGAGGGGGTGGGAAGAATTGGAAATCTTTGGAAATGTTTGCTTTTCCTCAGACGTGAGGTCACGCTGCCATTCTGGGCCTTGTTCAGCCTGCTGAAAGATGGGGCAACGTACCTTTGTCAAGTGCTTGGAGACCCACAATGGAAAAATACTTAGTAGCTGTTAACCAGGGGTTTGGTCCAGCTCCACCGCATTAAAAGCACCCAGAGGAATGCTGTTGCTTTGCCAGTACAGCTCTCCGTCCCCTCTGCTTGTCAGCCATGAGATGAGGGCAGTCCCACAAAGAAAGGAAAAGGCCATCCACCCAAACATCCATCGTAACAATTTGATTAGAGGAAGACTTTTCCCACTGCAGCCCAAGAGGCAGCTTTTCCACAGCCTGTCAGTCAGGAAATCTTCAGAATTAATTAAATTAGTTGGGACTTCTTTCATGTAGTTGCTTGGATTTTGAGTTCAGGCAGGGCAGCGATGGACTGGGGAAAGACACGAACTCTAATTCAGCTCCTCCCTTGCATATTTAATTTGGCAAACAAAATGCTGCCTGTTTTTTAGCTGTTTACTATATCTGGAGTTTATTTCCCTGCACGTGGGGCTCAGTGGAAGAGGTGACTGTGTAAGTCATCACGCTGTACGTGCTGATGATTTTAATTTCTGTGTACGGACAGTACTCATAGCGGATCTTTTTCCATCAGTCTGTAAAGTGCCCTACGCACCTCAATAGCATTTGTGAGGATTAGCAACATCTGAATGCGTTTTGAGTTACTGACTTCACTGAGGCAGGAAAGGAAAAATGTAAGACGAATATCAGGTGTTCATGATAAAGGATCCGAGCCTGAAGAAAAATCTCCCAGCAGAGGCAAGCTGCTAACACAATGTAAAATCAGAGCAAACGGCTAATGCCTGAGAATTACAATAAGACAAATGCATACGCAACTGAATACACTCAGGCCATGCGAAGGGATGGGATGGGTGATTTTGTCTTCTCCCCTTGTTCAACTATCTGTATGAACACAGATATACAAGCTTACGCTGCACCCAAGGGGCAAACAAGTCTTTATTTCTTGGTTTGCACTGGTGCAATGGCTTCCACGGTGCTCTTCTTGACAGCATCTGCAAAGAGAAATCTGGGAGCAGATCCAGGCATCTGCTCCTTTCAGTTTGTTTTCATAATTAAAGAGCAAAACAAACAAACAGGGAAGATCAGATGGTGAGAATATTAGAAAATCATTAGAAAAAGGGCCAGCATTCTGCATTCTCCCCATGCATCTTTCTCAGGTGCCAGACTTTGCAGCTCCACTACCTTCAGCCAGTCTTGGGTCCAGTTTTTCCTGGTATTCACTGAGGACGTGCTTGAACAAAATGTAAAGAGACGAGACTCTTCCCCAGAAGTCTGCAGGCTCAATCAGGCCCAGACAAAATAATATGAACATGTGCACTACTTTGGCTGCCACTAGAGTTCAGTGCCGGGTGAGGTAATCCGGTCATTCCTGACACACAAGACGTTCCAACATCCAGTTGCTGCTGCAGATGGCCTAAGTGGGGACAAGTTAGGATTGCTCCTCTTTGCCCAGCAGTTCTTTGGGACATCACAGGTGGTCTGATCCCAGGCTTCAGGGTTTCAGTCCCGCAGCATGATCCGAAACTGGGTTTGATCTAAGGAGGGCTTTATGGCTGAGCACCAGCCATTCCAATGGACAATACAACTACTTGGGTTTGAGTAGCTACCTAAACAGAAAAAAATTGCCATTTGAATGCATATATCCTTCTAAGTTCAAGGATATTAAAACCCAGCTTTTTCTTTCACACTACTTCCATAGACTAGATGAGAGGCAAGAAGAAACTAGAGCAATCACCAGACTCCAGGCCAACAGACCTGAGCTCGATCATGATGGCAAAGTCACTTCTCCAAGAATTTCCAGAGGGAACTTCACACCTGGTCCTATAAATTCTCAGTCCTAACCTCTGCTTTTGCTCAACAAATGTTCTGCTACATGCGCACCTGGCTTGAATGAACCACGCAGAATAACCACTAGGCTGTAGTCCTCATGGACTCTTGATCTGGAATGTTGACCGTTTACCAAATATATTTCATTCCCAGCCCTCTCCAAAGTAAGAAGGGTCAGGAAAGCACCCACGCTTTGGTCACTCGGTCCTCCATAGAAGCCTGCCTGGCCATACCCCATGACCCCATTCACCAGTACAGGCTGGGAACTGCTCTACTGAAAAGGACATAAGTGTTACGGTGGATCTTAGGCTGAAAAAGAACCAGCAAGCAGTGTGCGTTGCAGACAAGGCAAAGTACATACTGTGCTACATCAGGAGATTCATGGTCAGCAGATGGAGGGGAATGATTACCTCCACGGATTCATCACTGAAGAGGTATCTAGTTTGGAACCACGCTGTTCAGGGGAATGCTGAAAGACAGGAGAGGGTCCAGCAGAGGCTTTACCAGGATGGGAGGAATGCACCAGTATAGCCTGAGACCAAATAGATGGAAAGGGGCTTTGCAGAGGACTTGGGGGTCCTGGTGGACACCAAGTTGAACATGAGCCAGCAATGCAGCCTTGTGAGAAAGAAGGCCAACAGCCTCCTGGCTTGCCTTAGGAGGAGCATTGCCAGCAAGTTGAGGGAGGTGATTGTTCTCTTCTGCTCAGCACTGGTGAGACGTACCAGCAGTGCTGTGTCCAACAAATGCACAGAGACTTTGGAATCTCTTCTCCCAAATCCCAGTTCCCCAGCTCTTTATTCCAGAGATCTGGAAGCCTTCTGCTTTTGTCAGGAGGCATGGTGGAGTTCAGGAACTTGAGAGTTATGGCCAGCAGGGATTTGTAGTTCATTAGACCAAGAAGCAAGCTTTTGGTGGCTAGGCAGGAAAAGGCTTTGGCTCTTGTCAGGCAGGCTGAGAGCTGCCGCGATGCTCTCTGGACCCAGTTAGGACTGTCCCTGCAAACCATTTGCTTCTGGCCAGCAGGAACTCTCCGAGGATTCACTTCTCACTGAAAAGCTTCTGACCTAGGTAGCTTCCTCCTCTGCTTTGTACACGGCCACCAACAGCTTGAAGCATCTTCCAGGCAATGGGACACCTTCGGTCCATCCTCCCGATTCCCGTAAGAAGCGAAAAGGATTAGTGCAGGCAGAAAGCCAGCTGCCAGAGGGTGGGACATGCTTGGGGGATATTCAGACTCCCTCAGCAATCCAAGCCTTCCTCACTGAGACACGCAGCCTAGGCACACCGCGGTTCCTGTGAGGGCTGGAAGATGTTTGCAGCTCCTCGTCTCCTAGCCCTTCCACACTTGGCTCTTTGGTAGCAGGGATTTCAAACCCTCATAACTCAAGTCTTTCAGCATCATTCTCTGCTGATTCAAGCTGATTTTTTTAACCTCAAAGTCCTGCTCAAACACTTCGAGATATTCCAGACATTTTTCAACCATTTATTTTTATTGAAACCAGCCAAGTCTCTGTATATGTTGGGCTTTTTTTAAAATCTTTTTAATATACAAATCAGTTTAAAATACTGTGTAAGTCAGGAATGATTTGCAAATTAAACTGTCAAACTCTGGCAGGCGTAGCGGCTGACGCCCTTGGTTTGAAATCTCCTGGCTGCTGTTGCTGCGTGTGCAGATCTCTAGAAGATGCCACACAACCTGCTTGTGTTTTCTTGGAAAATTCAGCCATCCTTTGATTTGAGGAAAATCTTACAGTTCCTGAAAATGCTGCTGCCTGTAACTCTCTAATGGGATCACCTGCACAAGGGAAGGGATGTGATATTTTAGGAGTCAGATGCTGGGGCTATGGTTGTGCCAATAGGTTGGGCAAATGTCTTCTGGCTGCCAGCACTACCCTGCTCCTATGGCAGGGCAGGAAGAGCCTCCAGCCAGGAAGAAGCTGCTCCAATGGAGCATATTGGCCTGATCCTCCCTGTCGCAGCAGAAAATGGCCTGTGCCTTCCATAAGCATCAAAGCACCCTGCTTGGACTCAGCAACCCTGCCTGTTTCTCTGGGCCATTTGCCACGTGGCTGGCTCAAACATGACCACGTGTAGGTCCCCCCGACTTTCCCTTCTCCTTTGCTCCCCTTGGCATAGTTCACTTCTCTGTTCTTGCTCAGGCCTTAAAACCACTTTTGCACAGGGCAGAGGAAGAGAAACTTGAAGTGGGGATTGTGTGTCTTCTCCAAAACATGCATCTACAACCACTGGAGGCAGTAATTATAAACCCAGGTATTTTCCTAGCGATTATTGGTAATTCCATATGGACAGATGAGACACTCAGAGAGTACAGCAGTATACATAACTACAGAATATGTACAAATATGTTGATTAAAATGTTCTTAGGTGACAATATTTTGAGCCCTAAGGAACGCTGACTTAACCATCAATACATCTGTTTCTTTTCTTCCAGATTGCTGGGAAGTCGGTGACCATGCCTACCTCTTCCACCCAACTGCCAGCCCTTGACTCTATGAACACCACCCAGCAACCTAACTCCAGCATCTACTTGTTCTCCAAGTTCATCCACCCCGACAAAGAACTGTACACAGAATTTTACAGCCTGTGGATTGCCCTGATGGTAGTCAATGCCATCATTTTCCTGGTGGGTGTTGTGCTGAACAGCTTGGCACTGTATGTCTTCTGCTTCCGTACCAAGACAAAAACCACCTCTGTTATTTACACCATCAACTTGATTGTTACAGATCTCTTGGTGGGCTTTTCCTTGCCTGTCCGGATCATCATGTTCTATAGTGCAGGGGACTGCCTGAATTGTTCCTTGGTTCATATCTTTGGCTACTTTGTCAACATGTACTGCAGCATCCTCTTCTTGACGTGCATCTGCGTTGACCGCTATCTGGCAATTGTACAGGTGGAGGCCTCACGTAAATGGAGGAATCCCACCTGTGCCAAGGGGATCTGCGTCTTCATTTGGATCTTTGCCACTGTGGTGACTTTCTCCATCCTGACCATGGCAATACAGTTTGCTGAGTGCTGCCTCTCCAAGATTCTGGTCCTGATGGTCTGCGAGTACTTCTTCCCCCTCATCATAATCATCTTCTTCACCACCAGGATTATGTGTGCTCTGTCCAAGCCCAGCCTCATGCACCAGAGTCGGGAGAGGAGAATGAGGGCTGTGCAACTCCTTATCACCGTCCTCATCATCTTCATGATCTGCTTCACTCCTTTTCACGTGCGCCAGGTAGCAATCTCCATCAACACAGGCATGCCCCATGATGTCAGCCTCCTCGTTTACCATGTGACAGTGACTCTGAGTAGCCTCAACAGCTGCATGGACCCCATTGTCTACTGCTTTGTGACCAATAACTTTCAGTCAACCATGAAAAACATCTTCAGGAAAACCGAGCCAGAGCAAACCAGTGTGGACATCCTGGGTATGAATAAGAACTGCAAGGGCTCCAATGCAATTATCGCCTTCTCAAACACATTAGGAAGCCCTGTGAGCTTGCCGTCACCAAGCAGTGTCCAGATATAACCCACATCTGATGGGACACGCTGCAGTAAACCAGTGTAATGATGCTGGAATATTACTAGGATGCACGGTACTGTTGTCTTTGACGTCTTTGTTTTTTAGGCTGAGGTTCAGAATGACGGTGGTGGAATTTATTCCTCAAGAACACTGTGGTCTGTTTGGAAAATGGAACTTGCAGTGCTATTTGTTAGTACCAATACAGAAGAGAGTCTATTAATTACTGTTCCCAACAGGAAACTTTTCTTTGTATTTTAATACAGACATTTTGCTAGCAACAAATTCTTTACTGTGTTTTTGTGTGTGTGTGTTTGACATCGTAATGCAACACTCCTAGGGTGACTTAGAAAGCAGGCAATCTGTTTTCTATGAAAGCCTTTGAGCCTTGGGCATGGGCTTAAGAGTAAACGATAAGAGTGATATTTCCAGAGCTATTCACTACAAAGATTTTAGATGCCAATGGAGTGGGAGAGAAAGTATTCCAACCCACCTGTCACTAGTAACTACTCATTTGTTTCTGAAAAAGGCTGAACCTTCTCAGGGAAGAGAAGATGAAGTCAAGCAGTAAAATGTCCTCTGACTATTTCAGCCATAAGAAAAAAATACATGTGGATGTATATGTTCTCATACACGTTGTCTGGGCTTGGGGAGAGGTTAAGGATATGTTCCACCTTCATTTGGATCACTAAATCCCCTAAACTGCAGATGAGTGTACAAAAAAGCTGTGAAAATGAGCATGTTTTCCAGCAAAGTCTGCTGTTCTGCTCTCTTTCCCTGAAGAACAGCCAAGATGAAAAGCAGAACCAGACTATGATGCTATACTACTCTTGTTCGATTTTTCTTCCTGGCATGTTGTGAAATCAGGGCTTGCTCTCCTAATTCCCACTATCAGTCCATCCACTCAGTCACTTAAATGCTGATGCTTCCAAGGACAGAAAAAGAACCAATCTCAGGCATCCAGGTTGAAATCCACCCCAGTGTAGCCTCTAGGATGATTTAAGAGCCATGTTTAAAAGGTATGTGAGGCTAAGGATGCCAGAAAATTCTGTCCACAACGGTGGGTAAATGTTTTAGATCGCACTGTACCAATTATCCTAGGAAAACAGCACAACCTGCAGCATGAACAGCAATAATCGCTGTAACTGCCCCATGTCTCCTCACTCACGTGCCTGTTGCCCCTCCAGCCGGAAGACTATTATGAATTCGTCAAGTCTAGTGAACAGCTTTTCTTGGCACTCACTGGTGTTACCATCCAGAACAGCAGGCTTTAAGGCTGGTCCAAACTAGGGCATCCTAGAGTACTCTGCTTCCCTGGGGTCTGACCATGGGACAGCCATCTCCATTTCACAGGAACACAACGTAACTGATGCTTCAAAATGCCTCTTGCGACTGAGTTTGCAAGAGTTTCCCCTAACCAATCCAATGGTAATAAAAATTGAAAAATCAACATCACTGCAATACAGGGATCTATCCAGAGATGAGTAGAGTTGTCCCTAGGAGCACTGGGTGTCCCAGTTCCTCTTCCAGGCAGTGGAGTCCATGGAAAGCGATTCAGCTTATGGAAGCAGAGACATCCCAGCTGAGTGACCCTGGCCTCCACACTGCCTAGGTCTCCAGGTATACAACAGGACCCCAGACATTGCCTGCATGCATCTTAATCCAGCATCAAAGTCCCCCAAAGGAATGACTCATTTGCCAATAGGCCAGAGCATAACGCTATGGTAGGCATGATGGAATGTCACCGCCCCTCCAGCTCCTGCTGCACAAGACTGTGGTCCTCCTGCAAGTCCTACTCTGTCCTGATGTCCCTACCCTCAGGTATCTCATAGCGTTCACTTCTGTTTCGGCAGCTGAGTCCCGTGCCTGAAATGAAATGATCTGTATCTGGAATCTACACATGGACGATGTTCAGTCGGCTAGTGCAGAGACCAGCAGGTCTCACTCAGAACATCAGGATGACTTTGTCAGCTGCAGTTGGTCCATTAACTCAGGCTCTTGATCATCCTGGGGCACAGCAATTGCCGTTGCTGAGTATGTGACCTCTTTGAGGCTTTCCTAAGCAATACAGCTGACTCAGTCCCCTTTTGCTGGGAGCTCTATTCCTTTGAAGGGGATTTTCCTTCCAAGAGGCTGCAATGAGGGCCTCCAACACTGGCACTACCCCAAGGGATGAAAGACTGTTGTCCTGGTCACCATTCTAGACATGGCCATGAACATGGTGAGCCTTCCCAGGGCCCAATTGTACTGTGTTTTCCTTCTGCCTCATCTATTTCCTTGTTCATCTAAAACTTAGCAGCCGACACCACCTTCTTGGCAGGTCTCTGTTAAGTGACGCTGCAGCACACACGGATTAGGCTTTAACTTCTCAGCCAGGCTGGCCACTTCACATCTCTGCCACCATTTTCCACCAGCCCCTCATTTGGAGAAAATATTTTATGCCTCAAAGGTCTGCACTTCCCTGAAAATCCAAAAACTCATGCCCACTAACCCACAACGCACTCTCAGACCTTTCCACACCATGTTTGTAATGAAAATGCATGTCACGTATACAGAGCTGTTAGAAGTACTGTCTTTTGCCAAGACTACATCAGAGAAACAGGAGGAAACGTGCAGGATCAGCACAGAGCTTATGTTAGCTTTTTTGTTCCAACAAGCTACAGCTTCACACCTCCCTTTGTTTTGCTATTGACAGTATTTTTGCCATATACAGAAATGTCTTAACATCTTTCTCAGTGCATTGCTTATTTGAGATCAGTATAAAATCTCTAAGATTATTTGCTTAGATTTTTAAGTTCCTAAACAGGGTCTCGGTTGAAGCTCTGTCTGCTGTAAACTTAACTTTTAGTAGTCTGAATTCCCTTTACTGACAGTGTGTTATTCGCTCCCCATAAAGGCCACCTGAGACTGGATAATTCTCTTTATTTGATAACGCTTATTGCCTTGTCCAGACCTTTCAGTTGTCCTTCTTCATTTCATACCAGGTCCAAAGCAGGGTCTGGTCCCTTACCAAGGACACAGTCTCCAAAAACTGGAAAGAGGCTAAATCATTCCCAAACTACCCTATTTTTTCAGTGACTTTTTCTAGTCTCTGTTTAATCCATATTATTTACACATCTTGCTTTTCCTAGGGGTGCACCACTTGCTAAACTTCCATCTTATTTAAAACCACCCATTTCTGCACAGGGCACAATGTTGAAAATCAGTATGGAAAACTCAGCTATCGTCAGAAATACTCTTCCCAGTAGCAGAGTTTTGGTGGGCACCTTTCACCTGCCAGTTGTCATTGCTGCTGAAGTCTCCCTCAGTTTTTATTAGGAAAAATTTCTTCACTGAAAGTGTTATCAACCATTGGAACAGGCTGCCCAGGGCAGTGGTGGAATCAACATCCCTGGAGGTATTTAAAAGGTGGGTAGACATGGTGCTGAGAGATATGGTTTAGTGGTGGTTTTGGCAGCATTGGGTTGATGGTTGGACTTGATGTTCTCAAAGGTCCCTTCCAACCTACACAATCCTATGATTCTATGATTCTATTCTGTGTTTCTGGAGACTGGGGCCAAGTTTGTTGCTCCTTGACCTGGACCTTGGGTTGCCTCTTAGTGACCACCGACACAGGGATTGCAATAGTCCTGCTCCTACCCCAACCTGCCCTTTCTCAGATGAGAACAGCACAACCAAAGCCACACATGACACAACAGAAAAGCCTCCATGGGCAATGTAAGTAACTCCATGCATCATTAAATACACACAGAGACCGTTAAAGTAAAGCATATACAAGTCAGCTTTTGCAGGGCAGTCTTTAATGCAGAGCATTTAAAGATTTAGATGCCAAATTCCCAACGGTTTCAAACTAAATCAGGCACTTAACAGCCTTTGAGGATCTGGATCATTACCCAGAGGCTGAAAAAGTAATAGGGATGGATGGGCATTGAGGATCATACTACCACCATCAAGTCTGCGATAGACTGAATACAGCGTTCCCTAAAGAGCTTAACAGCAACAAAGAGCTCTGTAAAAGCCACGACCTTTCAGGGGAATTACAGCATTTATTCCTCTTTGATGTGCTGTGGTTCTCTTGTGCACCTAAAATCCTATAAAGCGAATTAGAAATATCCTCTTCTACCAGCTGCCCAGAGGGTAGCAAAAAAAGACCATGAAAAATCTCACATATATTTCTAGGGATCTCAGCCATTTGTGTGACAAGAGAGCTCTGCTAACCATGAGCTCACCCACCTGAGTCACAACATACAGATGTCTGTAGTCTTTTGGTGTGCCGAGGGATGGGTATCCGGGAATAAAGTTTGGCCTCTTTCTTTCCCTGCTGTGTCTCACCTGCGTTGCATCCAGCACAGCCCACGTTTCAAAGCATTTCTGTCTTGGCAAGGCATTTCTTATTACAGCCCAGAAACCTGCAGTGAGGCAGAGGTGCAGAATAACCAGCCCTCAGTCATAGCTGGGGCCAGCAAAGCTGAAAAATTCTAGTTCTGCACCAGAAAAGGAGCCCCTGGCTCCACGCACAGGGTTATCTGCCAAACCAGCTTCCTCCTGGGCTCTGAGCAAGCTCTGCCCTCCCTCCACAACCGTCTTGAGAACTGCAAAGAGGAAACAGCACAGCTACGTGCAAAGGCAATTTCTTCCTTCCTTGTCCCTCTGGGGTCTGGTGCCCCTTGGATGTGTGCACAAGAGTCTCATTAGTCAACCTAATCAGAATTAACAAGTACCGCGAGCAGGCGTAGGCTTGACTCGTGGAAAGGCTGAAGAAAGTGGAATTGCCCATGTTAGGGCTATCAGCACAGGCCACCTGCATCAGCACTGAAGAAACGCGGGTCTGTCACCCTGCCTCTTCTGTACCTTTCGGCTGCCTCCTTCCAGGTGTAAGGGCAGGAGTGGCTCTGGGCAAGGATTTGGGAGGAGACGGAGGCAGGTCAGATCCCCACAGCTGCTCCGGGACAGGGGAAGATAAGGAAGACATTGCAGAGGAACCAGAGCCCCAAATAACGGGGGAAGGAAAGGAGAGGGAACTATGGGTTAAGCAACAAGTGGAGCTCCACGGAGGGGAGGGCTGATGAGAAGAAGGATGAGGAGGCTAATGCATGGGAAAGTGGCCAGGGAACACAGGGACTTGATATCCAGCAAAGGATGACACAGGAAAACAAGTGAGGGCTTGGCTTGCTTTTTGCCTTCTGGGCATCATTAGTCCCAAAAACAGGAGCTCTGGGGAGGATTCCAGTGCTTGGATCAGAGCTGGAAGACTCCCATTTTAGGAAGAAAAAGCCTAAAAGCAGAGCACTTTATCCCCTTCCCATGGTGAGGCCCAGGAAAGGGACAAGAGCTATCTCCCCACATCCGTCTGAGCTTTTGTGGTCTTGCGGTAGAAGACAGGAAGGTCTCCTGTGTGCTGGGAAAGACAAAGAGGGTGCAGGGGGTGCAAGAGGGGATCGGGTGGGCTGTGTGTCCTCATGGGCTGGTAGTAGCATCCATTGTATGTTGGCTACATGATGAGCAGGATTGTCACGGGAAGTGCTGGGTGGTGCTTACGCTAGATGATGCCACCTGAAGTGTCACATCACAGCACACGTCCCATGCTCTGCAGGGCATCCCAGGCAGAGGCAGACTGGGAGCTTGCAGCACGTCCCCGAGCAGGAGAAATGACTGATTACTTCATCACAGCATTTCGGTGCTTTGTGGTGGGTACCATTCAGCTATTGGGACCTAATAGGGATGCACGGGGGAATATCCACTGCAATACTGGCCCACTTCCCATCTCTCTGATCCCCTCTTTCCCACATGCAATTCCTTTTCCTTATGTCCCCAGTCTGCTCCATCCCTGCTCCCTTTGCTGGAAGACCCTGTCCCTTTAGGTTCCCAGGTCTCCAGGCCTTAACTGAAGAGAAGGCCCAAGTCCTGACATCCTGGTTTTTTACCATCACAGGGTGCGTAGCCACAAGACAGCTGCACTCTGAAATGTGCAAGCTGATATTTTCCTCTGCTGACTGATGGCTGTCCATATAATCATCTACACAGTGGTCCCATACAAATCTGAAAAGAGGACGTTGAACTAATACAGCCCTTTACCCTGGGCAAAGAACTGGTTCCATCCCTCCTGTGCACCCAGAAGATGCTGCAAAAACCACCAAAATTTCCTGGCAGAGATGTGAGATTAGAATCATAGACTCATAGAATTATTTAGGTTGGAAAAGACCTTCAAGATCATCAAGTCCAACCATTAACCTAACACTACCAAGCCCACCACTAAACCATGTCCCTTAGCACTACATACACACATCTTTTAAATACCGTCAGGGATGGAATCTCAACCACTTCCCTGGGCAGCCTGTTCCAATGCTTGATGAACCTTTTGATGAAGAAATTTTTCCTAATTTCCAATCTAAACCTCCCCCAGCACAACTTGAGGACATTTCCTCTCGTCCTATCACCTGTTACTTGGGAGAAAAGACTGACCCCCACCCCTCTACACCCTCCTTTCAGGTAGTTGTAGAGAGCAAGAAGGTCTCCCCTCAGCTTCCTTTTCTCCAGGCTGAACAACCCCAGTTCCCTCAGCCACTCCTCATAACACTTGTTCTCTAGACCCGTCACTAGCTTTGTTGCCCTTTGTTGGACATACTCCAGCACCTCAGTGTCTTCTGAGATTCTCTGAATGTTTTTATAATCTGCCAACACTTGGCAGTATATCAAGGTTTTAGTTCATGAAACTATCCTTCTTCAAGATGCTTGACTATAGCGTCAGAGATCTGATTAATTTAGGTATGGGTTTGAGTTCTAACACAAGTGATTTTGCTTTTCCTTCACAGCTGTATGTAGAGCTAACAGCCCAGCTCAGAACTGAGGCTCCCTTTTTTCCATCTGCCCATGCAAAAAGAAAGAGCCTGTCAGATGAAATAAAGCTGAGTTTACATGTAGGAGAAAGTCCTTGTTCACCTCACGGCAATCTCAGTGGAAGCTCACAGAGAGGAGCTTCTGCCATCCCAATGAGAAGATAAGTAGCCCTCTCCCAGCTCCATTCCCCTTCTTGTAATTGCCTTAATAAACCCAAGTCTTTGTATTGGGAAGGGCAGACTGCTGTCCATCACCTGTCAACACCGGCCCACAGAAAAGTAAAGGGAAATATTTACTATAGATGTTTAGTTCAAGCTCCATTAAGAGCAGGAAATCAAGCATGTCCCCCATCACTCTAAATGTCCTTTTGACTCAATTTAAGCTAGACAAAGAAATCTCTTTACCTGCCTCCTTCCAGCCCAATCACCCACTCTGTCCAGTTTCCTCAGGTAACGCATCTGTCTTGCAGCTGCTGTAAAAGGGCTGAATGGGATGTGAAATGCTGATTTTCTTTGAGCGCTCTGCTCTTGACTACAAGACGTGATGGACTTGGTGTGGCACAGCATCTAGGCCTCTTGTAAGGAGGGAAAGATGCCACTTCATGAGAGCTTTCTGGAGACCTGACTTGAAGTTGCTCATTGAAAGACAAATGTGGGTAGAGAATGGGCTGCAGTGCCATGCCTCATTGAGCAGATGTGATCCAGAGTTTGGTTCTCTTGTGGGTCATGGAGGGAGGTAGATTTGAGCACCAGCTGACTCTCAGACAGCCATGCAGAGATGAGCAATGCTCCATAGATATGTAGATCTCCCAGAATAGGTTTTTTATTTCATCAAAATATCAGTCAAGATATCTGATCCAAACATATCACCTTCTCCAACCATGTCACCTTTGCTCTTCTCAGTAAGAGAAAGAAGAGTTTGCTCAACCAAAAAGCAAGCACTAGTTTGAGCTCCAGCCCAAGAAGAGGTATTCTTGGGGATGCCCTGAAGGTCTTGCCTCTCTCCCTTGCAGAAGACCCCCTGGCTTCTCTTTCATCTCTCAGTGGACTTTCCTGACATGACCTTAAAGCAACCAAACAAAATTCCCTCTACTTGGTTCAAGCACCCAGGATCAAAATAACAGACAAGATTTTACTCAGAGCAGCTTAACCTCCATCTCCTCCAAAAGAGGCCTCTAAAACAGGCCTAGAAGTGCTTGTTTGTCTTTACAGACAGAGAAAAGTGGAGGTTGTTGCAGGTCAGTTAAACAGATTTCCCCAAGAGTCTTGCCCAGGGGAAATCCATATGAGAGTAGGGCACAGCATGAAAGCCTTGGGCCAGAGCCCAGCCACTGGCTCATCCTTCCTTTGATCTCACAGGCAACATCTCTCCAGCCAGAGAAGGACCCCAATAAATTCACTTGTGAAGCTCATTAGAGAGGAGCCGAGACCAAAGTCCAGTATCCAACCGCTTGACATTTTGGATATCTGAGCCTGCCCAAATCTTGGCTTCCCAGGGCAGGCCTCTCTTGATTGATATTATTTAGAGTTGGAAATGCCGTCCTGCCAGCATCACTTGGAAAACACGGCGGTGCTCAAGACGCCAGTTCAGACGGACTTCTCTGCACAGCTGCCCATTCGCAGTGCACGCAGTGGGAATCCGTTGATAGGTTCTTGACAGAAGTTATGGCTTGTTTATCTGGTAGCTTTACTTTGTGCCTCCTACCCAACCCGGAAACCCTTCCTCTTCTAACCTCTTGGCCTGCTATTATATACAGACTAGTCTACACGATAATTTTGGTAACCATGCTTCATCTTATGACAAACACTGCATAAAGCAAACAGATTGGTATTGTCATAATTAAAGCAAACTATCAGATGGTTTATCTATACAATCCTAACAGTTCTGCCACTGTTAACGCGTTACCTGGCCTGCAGAGGTTTCAGCAAGCCGCTGTAGGGTATATTAACCGTGCAATGTCAAACCAGGCACAACGACGCTGCTGCCTCCCAAGGCTGGAAGGATTAGAAAGCCCCTTCTTTGTAGGGTTACTGCATGCCTAACAGAGATGAGAAAGCCTCACCCACTCATCCCAGCATCAACCCATTTAAACTGGAGCCCCTTTTTCGGAAAAGCCTGCAGTTTTGCCCTAATGTGTCTGTGAGGTTTAGAGAAGATAAAGCACCTTCTTTGTCTTTGCTGTGTTACGTTCCAAGCCACAGATATTTACTCTGTCTTTGTCTAACAGATTACTATACCCCCCAATGCCAGATTTTTTCTCTCCCAGCAAAGGTATTTGTAAACAACACTCCATTCCTGCACTCCGAAAAAGAAAAAAATTACTCTGTCTATTCCTATGAGGCACGTTTCCAGAGTCAGACTTTCTGGTGGTTATTTGCTGAGCTGCTTCAGATGTTTCAGCTGCCTTTTTCAAGTAGGGCCATCAGAGAAAGATGGGGATGGGAGACAGAGGGGCGTGAGTCCATCAACTGGTTTAATGCAGGTTAAACTCCTTATTTACACCAGGGCAGATGGGAGGTGATACAGACGGACTGAGAGACACAGCTGACTCTCAAGGACCATAGGACCATGGTGCTTCTCTGCCCATCACCCAGAGCTCCAGGTCTGCCAGCAGCAATGCGTATCCTTAACATTTTTAGCTTCCTTTCAGCCCCTACACTATCTGGCCAGATCCACTTAGCGAAGCCCACATACTCTGCATTTGGCAGCCACGTGTGTAGCTCTTCCAAGCCCACGAGGATTGGAGGAGGACGGGGGGATGTTTTCTGCACGTTGTCTCTACAGCTGCCACGTTTAACACCAGCAGCAGCAGCTGCCAGGACAGAGGATGCGGATGTGCTATTTGCAACTTAACGTTCACGATCAACAGAGCAGCTGTTGGTCCTGCAAGCTCCTGGGGGGGCAAGAAAAATCAATTGGTTCTGCCAAGAGTATCCTGGAGGGTCATTTGTCAGCAACGCTGAAAGAGGAAGCGGGACAGTCCGAAGGGAGAGCTGCGCAGAGCAGGGTAGGACACCTGCACAGGGGCATAGGTGCGCAGAGCCACACAGAGCAAGTGTGGGTGGCAATGCAGAGTGTGCATTTCCAGTTATAACTGTGATGGAAAAACAGGTCAAGGAGCCTGGCAGAGACAGCTGCAGGCGGGGACGTCCTCTCATCCGTGACAGGCAGCAGGAGCCTGCGGGTTGTTAAATACACCAGCAAATTCCTGCTATGTGATGCAAATCAGAGATCATCCCAATCCAGCACCCACCAGCAGCCTGGGAGGGTTTCAGTGGAGGATTTTGGGTCTGTTCGGGGCTATTCCTGGAAGTCCTTCTCACCTGCAGCTCCAGCAGTGTGGGGCAGTCGGTGACTTTGCAAGAAAAGGAACTCTTGATGCCTGGCCCTGGGGTCTGAGAGAGCTGAACACACGAGCAGACAAACACCCTGAGAAACAGTGAAAACAAGTGCACCATAAATCCAAAAGGGACGAGTCTGTGCAATGATGTGTTCATGCGTGGGTGCATGTGAAGAGAGAAAGGAAGGCTTCCATGTGGCTGGGGGGAGGACTCGCAGACCCCTACCATGAGGGTACAAACCCTGAAGAGATAGGGAGAAGAGAGGAGGTGGAGGAGGAAAGCAAGAGGGAAACTGAGGCACAATCTCTGCATCCAGTCTCTAGTGAAAGATGTCAGGAGACTATCTACACCACCTCCAAGGGGGTCTGTGGAGTTTCCCCTTCCCGTGTTTGTGGAGGGAGACCTGCCGGCAACGTGGGCACCACCAGATGACATGAGCAGATCAAAAACACAAGACAATTTAGGGGGAAGGTTCGCCTTTTAATGCAAGCTCTGAGGGGAAGAGGATCCCTCCGTTCTCTCTCCAGTCCCCTCAAGGACAAAATTTTTTTCCCATACATGGCAAGGTGCAATTTTTTTCCCCCACCATCAGCAAAAATCTTTCACAGATTAAATATGTTTTAATGGCTCTCCAGGGGGGCCTCTTTGCCCAGCTAGTGGTGCGTAAAATCACAGGAAACAGCCTGCCTGAGGTCTTTCCAGCAACTGGAGAGAAGATAAAGCTGCTGGGACACAGGTATAAATACTCTACCGGCTCTTTTTAGACTTGGGCCTCATCCTAGGAAGCAGCTCATCCCTTTTGCCTGCAGCAGGAACAGAGGACGCTCAGCACCAGGCAGGACAGGCAGCACCAGGCAGTTACACCTGTTCTGGGTGTCACACCAGAACAGGCCTCCTGTTTGCTCTGTGCTTTTCCATCCTTCCAGGCTTTCACAGCTCTTCCCAGCTGGAATACATATGATATATAACATATTAATTATAACTAACATACACGGTTAATTTTTTGTGAGCCATTCATCAGCCCTGATCCCTCTCGCCGAAGATCAATCCTGCCAGACGAAGCGTGGGAACAAGGAATTGCTCAAACAATTGCTATTTTCTGTAAGCCAAAGCGAGACTGTCACTTGTACCACCGAGTCACCACCCCTGGAGCTATTTAAAAGACACGTAGACACGGCACTTAGGTACATGGTTTAGTGGTGGACTTGACACCAGGTTTATGATTGGACGCAGTGATTTTAAAAGTCCCTTGCAACCTAGACAATTCTATGAGTCTATGAGGACGTATCCCCTCTGTACCCTAACAGTACCCATGTTGGGCTGTGCCGGGCGCCAGAGCAGTCAGCACTGAACAGGGAGTAGGATTTTGATCTAGGTTTCACTCTAAAAAAACTCATATATCTGTGTGGGGAAGGGCACAGGGCCATGGCAGGCACACGGTGAGATGACAGGACCAAGCTGGGCAGGCAGGTCACGGCTAAGATTTTATTTTTGAACTTCACTCCCGGTGCTCCCAGTCTGTCTAATTCCTCACAAACTTTGCTCTGCCTTTATACTTGTGTTAGGGTCATTCTCCCCGCTCCTCTCATCCACCCTTACTCACACCAGCGCACGCAGTATCAGTGAACTGGAATCCAACTCTTCCTGCACAGAGGTGGGATCCTAAAGCTGGGCTACTCCAGCAACCCTGAAGCTGCTCTGCACCGACCAGTTTGATGTCACAGCGTTGTCATCAGCCCCTGTATGGAGCAACTGGATGGGAATCCCCGGCCTTGGCCTCCTTCCCGCAGCAGCATCTGGCATGCCAGCAGCCGCAGGGGGGACTGTCACAGGAGTTGTCCCCCAGCGTTCCCTTCCAAGGCCTTCTGGAGCGTCGCACAGCAGCTCCACACCAAATTTGCCATGTTTAAGTAACTTTCCCAAGGCCACCTAGGACACGCTGCTCTGTCCAGGTGGCTGGTATCCTTGTGTTGCAGGAATTTTTCGATTTTCCTGCGTCTCTTCCCTTCCCACGGGAACAGGATGCCTGGATGATGAGACGTTGCATGGTATTCTTCGCTCCCATGAGCAGCACTGGTCACATATACTGTTTAGGGAAATTTTATAAACACATACAGTAGGTTTAAGGGCTTTTTTCATTTCATTTAAACCCTTGCAGATCACAAAATGCCAAACCTCTTGAAAACCAGCAGTAAATCAGCAGATTTAAACCAGGTCAAGGAATCTTTTTTTTTTTTTTTTTTCCCTTGGAAATTCTTTTTTCAGTTCTGTAAACTGGCACAGGGTGGGAAGAGGGAGGTTTGCTGAATTTCCCCAAGAGACTTTGCTGACCCACCATTTATGCCTGCATCGCACTCATGCAAGGCAGGGAGGATCTGCTTGCACCATCCTTTTCAACAGCTTTTTCGGATACTCTGCAGCAGAATGATTTCAGCAAAGTCCGCAGCAGCGGTTTAAGAGGTCTGACGCTGCCAGCCTAGTAGTGACCAAACCAACCACTGCCCTCTGCTGAACACAGCCCGAAATCCCCACAGAGCTCCCAAGGGTCCAGAAAATTATGGCTGAATTCCCATTTTGCTGGGTGGATGGGGGAAACTCAAACTCCTCCCTGTCTTAGCTCGTGAATCTCTCCTTCAGGTGAGCTGCCAAAGTCCTGTATTTTGTGGCTTCCATGGCTCAGCCCTGCTACACCGTTGCATCTCTACAGTATGTTTAAGTATACATTGCTACATAAGGCTGTTATTTTGTGCTAAGCATCAAGCCCACTTTGTATTTACATCTGGCTGGTCCACCAGCCACCTTGGTTAAGGATTTTGGCAAATGTATAAGAAAGAGAGAACAGTTTCTCATGAGAATTTTCACAGGAGCACATCCAAATAGGCAAAGGCATGGGGAATGTACTACGCTTGAAGGGAATTACCCACAGAAACCAATCTCTAAGGGACCATGCGGAGTCTCCATCACAACAAAACAAGCCTGGCACCCCCCTCAAAGGCACAGCAACATCCAGCCATGGGCAAGAGGTAAAGTCTCTAGCCCCTGTTTGGCTGAAGACCAGGCTAGATAATCACATACTTCCTTCAACTTCAGAATATTAATCGCTTTCTTGAATAACATGGTTTGGGCTCAGTTTTCCGCATTGGGAGAGACCGAGGAGCCTTGAGGGTCACCTCATGCACACCTTGGTGTGCTGGACCCCAGAGAAATCCCTGGTGGGGCCTCCTGACACTAAGCTCCAGCCCACTTCTGGCAATGAACACCATAGCTTCTGCATGGCCCAGGACAGTAAGGATTTGTTGTCCCCTCCCCAACTTGTTGTCCACCTGTGCCCAGATCTCTGAGGGTCAGTCACCAGTGTCTCTAGAGCAGCCTCTGCTTCAGGCCTTCTGGCCCTGGAGCTTCACGTATTCCCTGCGGAATGGCTGCAGATCATAGAATCACAGAATGGTAAGAGTTGAAAGGGACCTTAAAGATCATCTCGTTCCAACCCCGCTGCCATGGCCAGGGACACCTCCCACCAGACCAGGTTGATCAAAGCCCCATCCAGCCTGGGTTGGACACCTCCAGGGACGAACACAACTTGAACACCTCCAGGGATGGGGCATCCACAGCTTCTCCGGGCAACCTCGGTCAGTGCCTCACCACCTTCATAGTGAAAATTTTCTTCCTAATACCTAATCTAAATCTACCCTCTTCCAGTTTAAAACCGTTACCTCTCATCCTATCGCTACACTCCCTCATAATTTGTCCCTCCCCATTTAGGCCCCCTTTATGTACCGGAAGGGGCTGTAAGGCCTCCCCAGAGCCTTCTCTTCTCCAGGCTGAACAGCCCCAGCTCTCTCAGCCTGCCCTCATAGCAGAGGGGCTCCAGCCCTCAGAGCATCTTTAAGCCCTCCTCTGGACCTGCTCCAACAGGTCCATGTCCTTCTTGTGCTGAGGGCTCCAGAGCTGGAGGCAGCACTGCAGGGGGGTCTCACCAGAGCGGAGCAGAGGTGCAGAATCCCCCCCCTCGCCCTGCTGGCCACGCTGCTGGGGATGCAGCCCAGGATATGGCTGGCTTTCTGGGTGCTGAGCGCGCATTGCCGGCTCATGTTGAGCTTCTCATCCACCAACAGCCCAAGTCCTTCTCTGCAGGGAGCTCTCCTCAGCTGCTCTCAATCCATCCTCTGCCTGTATCTGTGCATGTGCCCTGACCCAGGTGCAGGACCTTGCACTTGGCCTTGTTGAACTTCATGAGGTTTTTACGACCAGGTTGTGGCTGGTGCTGCTTTTAGCTGCGGACAAGCATGAAATTGTGCCAGAGCTCAACAGTAAAGTGTCCTTAGGAGAACCTCGGGGGGGGGGAATCGATGTTCAACCTCGTCTAGGAGGCGGGTGGTGGCAGAGAGCTGCACGTCCTCCCCTGGGGCCTGCCCCAAACACAGGCCGGCCCGTTCTCTCTCCTCATTCTCCTCAGCCATTGCCCGAGCTGTGAGCTCAGGTCTGGTTTCTGGGCCTCAGGGGGTGGAAGGGGCAACGCGGGCGGCTGCCCAGGGGAGGCTGAGGGGAGAAGGGAGAGGGGAGAGGGAAAAGAGCAGAGGGAAGATGGGAGAGAGGAGAGGGAAGATTGGTGAGAGGAGAGGACAGAAGCGCCGCCGCCGCCATGGCCGCCCCGCCGGCGCCGCTAGATGGCGCTCCGGGAAAGGCCGAGCGCCGCCATGGCGGCGGGGCCGGGGAGCTCAGCGTCCCTCAGTGGCAGGACCCCCGGGCCCTCGGTGGCGGGGCTCAGACCTCGTCCCCCCAGAGGCTGGACCCCCGCTTCCAGCCCTCCGCGATAGGGCCCGGGGTGTTGGAGCTTTTCGGGAACTGCTCCTGCGGCTGGGAGTGGGGCTCAGGCGAGGTATTGACTGCCATGGGCAAGGGCAAGACCTCTGGGACCATGGTCATAGCAAAGAATCCTAGGATGGTTTGTGTTAGAAGGGACCTTAAAGATCATCTAGTTCCAACCCCGCTGCCATGGGCAGGGACACCTCCCACCAGACCAGGCTGCTCAAAGCCCCATCCAGCCTGGCCTTGAACACCTCCAGAGACGGGGCAGCCACAGCTTCTCTGGGCAACCTGGGCCAGTGTCTCACCACCCTCACAGTAAAGAATTTCTTCCTGATATCCAATCTAAATCTCCCCTCTTTCAGTTTAAAACCATTACCCTTCATCCTATCGCTACAGTCCCTGATAAAGAGTCCCTCCCCATCTTTCCTGTAGCCCCTTTAGGTACTGGAAGGAGCTAAAATGTCTCCCCTGAGCCTTCTCTTCTCCAGGCTGAACAACCCCAGCTCTCTCAGCCTGTCCTCACAGCAGAGGGGCTCCAGTCCTCTGATCGTCTTCATGGCCTCCTCTGGACCCACTCCAACAGGTCCATGTCCTTCTGATGTTGGGGGACCTGGGCTCAGCAATGGAGAGAGTCCAAAGATAGCTCCAGGCACCCCCTGCTTCCCTCAGTCCGTGAGACAAGGAACGGGGACATGGTCCTCTCTTTCGCCCATCCCAGCATGTAACGTAGCTGAGGTTTGGCTCCATTCGCTCAGCCGCTCTGGGCATTGAACTGCCCAAATGCTCCCAAAGCCAGCAGCAGGCAGGCATGGGACAAGGTCAGGATGGAAATTGTCTTTGGATGACACTGTGCAGGAGCAGCTCCTCTAGCTAAGCACCTGGAAGGGTTGTGAGCCTGCCACAGACCCTGCTTGTCTTTGGGCGGTGTTGGCATCTTCACAAGGGTTCCCCTGTTCCTGGCTTGGCATACGGGTTCATACATGATGCTGGGATAACCTTTCCTTCTACAAGTCCTTCCTCTCTACGATGTAGCCATGGTTCGGCCTAAATGCCCGCTTTCATCCTGTAGAGACATGGGGCAGGTCACTGTCTGTGCCTTGACTTGTTTGCCAGGCTGTATTCAGTGTCCTAGAGACACCTGGCTAGAGCTGCTCGAATGGTCTGCAGCTCATCCACCCCAGGGACAACTGATCCAAGCCCAGGGCTCTAAATGAACAGATTAGTATCTGGCCTGAGTGCACTGCTGGGTCCAGGACTTGGAAATGCTCTGGGTCAGTCACCTCACAGAGAGCATGGAATGCTTCAGCTCCAGTACAGAACAGACCTGCACAGTTACACGCTGCACTAGACTCCAACAGTTTCCTGTCTGAAACTGCGTTTTATTTGTCATCTTCTCAACTGCTAGTAAATCAGAGGGGAAAAAAAAAAAAGCTATGACTTATCCCTTCTATTCTCAAACACAAAGTGTTCCTGGTCAGGCAATGCCTGCATCGGGAATTTCCTTTGGGTTACCAAGTCACTGCGGAAGGAAGAGGTCCTGATGGAAATAAGTCACCACACATCAGTCCTGTGAACCACTTACTTTGGAGTGCAGAGCTCCAGACCACACCACCATGGTCACCTTACACATTTTCCCCAAGCATTAGCTGCATGTCTGAAAGAGCCCCCAAAAAGCCCTGTTTAGAGCCTTGCTTGACCACCGCCCTCCATGTGCATCCCAAGCAGTTCACAGTCAAGGAGAGACTTCAAATACAAAGCCTCCAAGGACAATGTGCCATTGCAAAAAGGCAGGAGACAGCAGGTGTGTTGCCAAGGTCATGGGTCCATGTCAAATGATGTCACCAACCCTCTGCATTACAGAGAAGGAAGGACCCAGCCCAGTTCCTCTCTGACGTTAGGTCTGACTCTGGGATAAATTTTGGGTGTGTGGATGAGATGGGGACTTGAAACATTTCTTTCTCCTTCTAAAAGCACAAGTGGAGTGCTTGCCCCACCCTGTCCCAAGCCGCTTTTTACTTGGGCCAGTCCAGTGCTAACAGGGAAGGGAGAGAAAAAAGCCCCCAGAACAAATCAAACCCAAAGCCAAGTTCTGCGTCAAGGAGGAAAGGTTTCCTTCCTCCTGGCAGAAACCCTGAAACATGAGAACAACTCAACACAGTCAGAGTGGCTTGTAACAAACTGAGAACAGCAATGATCGTCCCCTTCCAATGGCCTCTTGAAGACATCAAGAGGTCCCACACCCTCATCCAGGCGCTCACCACCTCTGCCTACAGGATGGCACCTCTCCTGTGCAGTCCTTTCCTCTGTCTGTTGCACACTGAAACTTGTTTGATAGCCTTCTTTGGAAAGGTTTCCTAAAATGTCTCTGCGGCTTAGAAACATTATTCTCCTTCCCAAGCCAAAGATGTCCACATCCAATTTATTCCCGTTGGATCCTCCGTTAGTATTATCTTTTAACATAAATACCTCTTTTGCCCCAACATATTTAACATAAATGCTTCTTCTGCCTCTAAACTTCTTTTGCTTTGCTTACAAAGAGCATCTTTCAGCCTTGGTTGACTAAGTGATCCATATGATCTTCTCACAAAATAATCCCCCCTTTCCATGATCGTCCAAAGGACAGTCTGAACTCCCAGAGACTATGTGGAGCACTCTGGGGACTGACTTGTAACTCACAATGCTTAATTCCTCCTTGGTTTTACTTAGACACAGAAACTTTAATGGCTCAAAATGCGGCAACAGAGCCAATATTTCTATTATCTCCTTTCTACCCCTGATTGCACATACCTCTCTCCATGACACATAGCCTGCTGCAAGGCCATGAGGCACCCGTATGCTGGGAACATTTTTTGACGTTCCTTTCCTAATCCATTTGAACCCTAACAATTTGACAGGTCAGGCAGACCTAACAGGTTTTGCTAGCAGCTGGTGAAGCAGAACAGAATAGCTCATCCCCCTTTAAGCAGGACCCAAAGGACTAGGAGGCCATCGCAGCCTCCAGCCCTGGTGAAACGCACAATTCGGTGGGCCGCTCTGGGGAGACAATCACCCCTAATCCTGGAGCCTTCCCTCTAATTCACACTCACGTGGACAGGGCATGTATCCTGCCCGTGACTCATCTTGTTCTCAGGCAAACTGCCACAAAGGAAGAACATTCAAAATGGCCCACGATGACTCTCCACTGCTTCGCTCCAAATAAAACAGGAGAAGGAGCAGCAGCTGCAGAGCCTGTTTCAAAACACCGAGCCGCGATGAAAAGGTGACACAGCAATTTGCACAGGCCCAGAGGAGAGCAAGGCTCTGACATAAGCAGCCTCTTTTACAACCCAACCTACGGGGGCAGAGAGGTCACCTGGCTGGCGATTTGATCTGTTTCTGCGTTATAAGTCAATGCAGAAAAATGTAGTGATGCATCACAGTCAGAAACAGTTGTGCGCGGCAGCCAGGAGATTCCAGAAACTGCCCTCTTCCCCCTTTTCCCTTTCAGCAAAGCAGTGTTGTGTTGTATCCCGGGGGCTGTTGCTGTTTCAGAGGCAGGGGACACCCCAGGCTTGCAGATGAGATGTAGACTCCATGGAGGAAGCGCAATTGAGTGGCTACATCTGGCTAAACAACCATATGGAGAAACAATACCACCTTGGCACTGTTGGCCATCAGGGTCCTGGGGTCCCTTATACCCTCTACCCTAAAACATTGCCCTGCCCTTACAGATCTTATGGTTTTCTCAGCATACTGACACATTAGGACAAGAGGAAATGGCCTCAAATTGTGCCAGGAGAGGTTTAGATTAGATATTAAGAAAAATTTTTACACTGAAAGGGTTATCAACCATTGGAACAGGCTGCCCAGGGAAGTGGTGGAATCGTCATCCCTGTAGGTATTTAAAAGACATGTAGGTGTAGTGCTTAGCGATATGGTTGGGTGATGGTTTTTGTCAGTGTTAGGTTGATGGTTGGACTCAATAATCTGAAAGGTCCCTTCCAACCTAGGCAATTCTGTGATTCAACTCTGCATTCTTGCTTAAACCACGTTAAACCTGTGTTGACACGGTGAGAATTAAAGTAACTTTATTTCTGTGTACCTTCATTCACTTTTACCTGGTTTAATGAGCACACTTTAAATTCACCCCTTTGGGTAGTCCACTTTAACTTGCAAAGATGTCTCTGCAGAGACAAGCTCCCCCATAACTGTTCCGTGCTACTTCTTTGTTACACATCACAGGCTTCTCCGCACTTTAGTCTGGTTTTGGAAGTGGAAGCTCTGAAAACCCCAGCAGGAAAGATTAACCTGGCTCATATTTGTAGGGTGCTGTCCACATCCTAGCTGGAGATGATTTCAACATAAGCGTTGACTACATCTACTCTCCCCTGCATTTGCTAACATCGGCTCTACCTAATCCTCTCTCTTCCCAGTCACGCCCATCTGGTGAGTGGATCCTCACCCTTTAGATCTGAGTTGATACCAAGCCATAGCACGGGAGAGCAGAGAGACAAGCGGAGCAGGGCAAATACAGCTACACCCATCCAGGGAGAGGAGCTGGCACAAGCTGGCAGGAGCAGAATGAAGCAGACAGGAGTGTTAGGTAGACAGGGTGTCCCCCTAAGACTACGGGCTTGCTGGCAAGTCTCAGGCCATGACAGTTGAAAAGAGAAGGAGTGCTAACAGCTCAGACAGCAATAGCATAGGACATCCTAGCTCAGACTCCATTTGGAACTCTTATCCCATCATTTGTACACACAGAAAGAGTCCTGTACTCTCAGAGGAGGCAACATCCACCCAAGTCAACCTCATCAGCCGAGGATGACCCCAGCCAAAGACAAGGAAGAGGAAAAGGCCCTAATGGCTTTTGCAAAGAGACCCAGCTGCATCCCAAATAATCTTGCTTGCTGACAGTACAGGAGCCAGCAAAGCTTGTCTGTGTTGCATGTAGATCACCACCAAAACAGAGAACATGATGGACGTCTTCAGGAGGACTATCAAGCATGTGAAGGGAAGCTCCAGTAAGATGAAAGGAGCTACAGTATTTTTTTAAGTGTAAATGATGCCTCTGCTTGTACCGATAGATCAGATTTCCCATGGATTGGAAACTTTGCTTTCTCAGGAACATCTAATCTGATCTGTATCTTCATAAAAGCCTAGTCTTCATTAAACCAAGCAAGCGCTTCATCATTTGAAGGAAGCCTTTGTGCACTCAAGTCACTAACTTCTCCAAAATCCCCCCCGGCTGGGGCAATTTGCTTGCAGAGTTCACCCTTCTGCTGCAGTACAGGCAGCCACTGTGTTTCGGCTGACATTCTGGTCCTGGGAGAAGGTTCAAGTCTGCCCAAGATTATAACCAATAAGTGAAATTAGCAGTGGCTTCATCTCAGTTAACCTCAAATTGCCTATGTCTACACAGACGCGCCTTGAAGTAATTGAACTCGAGCTTTCCCTTGGCACTGGATCAAGCACCATGAATTTGTATTTGAGTTTTAGCTCATACTGCACATAAAATTTATCCAAACAACAGGCATATATGAGCATTTACGATCAGCGTCCCTTCCTTCTTCCTATTTCCACAACAACTTACTGAGGACTGTTCCTGACGGCCTTTTAAAGCACAAATGGTCAAAATATATAGATGTGGTATTTCTGGACTTCTATGGCTATAGGAATAAAATAAGAGTCTGCTACTTTGCTGCAAAGCTCAAATTCAGTCTACATTAAATCACGCTGTTTGCAAGCCCCTCCACGCATGGCACAAGATCTTATCTGTGGATGGAGATTGTATTCACATGTGACACGTGGTCACTATAGGTGAAGAGTTACAATACTTGCAAATGATCCCCTTCACCGTCACCAGACCCAGCATTTGAAGCAAAGAGGTCGCTGGGGCTGCATTCCTGGATCTAGCTTCAGCTACTGAGTCCCATTGTCTTCCCCACTGGGAGAAACAGACAGATCGAAAAATCGGTGGTGCTCTGGAGAACCTGGGAGTTTGGCTCATTGCAACCGGGTGGGGGACGGGAGCTGGCGACGCAGTGTGTTTATACAAACTTTGCTCCTGGGATTGTCCCATGTTGCACCATGATGTTGAGGACAGCTTGGTGACCCATGTGGACTGCTATATCAGATCTCAAACACTGAAGTTTTCAAAGACCTTGAGTTTTATGCAGATAAACACAAGCCATTTTAAGGTATTTTTTGGTGCTTGAGAGTGAGTTAGGCTCTATGAGGACCACAGACACTGTATTAGCAGGTGGAAACCCCACTCTAAGTTGCACAGCTTGACCCAGCAGCAGGTCCACAGAGACAGCTAAGACTAGCCAAAGCACAATAATTCTTGCTCTATGCTGCAAAGGATGGAGGTCTGCTGAAGATCACTGGATCACTGGAGTTTGCTCTGTGGACTCTGCCTGCATTAAAGCAAAAAAAAAAAGGTCTCCTTAAGTTCTCCTCCAGTGCTAAAGACCACGACTTAAATCTTTTCCTTTGTCACTGTGGTTGTTACCAGTGTACGTTAGGAACAGCCCTTCTCAGGGGAAATGGGGAACGGAGTGAGGACCCATCTAGCAGGTCATCCGTCCTTGTATTCATCAGTTGACCATGATGAGGCCTTTCATATTCCACCTGTTATCCATCCTGTTATCAAGAGCCATAAAACAGCTTGATCCAGCAACACAAACACTGGCCTGATGGTGTTTCTGGCACTGGGTGCATTGGGGAGGGCAGATCATGCTAAGAACCGAATTAATGGTTAACGTTCAGGGTTTTTTTGTGTAAATAGCAATGTCAACAACTCCTTATTCTTGCAAAATATAGCTATGGGTGTATCATGGTTAAATCTCTTTCCATAGTGCCCTAAAACTGGCAGCAATATTTCACTGATAGGTGCACATGTAAGAAAACACGCACAGAAAATCACAGAGCCATAATGCAGCCAGAGATGGACACGGGCCCCGTACCTTCCCATATCTCCAGGACTTTTCTTTGCTGTTCTACACAACACACTGTGCTTCCCCCCACGAAGCTCTGCAGAAAGTGATAGCCTTGCTGTCACTAGTGATGCGCTACAAAACTTCAAAAAGTGGCAAGGCTCCTTGGGATCTGGCTAGAGGAACTCAGACACGGGCCAAAAGTGGAAGGTCGTTTACACGGAGAAGTTCCGCTGAGAGATACTAGCCTTCATTCTCCTCTTTTGGGGATAACACCCACTGTGCAAATTTGAGTAGGCCATAGAAGTCATACAAACTGAAGGATGGCTGGAGGAGGTGGCAGAAATCTGGCTTGGAGGAGAGCACAGGCTGAGCTGTAGCAGATGTCTGCTCAGACACCATCCAGACAAAATCCTCTTTTGTTCCTTCCCCTACAGAGCAGCAGTCAGATCCACCTCAAGATGTTGCGATGTTTGCAGAATACTGTGAGGTCTTGGCAAAGACACAGTGAGATTCCTGGGATTTGCTTACCTGGTCCCATCATCTGGTAGTTGAACTGCATTTCTCAGGTCAAAAGGAGAGACTAGGGGTTTTTTTTCCAAGTGCACAAGTCCTGAAATCCCCAGTTCCCTTCATCGTTTCTGTTTCTTTAGCACTTTGGAAAAATGCTCCTCTGCGCTGGTTCTCATTTCCATCTGAAAGTCTTCACTCCTGGATCCAGGTGCGGTGCTATGAATCAGGTACCGTCAGGGAATAACAATCTGTCCCGTTAAATGACAATGGGTCCCTTGCTTTTAAAACAAGAATCATTGGCATTGACACCTTTGACGATAGCAATATTACTGCCTGCTGGTCCCATCCCCCTTCCATCTGTCCCCTTTCCCACTGTCCTTCTGGACACACATACACTTGCAGATGTAATGCTGCTTTCCCATCTTCTGATAAATCCTCCCGCAGGCAGTCAGTTACCCACACATTATCATGGCAAGGTATGGTTTCTGCCTCTTTTTTCCTTTCAAACCATTATCACCTGGAACAATTTCTATATCCATCGCTGCTGCTAAATTTCAGACCATCTTCCTCAGCTGTCTCTGGAGACCGGAGAGTGCCACCAGCAGTTCCCTCAGCCTGCTGTACGGCCCCAAGCCAGGGACGGTCCCTGTTGTTTCAAAGACAATTTCACAGCAGAAACAAAACAGGAGGATGGAAGAAAAGGACACACTCATAGAAACTTCCAGAGACTCCTTTCTCTAACCTTCCCAGACCACAGCACTTACAACCGGCATAAGAGTCAGGTAGAGACATCTGGAAGACATCTGTGTCTCCAAGCCCTTCAGAAGCCCTCTGCAACACCTCCGCCTGCCCGAGCTCTCCTGTCACACCTTGGGCCACGAGGGGCTGCATTGATGCACTGCTTCTCTAACAGACATAAAGCACACATTGCCGAGCCCTACATCTTTTTCCCTTGGCATGTTTATAAGAAAGGAGGTCAGTGTCACACAGTCCTCGCTCACCCAGCACAGGGAAAACGTAGGTTTTGTGTCACTACTCATATGGGCTGCTTGTTTTACCCCTGATCCTATCAGCTGAAATAGTATCTGTAGGGTTTAAACCCCTGGTGCTACAACTCTTGGAAGCTCTGGGCCAGATTCTGAGCTGGTATAAATGGGTATAGCACCACCAAAGCTGTTTAAGCTGCTGTAAACCAGGAAGGAGCTGGATCGTCTGCCTCTGGTGCATCCCTGCATGCGTTGTGACTTAATAAGCAATAGCTAAGAATAACATTTAATGCCCCAGCCTGAGTGCTGTGCAGAATATCAAAGTGTTTCACCAGGAGTGCAATAACATGACTTTCTCTGTCCTTCACAATAATAAAAATGTCCTCACACCCCACACCCAGGGAAACAGTGAAGTCACTTATCCCCTAAATTATCCTGAAGTCAACAGAAGTGGCAGAGTCCTTGTTTTACCTGACGTTCCACTTGAGAAGGAGCAACGTGAGAGCCTCTGTCATGGCAACTGCTCGTCTGAAGCAGACGAGCTGTCTCCAGGCCTCTCCGATTACATCTTTGCCGTTATAATTCACATCCTGCACTTATTAGCGATAAGGTCAATAGCAGCAAATACAATGGGAGCTGCTGAAAACTCTGTTGTTGCACATGTTCCCGATGACACTCGCTGTGCTACAGAAACCAAAAATAACTTCCTGGTCTCCCAGAGCGGCGTGGAAAATATTTCCATGTATTTTCTGGGTTATGGATAACTTCCCTTCTTTAGGTTTATGGTGGCTATTTCTCCAGGAGAGCTGAACACAAATATCCCTTGGGGGCACGTGCCGTTTTCCCTCTGCGCTCTGCAGAAGTGCTCTCACCCTGGAGATCTCCATGCCCTCCTTACAAGGGCAGAAAATCCCTCTCCCTGACTTTCTCTGACTCCTACTTATGCATGCATGGCTCTAACTCAATATTTCTCCCTTTCTTTCTTTTTTTCAACATCCGCAGCCTTATCTTCTTACTAGAGGGCTCCTAATACTTGTATGGGAGTGCGAGCTCTCAGTGCGTGCCCTTAGCAGAGAGCAGTAACATTGCTTGTGTCCTCTGTTGTTCCTCTGAATAAAATACACTCAGACCCTGAAAGTCCCAGAGGCTCTTTCCTACTCGTTTTTAGGACACGAGGAGACAGTGGTCCAGGACCTCCATTTCTTCCCTAAGAGTAACCACCTCGGCAACTGCGAGACAGCACGACAGCAATGGACCAGGAGAATTACTTCTGCTCAAGCGATCCAGATTTTTTTGCTTCTTCCTACCACTATTCCCATTTCTTCCCATGCTGTCCGTCACTGCCTTCGCCTGGCTCTGGTTCTGAGTGGCGAATGCAGAGAGTGTCTCTCTGCATTGGCAGGGTCTGCTCCACTTAACAGCTCATGAATTATCTGTCTGTAAACCCTATTTGGTTTTGACATACAGTTGTAAACTCCAGAACGGCAGTGAGTGTCAGAGAAGATAGGAATGGGATATGAGAATCCAGCCAGGTTGAGAGTGAGCAAGAAGTGTATCCAGGGACCTTTGTGAAGGTCAGGTCCTGCAGTTAAGCCACCATATCATGAAATCCATTAGCACAAATTGTTTTCCTAGTGAGAATCCCAGTCCTTTTCCCTGAGCATGACGTAAATGGTATGGAATAAGGGGTGGAGAATGTCATGGTTCCAGTTGGAATAGAGTTAACTTTCTTACTAGCATCTGGTGTAGTGCTGTGGTTTGGATTTGGGATGGGAAATAGTCTCAATAGCACACTGGTGGGTTTGGTTGTTGCTAAGCAGTCAAGGCCTTTTCTGCTCCTCACACCTCCCCACCAGCGAGCAGGCTGGGGGGGCACAAGAAGTTGGGAGGGGACACAGCCGGGACAGCTGACCCCAGCTGACCAAAGGAATATTCCATGCCCTATGACATCATGCTCAGTATATAAAGCTGGGTGAAGAAGAAGGAAGAGAGGCACATTTGGAGTGATGGCATTTGTCTTCCCTAGTAACTGTTACACGTGATGGAGCCCTGCTTTCCTGCCGATGGGAAGCAGTGAATGAATTCCTTGTTCTGCTTTGCTTGCATGCATGGCTTTTGGTCTTCCTATTAAACTGTCTTTATCTCAACCCACAAGTTTTTTCTCACTTTTACTCTTCTGGTTCTCTTCCCCATCCCAACCGGGGGAGTGAGCAAGCGGCTATGTGGTCCTAGCTGCTGTCTGGGGTTAAACCACGTCACCCCCATGTATTTGAAAACACAACTCACACGCACCAAGGGTGAACCTAGAACTGCTATTGCAGTGACACCTGGAGACCTCAGATGCCAGCAAGGCCCCATTGTGCTGTCATATGGAGACACACGGTAAGTCCCTGACCCCAAGTAGGATAAACAAGCAGGGCAGAGAGGGCACAGCAGGGACGGCAAAGTGTTCCCCTGTTGGGCAGAGGAAGAAGGGATTCAAAGCCCCTTAGCTATAAATTTATTATCTGGCACTGGACACAGAGAGGGATTCCTTTGCTGGGACTAATCGGTCTGGCTGACCCCAGACTCCCAAAAAAGCATGTGAACTTCTGTGTTTTTAAGTATGCTAAAGGCTTTGACTGTCCCTGATCCAGCTGCAAACACCACCAGCTTTCTTGACAGCTACAACTGTGGTAATGACTCATTGTCAGAGCAAACATCTGTGTCTCATCTAACATATGGTGCAGCACAAAAAGGGACCGAGTCATTCTGTAAAGAAACCAACAATGACCTGCCTATCAGGCCAAGAAGAGGAAGGCTCCAAGCTGGTTTGCACCGCTCTGCCGTCTCTAGAGTACTATTAAAATATACAAGGATATGCAAGACCTGGAACGGGGATCACATGCCCTTTTCTGACCTCATATGCTGCATCCAAGTTAGAGATACCGAGCACCACAACTTGTGAGCAGCCAGCTGCTTGGGAAGCAAGCCTGGATTCGGTAGGAAGGATTGAATCCTGCAGGGCAGGAGTAGGTTCTCCTCTGAAAGGTAAAATTCCCATCACTGTACCAAGCCTGCAAGGAGCCCAGGAAGCTCTACACACCTAATTCTGCCAGGAACAATGTCTTCTATTTCTAACCTACCAGTAGAAATAGCAACACATGTTGGATGTGTGCGGAGTGGTGCGTTTGCTCTCTCAGATGGAGAAAGCAGGATGAGCAGGCAGAGTTACCGTAGCCCACTGAGATCCATGTCCTTCGAGCTAAGTGACACCATGGGTCACACTGGGAAGGCCTGTCCTCGAAAAGCCACTGGCATCTGTTGGGAAAACTAAGCCCAGAAGTATCCTACTGCATTGTCACCAGCATGTTACCTCCGAGGTCGTGTCTAGCCCAACCCAACCCTAGCAGAGTCTGCTGTGGGAGTCAGACCAGGTTCTTCAGGGCTTTACTCAGCTTGGTCTTGAAAACCTCAAAGGACAGAGACCGCACAGCCCTGCCCGGTCCTGTCCATCCAGGCAAAGACTTGATCTGGGGGTCCCACTGAGCACCCCCCCCACCTCAATTCATCCCATCAGCCCCACTCTGTTGAACATGGGGCCTACACATCCTCTGGATCTGAGCCTGTAACACCTCCAGGACCAAGGAAGGCTGACACCTCTCTGTGGACATGGGGAAAAGCTCTAGAGACATCAAACCATACACAATGCTAAAAGTCCGGTGTTGAACTTGCTAAAATAGTCCACAGTTGTACTTGCTGCCTCTGCTCATTGCCTGCCTGCCCCCTGCCTTTCCAAGAGGTCTAATACCCTGCTTGGCAGAGGCTCTACCTGCTTTTTGAGTCAGCCAGAGCCACAACACTGTGGATGAAATGAGAACTGCCATCCCAAAGGACGTGATTTCTTGGTGGCTTGGCCTCATGATCCAGGCCTTGAGGGAAGGATAATGCAGGAGCAGAAACTCCTGCTTCAAAAGGTGCCTCCACACCGGCAGCAGAAGGATCTTGGTGGCAGTGAATTGCCTCAGCCTTCAAAATGACCTGGGAAGCTGTCTCAACTACTTCTGCTGGGAAAAGACACCCTGGACTAAAGGGGAAACCACTTTCTGGTTGCAGTATTGGAGTCTGTGTGGGGCTGGACACTTCTGCTTTCTCACATGAGTGTCACGTGGCAGCTGGTGTCCTTCACTTGCAGGTCAACATGGATACGCACAAGCAGAACATAGCCAAGGGTCTCCCTCAGGCAGCTGGATGCACACTGAGGGGGAAAGGAACGTCTTTCCAGCAAACTGCGTGATATTCACTTCTCCAGCATTAGCAAGGCCTAGTTCATGTGGGGTGCTCCAAGTGAGAAAAGCAGAAAGCTCCCCAGACTGCTGGAGGGTGGGTTGGGTTTGAAATTGAGACTCGTGGCCCTGGAGAACATAAGGACTTACAAAAACACAACAAAGCATTTCAGCCTCGACTCCCAGCTGCTGCTGCAGAAAACCTTGCTCTGGAGTCTTCAGCCTAGCATGTCCGAACACCTGGCCACATGTATTGAAAGAATATCCTTAAAGTGGGAAGATGACCCAAACACCTCAGATATCACCATGAACCCTCTAGTTCAATTTCGGATCCATAGAGGAGGGAAACAGTTTAGAAGAGTTATTCTTTAAATCAAATTTTGAGGGTTCAAATGCTCCCCATCAAGACCAAGGTAAAAGAGTTTGAACAAAAAACAGGGGTCATGGAGAAATGTCCTTCCCTCTCTCCTTCCCTCCCTCCTTCCCTCCCTGTCACACAACTGCTGCCCAAAGTCTCACGCAGCCTTCTTAGACCTTGTGTCTCCCAACACACACCCTCTCACCTGCGTCACTACAGACTCACACCCTTCCCCTCCTTTACCCCAACCCCCCAGACCTATAACAGGGTACATGGTCTATGGCCGCTTCTCACCCACATGTGTTGCCCACCAATACCGAGATGCAGCTGACTTGAAACTCCTCCTGGGTCCTCCCAAGCTAAATCTTCTCCAAGCCTATGGCCTACTGCCACCTTCTCCTTCCTGCTCACCTCAAATCAAGACTTCAGCCCTTAGCCTCTGCTTTCCACCTCCTCGGCCCTGTTCTCCCTGATTCCCTGTCCTCCTCAAGAGGAGCCTTCCCTACATCCACCCCATAAACCTATCAGCTCCTTTTTCTCTTCCATGCCTTCTACATCGTCCATGGCCCAAACTATGGGTGTTTTAGAGCCAGCCCATCCCAGTGTAGGGAACCATTTGGTTTACTCCTGCTCTCTTATGGGATCAGATGTGACAGCAATGAACACAACAGAAAAGCTCTTACTAGAGGCAATATGCAGAGACTGGACTTCAGATCTAATGACTGGGAACCATTTCAAGTGTTAATCATTCTTCTTTGTTGTTCTTTATCCGAGTTGAAGCTAAATCTTAATCTCCTTAATCCCACTATTTCCATGTGAAAGGTCTGCGGGCAATGTGGGAGATAAACTCATTTATTTCTCTTAGAAGTTATGTCAAGGAGCACGATGGGAAGATCACATAGGCAGGAATTTTTAGCTACAGTCCCCCAGGGTGCGAGAGCCGTGTTCTTTTTTCAAACCTGATTAATTCTGCATCAGTTGGGCACATTACAGACACCACTTTCCTGAAGTCTACAGTGTATTCCCTGGGCCACAGCTGCTGCTTCTGCCACTACTTGCTATTTGTGGAGTGATTGCGTCTGACAAATAGCAATGGGAGAGATTTCACGAATGACTCAGAGGCAAAGGCAATTTCACATCCAATTTTACATCCAAGGACAGCTTTTCACTAGTTACAGAAATATGAACGAATGAGGCTTATTCCTGCCCCAGCACCCTCTTGGGATCTTGTTGAATGTCGCATCTTGAGCCCTGGGTAGCCCATTGCCCTTCAGCTTTTCTCTGCTCCAGGCACAAGGGACAATGACTATCAAGTCCTCATCACATTTCTTGGGTTTCTCCCAAGATTGGTGACAGTCTGCTCGTTTGGATGTACCCTTTTTTCCCCTGGAGGAGCTGCTAGTGATGGGTCTCTCCATTCTGTCCTGCCTTTGTGTGTCACCAGGATTTACTCACGGGCTCTTATCTCCCAGCCTGGATGTCCCGAGACAGTGCACGTAGACATGCTGGGATCTTGCCGAGTTGCTCATCTAGGGGCCATTTACACCTCCCATTTGTGCAGCCTTTCTGCTGTTTGCCCCTTCTGGTGCTTCTACACCAATCTTCAGCCAATCTCCATTCTTGCCAGTCTCAACATTTCCATTATAACTCCCTAACACACGCAAAATCCCTTCTCCCATTGACAGCGTAACTTCACAATGGATAACTTCACAATTCCTTCACAGGAATCATAGAATCCCAGAATGGTTTGGGCTGGAAGGGACCTTAAAGGTCACGCAGTTCCAACCCCCCTGCCATGGGCAGGGACACCTCCCACCAGACCAGGCTGCTCAAAGCCCCATCCAGCCTGGCCTTGGACACCTCCAGGGATGGGGCAGCCACAGCTTCTCTGGGTGACCACCCTCACAGTAAAGAATGTTATCTGCACACACAGGCCACAGCTGAACCAACCTGGTCTGAACCTTGTTTGCTGTCTCTTCAGGCCCACAAAGAGCAAATCTGGGACCAACACACACTCTCGTGCCTCCCACCAACCAACTAAAATGTGGGAAAACACAGGAGAATGACATTGCCCGGGAGCAGGGCTATTCAGCTATCCGGACAGGCGAAGAATTGCTGACTGCTTGATGGTAGCTTAGGAAGGCATGTCCATATATGCTCAGTAGCAAAGTACATCTGAGACATTTCAAACACAGACCTGAGCTCCTGTGGGAAATATTGCAGGATCAGCAAATTCAGGCTCTTGCTCTTCAAATCCCTTCGCTATGAACAGCTGTGAAGTTTTAGCCACTACGGTGTAATCAGTCAAGCGACATACCCTGAGCCAGAGTTATGTGTGCACACCAAGCTGTCCCTAGGGGATCGTTTGTCTTTGCTGGTAGTGCGTTGGTGTGGATTTATCCCAGGGAGGGCTAAGACAACAGCAACCCTCCCTTCCTCCCTTCCAGCAGCATTCAGCAGAGCACAGGCTCTCTCCCCCCCAGTCCTTAGGAGGTCTGTAACATGCTGTCTCCTCATGTCAGCCCTGCAGCCACATGGCAGGGTACTATCTCTTCCACTCCTCAAAAGCCCAACTAGCCCATGTTCCCTTTGGAAACAAGTTTCTTTCCATGTTTCATCACCAGAGATAGATGTTGGCCTCCTGCATGCCACCTCGGAGGAGACAGCACGTCCACCAGTTTCACAGCACGTGGCACCGCTGGCGCAACCTGCCAAGATCAGCATGTGCAGCAGGGGCATGGTAAGAGCATCCTGCGGCTGTAAGTGATGAATTAGCCATAGCGAGCAACCAACCTGGCAATAACAAGTGCTCAAGCACCATCAGGGTAATCAGAATTGAGACTGTTGCCCTTCACGTCTAGTCCTTCCCACAGCGCTAGCCAAAGCCCGTTCAGGAAATAAAGCAGCAAGCGGCAGATGTCGGTAGAGCAGCTTGCAAACTGCAACGTTGCCAAATTTCTGATACAATCCCAGAGCTGGCATAATCCCCAAACAATTAAAAATGGATCTTAAGTGCCCTGTTTCTGAAGCACCCAGGATATTAATTACTGGTGACAGAACATCAAGCAGGGTGGTATATGGCCGCAGTAGTGACACCCCTGCACCTGCAGGACCCACCTGCTAATGAAGACCTAGAGAGCCCTTGTCCTCCACTGTAGGTAAAGTTGTCCCTGTTCCCACGTCCCTGATAGCTCTCCACCGCTGTGTCTGCCTCTGCAAAACGAGCAATGTCATCCATACCGCATACCACGGAAACACAGAGACCTGGGCCAGGCTGTGCCTGCCATCGCAGAAAACCACGTGGACTGCTCTTGCTCCCAGGTTTTAGTTTTCAGAATCTGCCTTTGTTACACATCACAACAATATTCCAAAAGTTTTGGTTTTTTTTCCACAGAAGAAAATTACGTGACAGGTGATAGAGAGGAGAATGGAAGAGGAATTTCTTATTTTCTAATTGGGGTTCAGTTTTGATGTTCTAACTTTGTGTTAAAACTCCATCATTTCACAAGTTGGAAACAGTCTTCTCAAAACACAGATTCAAAAAATATCTTTCAGAAATCCTAAAACTCAGCTTTTTGCTATCATTAGAAAGTGGGTGAAATCCCCCCAGCTCCGGGAACCCCCCACTATGCAGCGCATTGACCTCCCAAGGGAACATCTTCCTACTTGTCCATCTATCGCTGCGTGATCAGGATGATCTACAGGCAGCGATGCACACGAAGCTGTGGTCCAAACACAGGACTGGATGTTCAGGTGGGAAACCTTCAGGGTGAACACAACGAGTGCCACCCTTGCAGTTCTGAGCCGTCTCTGATGTACTGCCACAAGCCAACTCTTGATCACCACCAGCTCCTCTGCACTCCTTATATTCCTGCTGCAATTCCCAACCCTGGAAATTACACATTTGTGCATCTCTTCTGGAATTTGCCCATTCCGTGTGGTTTTCTCTCCTCTCAGGAATATCCATGAGCACCTTCGGAGACAGATGTGCAGCAGGTCACTCCTACCTCTTTTTCAATGGCCTGGTCCAGGCTGAGCCTTTTCTTTGTGGCGTTTTGAAAGTAACGTGTCTCACAATGCTGAATCACTGCCCTCCAATTTCAGGAGAACTAATAGCAGAGATGATAATTAATATGATGGAGGAGTAACAGTAATTACCAGTAGATAATAACACCTTTTTTTACTGCCATTGTTATTAATATTAATAGTAGTAATTGTTATTTCTCTGACAATTAGAAAAGTAATAATGTTATTGCTGTTATTATATGCTGTTGTCATTGACCTGTAACCCTGAAGCACCTCAGAGTGCTGATCATGGGTGAGGACAACCCTGTTCTAGGCTTTCTATGAGCCAAACCAGCCATGGTAGCCCAAGCCTCAACGCACAATCCAAGAGGGAGCTTGGGGAGATGCTGAAATGGAGGTGAAGGTGGTGGGGACACAAGATGTCGGTGTCAGCACCCTGGCACGAGCGAATGTGTGCTAGCAGGTTGGGGAGTCACAAGATCCAGAGGCGTTTCCCATTTCCACCACAACCTTCCCGCATGACGTCCAAGCAGGCATTTGGAAAGCCACTGGAGACAGGAGGCAGCCGCAGGTGACAGTGCTTAATTGTAGGTGTCTCCATGGGCGTTAGATGCCTGATCTCACTTTACAGCCACCAAGGAGCTAATCAGCACTGTCAGTGGAGGCTAATAAGCAATTTAACTGACTGAACGTAGAGCTAACCCACTAAACATAAGCCTAAACATAAGCACCCCACATTATTTGAGATGCTCAGACATACCTCTGACCAAAACCCACTGAATCTCTTCATGGTGCAGCTCCCCATTGGTTAAACAGAGATGTTACAGCTCACTCCTCTACAACCGTGTGTTTTGACGTGCCATCCTCCCTGATGAGAGGAGTCCAGAGCTCTGCGCTTGACTGATAGACAACAATTATATCACTAATGACATCAGAGTTGTGTTTTGTGGTAAAGCCACGACGCTTAGCACCTGATTTAAGTCACAGCACCGGGGTCCTATATGAATCTCATGTCTGGATGTAAGATCTCAAGGTGAGCTTTACACTACATACATGTTTTGCATATATTTGTACAGTTCAACCCATCCTGGAAGCCTACGACATCTGTGGATGAGAAGATGGTTCAGATCCATGTGCTGACCAGATCTCTAACAGTAATCCACCACCTACCAGTCGGGAACTTCGCAGAAATCAATGTTGGTCCTGCAGGCCACCCTCTGCTCTCCAGGAGTGACGCATGAGAAAAGGGACTCCTTGTCCTCCCCCCAGGTACGCAGCAGGTTCTACTGGAGACCTCCCAGGGTCCACTCCAACCTGAATTGTCCTCGAATTATAGGCTCCTGCAACAAAGCATGGATGCCCCCACTGGTGTGGCCTCATGTCAGGAAGGACATTTTAAGGGGCAGATTTTTGTTGATCCCACACTAACAGCGTTTGTGCCATTTGTCCTTTGCTCACATCTCCTCCATGCCAGGAGGCTTTGTAGGTCTCTGCCTTGACAGCAAAGCCCAGGTTGGCCTGGGCAGACCCGGCCATGGAAAGCCTGCCAAGGCAGGGCAGCTGGGGCACACCACCACCTCAGTCCAACTCTGGGCAACAGCACAGCAGGGCCCAGTTATCTTTGGCCCCTCTCCAGCAGGTGACTGACCTTCCCGCTTCTGAACAGGGCTTTTGCCAACGGAACACATGATCAGTATTTATTTGTGAGCCAGGCAGATAAAAGCAGTTAACCCGCTGCTATTACACTCACCTTTCCTTACGTGCTTCGCCAGGATGACGACTTTGAGCCCTGGGCTGTGGCTACGCAACCATCCCAAGACAGAATCATAGAATGGTTTGGGTTGGAAAGAACCTTAAAGATCACCCAGTGCCAACCCCCTGCCATGGGCAGGGACACCTCCTACTAGACCAGGCTGCTCAAAGCCCCATCCAGCCTGGCCTTCATCACGTCCGGGGAAGATGCTTTGACTTTTTCTGCACCCAGGTCCTCCATTCACTGTGTCTCGTAAGACAACCTCGCTCTGCCCGGCTGGTCTGCTGGGTCTGGCCACGGACTGACACGTCTTTCCACAGGACCATGAGTGATGCAGGAGAAGTATAAAAAACAAAGCCCCTCCCTGTTAATGTTGGTGATGCTTGTTAGATGGAGTCCGTGATTTTCTCCTCTTGTCCCAGGGCCACAGGAAGGATTCTTTGCTATTCAGCACCCTGTTTAATCATTTACACCAGGGCAAACTCAAGGTGGGACAGACACCGTGTTCCCAGGACCTGGGTGCCTGGGGAGGTGTCACATTGCCGGGACGCCCAGCTTGCCCATCCTGCCTCTGTAGCCCTGTGCTGGGCTGACCTGGGGACTCGCGCCCTGGTGCAGGTCCTCCTGAAAGGCTGGGTTATTTGGAGGGGGTTTCGAACCTCTGTTAAAGTCCACATCCAGCCACAGATCTCCCAGGTAATGCCGTTCCTGTGCTTCACGCTACGTGCCTACTTCACCCACACCCAGTTCCTTGCCCTTCCCACCCAAGGAGAAATTAACTCCTTCCCACCCATGGCCAGAGTCCCAGTCACACCCAAGGAGCCTCCGCCATTACCTGGTGACCTGAAAACAAACACAATCTCTGTGCCACGATGCTGACACTCTCTCTGAGCCCCAGGTGGGCATCCCAGTCCCTCCCGTGGGGTTAGGAGCACCTCTGCACTCCCCAGTGCTGTGTATTGGGGGTGTTCACATTTCTGGTGGGTGAACCTTGTGCTCTTAGGAGAGCTTTGCAGGAGGAGGGATAGTACCTGCGTCACTTCACACAGAGGAAACGCCTGATGTGGCAGAGAGGTGATACAACATTAACCCATCAGTATTTTGTGCAGAAGCAAGGACCAGCAGTGGGGCTTCATCTAGGGATCTCTGTGCAACACGTGCTGTGGTGCTCTTGACGCAGGTCAAGGAGCTCTGTGCGTGTCATTCGCTGAATCGTCCGCTCACAGCCCCAGAGTCCCGAGCACTGTAAACACTGTGGGAACAAGAGCATCAGTAAGACATAAACGGGAAGACTAAGAGAAATTTGTGTGTCACCGATGGGAGGGCCTTGTTTCCAAAGTAACTGGGTGGACCTTCAAACCACTGAGAGCAGGATTGGGAAGGACAGGAAGAGGTGACCTCATCCTTCCCTTTGCCCCAAGGCAAGATCAAGCATGCCTGAACCAGTCCTGAGAGCTCTGGGTTTAACCTGCCCTTGGAACATCCAGGTCCACAACATTTGTTGCTCCCAGCTCTGCCAAGTCCCTGCCTCAGTTTCCCTACCTGTAAAAGGAGGAATGATGAGAACAAGGGGATCCATTGCTGGGTTATTGGAGAGGAAGGAAGAGGGGAGGGGAACCTTTGGCTGATGGTTGATGATTTGCAACCATCTGGTGAAAAGCAAGAAATAAGCATGGAGTATTGTGTACGTATGGGTGTTTACACCTCCTGATGTGAGTTTGATAGAGCTACAAAGTGCTGTCGGTGTCTTACGCAAGATGGTCCACATGTGCACACGCGTGCATGCTTGGTTCTTCTTGTGCTCCTCTGAGCATAAGATGGGCATGTGCCTTGCAGAGGAGTTCCCAGCACAGGGACTGTGACCAGACTTCCAAAGGGTACCAGGTATCTCCTTTGAACTGTAGTTTGCAGCAAGCTCTGCTTTTTTATTCTATTGCACATGGAAAAGTGTGGGAATCACAGGGCTGGACCTCCTAAAAAATGTTTCACAGATTGGGCCAGCATCCTACTCCAGTAAGGAGAGTGGCAAGAAGATTACTATTTGTGTCCAATATTGCATATGTGATGCTTGTGTGAGCACGTAATTGCAAGTACATTCAAAAAGCTGGTTTAAAAAGAGCAGCATTTTTATGGCACTAATTGTGATACCTCAAGCTTTGAACTCTACTGCTTTGGAAGACTTCCTGAGCCCCCAAAGCTGGTTAATGTGGGTCCAGGTGTCTGGTCAAGACCAAATCAACACTTTGCCTGAGTCAGTAATTCTCAATCCTGTGCAAAATCATGCCACCAGTTTGGGCTTGAATGTTAATATTGCACCAAGGCAGGCCTCAGACAGGCTCTGTGTACAGCAGACACCTCAGAGAGCCTCACAGATGTCTACCAGCCCCTCCTGCGCACTGCAGAGAGACAGTGCAGGATCTGCCCAGGACCTACAGGTTCTCGGTGTGATTCTCCAGTGCCCCGTATTAAACATTACGGCTTATCCCTATGCAAGCAAGCAATGACCCTGCTTCCCACAGGTACCATTTCCTACCCAACCATGTGAGACACACGGAAATGGACACCATCTCTCCAGCAGAACCTGTCAGCTTGAGCCAGTGCCTCAACAACTATGTTAGATGCAACTAAAAGCAAGAAGAGAACCTGTGTGGAGACAGGAGGTGGTGAAGGCTACAACACGGGCTGTGGTTCATAGAGTCCTTTGGGTGCTGGGGCTCATTCAAAGGCACCAGCCTATTTCAGCTGGCTGAAATCACTGTCCGATGGGCTGCACCTCCACTGGAAAACGTGGGGAGCCACAAAAAAAGCGAGGCTGAAAACCAGGCTTTTAAGTCCAGATGCTCTCCTGCGCTGTAACAAGCATTCAGACATACATCCCAGAAACCTCCAGTGAGTTGCCAAAGGAGCAGGGGAAAAGAGCAAAGACGAGTAGGATTTTTTCACAAATTTGGGCAATAGTTTTGCTACCTGCCAGAAGACGAGGGCAAACTTAGCTGAAGTTGGTTCGGTGTCATACACCTTAATATTTTCCTAATTTAGCTCTTAAGTAGCTTCTCCAATCATTACTTAGAACACTAAACCTGTGTCATTAAGTCATCTCACAGCCCTCCGGGGAACAGTTAAGATTCAGGATGGCTGCTCGGCACTGCTGTGCAATTTAGGTCTATTTAATTCCCGTTAGCTGAGAAATAAGATGAAAATGTATCTAGTAGACCAGCAATCGGCAATACAGCTTCTATTCTTGACAGATCCACAAGCTCAACTTTCCGTTGATAGTAATTGCTGAAAACTAGGGCCTCGTGATTTATCCAAGGCTCCGAAGAGCTTGATATCTGCTGTTCTTCCGGCATGGAAATGCAAAGTTTAAATATAAAACCTGCCTTGAAAAGTTCTGTGCAATTCAATCAGCCAGTAAATTTCTCACAGATGATAGCACACTGATCCTGGCATAATCCAATGTTTCATAAATGTCTTAAAAGATTAAGGCATCATTTTCTGCCCAAATGACAGAGGAGATTCACATCTCTGCAGAGTAAACACTGGCAACAGTCTTGCATAAGATCCAGCAATATTGCTAAAATTCTCCTCTGTGCTGCACTACAAGGGCAATTACATAATCAGAAGCCCTCATCTATCAAAAGCAATCCTTTTCGTTAAACAAGATGCTCTGGTGTAAGCGCACAAGCGCACATCAAATGGGAAGGAAGGGAAGGTAGCTGTATTGCATCTCCTGATAGACCAGGAAAGAGCATTTTTAACCATTTAATGACTCATCCCTGCTTGCTATTGTCTTTTGTTCATTTCTAGCTCCAGTTCTAAGAGCATGTTTGAAGGAGTGCACTGAGACTCTTTGACTCATGGTCCCCAACACGCGAGGCACTGTGGTTACACAGTCACACATAGAATCACAGAACGGTTCGGGTTGGAAGGGACATTAAAGATCATCTAGTTCCCACCCCCTGCCCTGGGCAGGGACACCTCCCACCAGACCAGGCTGCTCCAAGCCCCATCCAGCCTGGCCTTGAACACCTCCAGGGATGGGGCAGCCACAGCTTCCCTGGGCAACCTGTTCCAGTGTCTCACCACCCTCACAGTCAAGAATTTCTTCCTAATATCTCATCTAAATCTCCCCTCTTCCAGTTTGAAGCCATTACCCTTTGTCCTATCACTACATCCCCCATATCACTATATACACAATACTCCAGGTGGGGTCTCCCCAGAGCGGAGCAGAGGGGCAGAGGCCATGCTGCTTTTGCTGCAGCCCAGGATGCAGTTGGCCGGCTCATGTTGAGCTTCTCACCCACCAGCACCACCAAGTCCTTCTCCTCAGGGCTGCTCTCAATCCATTCTCTGCCCAGCCTGTATTTGTGCCTGGGATTGCCTTTGTAAAAGACAAGGATTGCACCTGCAAAGGAGAAGAAGTTGGAGCAAGACTTAGTGGCTGAAAAAGCTGCAGGTGCAGAACTGCCAAAGAAACCTCACCTGATGCTTGCCAAAACTTTAAAGAACTATAGACACCGTTGTGCTCATCCAGGCTCCCATAGGGATGAATAGTTCTGCTTCTCCCCCTGCCAGAGCGTCCCTTAGTTCCTAATTCATCCTAAAACCCAATGAGATCTGCAAATTATGGCAATCACTGCCTGAATCTTAAGGTCACTGCAGATAGGAGCGGGTGTCTGCACATGAGCTTGTCATCTAGATTGTGTAGCACCCATGGGGAGACATCGCCTAGGATGAGATGTCCTAGTCATACCTGTTTCTCTCAACTGACTGTGAAGGGTGAATCTGCCATACTCCGCAACACCCCAGCAACTTCTCTGCATCAGTTCTGCGAACAGATACAGCCATGGGCACCATTGGCACCACCTCCTGATCAGTAGAGAGCTACAGAGAGCAGCTGTCTCAGGAAAAATGACATCAAGAGCCACAGACATATCCCGAAGGACTGTGTCCAGTTATAAAACCATCAACTATGTTAACGAACCTGTTAGAAAAGATCTCTGCTGTGTTGCTAACACGAGCCCCTGGGGCAGCCTGGGCTCTGACACAGTTTGCTGCCTCTCAGGAAAGCCGTGGGACCTCTTGTCCTCACTGGGGCTTTCCCTTGAGTTGGTGGCTCAGATTAGGACACATATATTGTCCTCAAGGGAGATGAGGCCAAATTGTGTAGGGGCCCTGAGGATACCCATCTGTGTTTGCAATGGGCCTCACATCTCCTTTCTTCTTATTGCCTCTCATACTGCATCTGCAAGGGGAAAATAAGGGACAAAAAGGACCAGATTTAACACACGCGATCTCCTCTAAGGCAGCTGAGCGAGGGATGTAATTCACTGAAGTGCCTTCCCTCAGCAGGAGAGACCTTCCTGACTGCTGCTAATGAAAACGCAGGAAACAGTATTTTCCTGCTCAGACCTGGCAAGCAAAACAGCACAGAGGGGGGATTTTTTGGCAGAGTTCCTCTAAGAGAGCAGAAGGTAACGTGATAATTGGATGAAGGCAAATGGGAAGCAAAGAGAAGGAGACCACGACAGCAAGGTCGCTAGGGAGGAGGTCAGAGCCTGCCAGGGGCAGAGTCGTGAGCTGGAAAGGGAAGGGAAGCGAGCACGAGGAGGAAGAGATGGAGCAAGGAAGAAATGGGACAGGGAAGGAGGGGCAGGAGGTGGGCATCCCCAGAGAGTTCCCACCAGGGGCAGAACTGGAAGCATCCTGACCTACAACACAGCTCTGACCTGGCTTCCTAAAGAGACCACCTCTCCTACAGAGCAAAAATGCCAAACCAGATGGATTTTGTTCAAATCTTTATTTCTGAAAAGATCCCACCTTATATTCAGGCTGATCCCCTTGTGATCTAAAAGTCCCATGTTATATTTCACCGCCATTTCTCTGGCTTCCATTCAGGCCCCCTCGGTTTCAAGGCTGTAACAATGCAATGTCCCCCCACCACGACCCATCCAACTTCAATACTTTTCTCCAGCAAATAAATTCCTGCCCCTGAAGCTGCAGCTGGTTCTCATGACTGGCAAAAGGAGTTGAGATAAGCAGCACAGAGAGACGTACCAAGGCTGGAGGATACTGCTGTGGTCCTCCCTCCTATGACCAGTATGACCCAGGCCACAAAGCCATCCTCCTGCAATGGCACAATATCGGTGCTTTATCAGCTCCTCCAATCCAGGACTTACAGAGTGGGGAACTACAAGCCCAAGAAGGTATGGGAGAGCACCGGACCTAGAAAACTTGAAGGCCTAGAAAACCCTTGCAAAACATTTACTGCAGTGGACAAGATGTCCTTGGGGAAGTGGGACAATGAAACCTGTTTTTTTAGAGATTGGAGGGGGTTTTAGAGAGAGATTTTGGAGATTTTTAGAGACATCTGCTATGGTGTAATACGTGTACTCATAGAATTGCATTTCCATTAGTGGAGGGCACTGAAAGAGACTTTTTCTCTATCCAGCAACCAATATTTGCAGAAGTGGTGGGAATTTCGATATCTACAATCTTTGGCACTTCACCAGACTTGGCTGAAATGCATGAAGGATTCAAAGGTATGGGAGAGTGAAGGGGGAAAAGCACATCACGAGAAAGCAAGGCAGTATTAGCTTTTTATGTCTAGTATATCAGAAATCAACATCCTTAGCAATTGACTGCAATATTCATTAGCTATTGCAGGATCTGGCCTTGAAAAGCTCTGAAAAGATGGCTCGGTCATTTCAGAGGTTCAAGATGGTTTTGCCACTTTCAGTTATTATTTTCAGGAAAAGCTGGGCACACGCGGAGGAGGAGAGTAAACACAAGGCGATTGTCTGACTAATTTTTGACATACGTTCATGCAGGCGGTTGTGCGGTGAATAGACTCATTGAAAGTGTGTTTCAAAGCCAGGCACGAGATTGGTTGCAGAAAACAAAGTTTTTGTTGGAAAGCATTAGCACTGGAACTAAATACCTGTTGCGCTTTGCCCATGGGAAGGCTGCAGCTTATCTCCCCAGCAGCCAGAAAGAAACCCAAGCCTGCCAGCAAACCAGAAAACAGCAACGGGATTAATCAATAGCGCTCAAAGAAGAGAAAGTGGAGGAACAAGCTGTTAATACTGTTCTCAGAGGACAGGCTTGCTTTAGGAAGCCGCTTTCAAATACTCTAGGATGAGACAAGAAAAGGCTTTTAAGATCAATTAGTCTTTGCAAATGATCCCCTGTGATGGAGTTTCCACGGGTGCAGGGAAGGTAACACACAGGTTGTGGTGGGAACCGGGGGCACCTCTCCATCCTCTGAGTCTCAATAGGGTAAACGTGATGCTGGGACAGCGGAAATGTCAGAGCCCGCAGCAGGCAGAAGAAAAAAAGACAAGGAAAACTGCTGATGTTGCAGCGAAGGGGATTGAAAAGCTGAACTGACTTAGAGCAAGTCACTTCCACAGAGCCTGCAAACTGCCTTCAAATTATTCGGTCAAATGAGCGTTAGATAAGCAGAGAGTCTTTTTGGGCCCTGGGGGGAATTCAGACAAGAGGGTTATTCAGCAGCTGGGTGATGACTAAAACTTTCTGAGGCAGGTGGGGGATAAATCACTGCCGCAAACCGAAGCCTCAGCTGGGGCTGTGGGGCAGGCTGGGAGGGCGTCTGAGGAAATCTGGGTGGCTGAGCTGGGGCAGGGGCAGGGTCCATCCTGCCCAGCTACCACATCCCTGAGCATTTTGAGGAAGCTTTATTTCAAGAAGTTTTTTTTCGCTTGGGTTTGTTTTTCAGCCAGGTTTCTTAAGTTTCTTAAGTGGCTAAGAAATCCCCTTATGCAATCCCTGTGTATGTCTGTAACTCTCCCCCCGTCCAACAGCTTTTACTCCATCCCCACCAGCCCAGGGCTCTGAGAAATCCAAAGAAAGGTTTTTCCTACACCTGCTGTGAAAATGGGTGGGCGAGGAGAGCAAGATCTTTGGGATCAAAGGGTTTGAGCCTTCTGTCCCCTCCATAAAACCAGTGGAGAGGAACAGTCTGTAGAAAAGGTGGAGGATGCCCACCCTCAAACACACATCAGGTTGTGGAGATGGACAGGAGATGGAAAGCATTCCCATCTGGTGGGAACCATCTCTGCCCGCCTGCAGCCAGGGCTGGACCTGCTCTGAGACCCTGGTGAACACACTGAGCCTGTGGGCAGAGGAGGGACCTGGAGAGCACCAGGCCTGTGGTCTGGCAGAGGACTATCAGAGGAGATAGCCTGACTGAAGACAAAGAGGGCTGGGAGACAGGAGTCTGGCTTCTGCAGAGCTGGGCAAGCTGCCCGTTCTCTTCTGCCTCCAGTTCTGGGAAAAACTAGGATACAGATCTGTCTCCACGCTGTGCTCTGAAATGCTCCGAAGGAGGCAGGGTATGTGCATTAGCTGTCACGAGCCTTTCCTTGTGACCCTTGAAAAGGCAAAGTGTATGGGTTTCTCCTGCAGCCAGCTGTTAGCAGTGCCGTGTAAATAAGCTGCTGATGACTCCAAGTATATCAGTAAGTTTAACGAAGGACACCAAAGCCATCACTTCCCCCTTCTCTGTCCTTTCCTCTGCTTGTCAAAACAAGAATCTTCTCCTTCCTGCGCTGTGAACCACAGAGAAGGAATTAGTTGGATGGCCACACTCAAGGAGTTGCGGTCAACAGCTTGATGTCCAAGTGGAGACCAGTGACAAGTGGAACTAGATTGGAACTAGATGATCTTTGATGGAACTAGATGGGTTGGAACTAGATGATCTTTAAGATCCCTTCCAACTCTAACTATTCTATGATTCTATGAATAGTTTAGGTCAGAAAGGCATCTGGGCCTTTCATGGGACCTCTGGGCATCTCCAATCTGCTCTAAGAAGTGTTATCTTCAAAGCCTGATCTTACCCAGGTGACTTACGAGTATCTCCAGGGGTGGAGATAGCACAGCCTCCCTGTGCACCTGTCCCAGTGCTTAACCACTCTCATAGTGAAAAATGTTTCCCTTGCTGTGCTGGGCACCATAACAGAAATGTTCAGACTGGTGTGAACGGGGATGTTTGGTGTGGACGCACCAGAAGGAACAAATGGCAGCAGAAGAGCTACACAAATGGAACATGCTGATGGCACCTAGCAGAACAAGTCATCAAGATGTCACCACATCTCCGTGCACCATTTCAGGACATCCAGGCTGGGAGACAAAGGACAGTGAGTAAATCCCTGTGACTCACAGACATGGGACAGGATGGCGAGATTCAACAGATGGCATTGCGTGTCCTCCATGGCATTGCAGGGAATCCTGGGCAGACAACTTGGACGCAAGTGGTTTGGTGCTGAACTGGTGGGTACATGCTTCTTGGTGCTTGTGGGTATGAAAGTCTGAGTGCAATGAGTGACAATTTTTTGTTTCAGTTCTGTTTAAAAATTAAATCGCCTTCCCCCCTGCAAGGTCTCACATTGTGCATTACTACATTGTCACAACGTCATTTCCTATAGCTGCAACTTGTGTTTGTTGCCTCATCCCTTCACAGTGCACCTCGGAGAAGAGACTGAGTCTTCTCTATAGCCTCCCCTTAAGCAGCAGAAGACAGCAGCTGCATTCCCCTAAGCATCTTCTTTCCCAGGCTGGTCAAACCCAGCTCGCTCAGCCTTTTCTCATATGTCTTGTGCTCTCCACTGGACCTGGTCCAGTTTGTTGGCCTCTCCCTTGTACCAGGGGACCCAAAATTGAACACAGTGCTCCAAACAGAGCACTCAACCTGCTGGCCACAGAAGGAACCTGCAAGGCATCTGCAGGAGGACACCAGCTCCCACTACATTCAGCTACAGAAGAATCAAAGTAATCTCAGAAGAGCCTGATAGTCCTGCTTTCCCTCCCTGCACCATGTCTTCAGAAATCTCATGTGGGAATGATTCAACAGATAGCCTCTTCTTGCTTGCCAAATATCTGGCTGCATGAGCAGCAAGAACAAGCTCTTGCACCTTTGGCAGCAAATCTTTACGTATTTGCTGATGTGAACTAACGTTTCCCGCTCCACTTTATGTGTCTACTCTGCTTTGCCTGTTAAATTGGCTCCCTCATCTTCACGTCTGCTGAGCAAAAACTGATTAGGAGAAAAATGAACAATAGAAGGTTCCTGCCATTTTGGAGATGAAAGGGTGCTTTTAAATCATTAAGAAAATATGGTGGGTTTTTTTCTTGTTCCAAAGCAGGAGCCCGGATGAGCTTTTAATTATTTCCTCACCCCTGCAGCCTCCATTGGCAAGTTATTTCCCTGGCTGATGGAGCTCGTCATGGTCCAGAAGTGAGAGCAGAAGGCTGCAAGACAGGATGTCTGGGTTCCCTTCAGAAGCCTGGCCCTGACCTGCTGTGGGAAACACAGCTCAGCCCTGCTCCTGATGGGCGACGTTTGCAGATGTTGAGGCCGAGCCCGCCTGAGCGGTGGTTTTATGCAGCATGCGTCACTGCCGCTGTGGTTTCCACTGCACTTACCATTATGGCACTGTAATGCTTCCTTGTCTTATGGAAGTGTCAGGAAGATTAGTTGATGTTTGCTCAGCGCTGGACAGATGCGAAGAGAGGGGAAAGGTCCCCTGCCAGCTCTTCCTTCTCACTGAGCAAATGTAATTCTCTCTCACGATGTTTTCAAGCCCTGCCAGGATCCCTGTGCTCGCCTTTGCCTCCTCCCTTCTGGTGGCCCTTGCAGACCAAGGTCCCAGAGCACAGCCTCTCCACCCAGCACAGCAGGAACCTTCTCATGGGAAAAATCTCTTAAGGCTCTTTAAAAGGCTCTGAAAAAGCCCTTCTTTCTCACACCTTGCTTTCATGCCTCTCAGCTCCACTCCGGACAAGCTGGAAAATGTCTTATCTCCGAAGCTGACTTGGCCATCAGCCCTGGAGCATGACAAGTGTCCCCCATAGCTCTCGCTGCCTTCCTCAGACTGGACTTGAGCTAAAGACTGCACTTGGCTTCAAACTGGATAAGGGTAGATTTAGATTAGGTATCAGGAAGCAATTTTTCACTCTGAGGGTGGTGAGGCACTGGAACAGGTTGCCTAGGGAAGCTGTGGCTGCCGCATCCCTGGAGGTGTTCAAGGCCAGGCTGGATGGGGCTTTGAGCAACCTGGTCCAGTTGTAGGTGTCCCTGCCCATGGCAGGGGGTTGGAACTGGGTGTTCTTTAAGGTCCCTTCCAACCCAAACCATTCTATGATTCTACAAAGCAAGCAGCACAATGTCCCTTTGCCTGCGATGGCGGGGGGGAATTGAAATCGGTGACATATCACCACAGAGGTGACGCACATGGCAGTGACACCGCAACAGTGTGCCAATCAGCCTGGCTGCCAGTCACTCTGTGCACACTCTGCAATGCAGCAGCCTTTCTTCTACGGGTGGCCAGCCAAGATCTACACTAGTTCAAAAGCAGGAAGCCAAGCCAGGACCTGCCTCTGGGAGGGACATCCCATTCGTTTCAGCTATGGTCCCACCAGGCTTTTCATTCTCCATGCTGGGGATTGCCTGTATTCATTGAGCATCTCCTGATGCCTCAAAGTCCAGTCCGAGCTGCCAAACAATCTGCAGCTGGGCTGCTGTGTCCTTTCTGCTGTCTGGGCACAGATCAGGGTACGACACACGCACAGCTTGTAGGAAGCACCAGACAGACCAAGTGTGGTCAAGCTGGTCAATCCTGCAGCCCCGTGAAGCTGGGTATGTCAGGAGCTCTGCATTTGTGGCCATGTCCTGTGCTAGGTGGACCTTCACTTCTTCCCACCATGTCCTGATCTTCTCCCCAGTTGACACCCTTTCACCTTTCTCTTTGCTCTAACCCTTTCTCCAGACACAGCCTAAAGAGAGCACATGCTGCTCTGCTCCACACTGCCTCCTCAAGAGAGCTGCAGCCCTTTTTCCAAGCCAACACCATCACAGTGGCAAACACTGCAGTTTTAATGAGTCCCATGGGCAAAAGCCACCGTGAATGCAGAAAAGCAGCAGCCAAGCAGCATCGCAGGTCTGCACAGCTGAACTACTATTTATAGAATCACAGAATGGTTTGAGTTGGAAGGGACCTTAAAGACCATCCAGTTCCAACCCCCCTCCCCTGGGCAGGGACACCTCCCACTAGACCAGGTTGCTCAAAGCCCCATTCAGCCTGGCCTTGAACACCTCCAGGGATGGGGCATCCGTATTTGAATCCCATTTTATGTGACCCTACATTTGCCCTGCTCCACTCCATCTTCACTGCCTGGAGTGGAGGCATTGTGATGGATTCGTCCCCAGGAAGGCGAGACAGGTTGGCTCTGAACTACCTCCTCTCTCTCACAAAGCCCGGTGCCTGCAAAAATCCACATTGCTACCAGCTGAACCAGCTGATGCTGAGTGTGGAGCCCATCTCTGAGGCTCTTCTGGGTCACAAACCAGAGCAGCTCTGGGACAGGGGCACCCCAAAAGCAGTGTGGGGATCAGGGATACAAAAACAGCAGCGTCAGTTCAGGAGAGCAACACGCATCTGGCTGCAGCAGGGAGACGGGGACGAACAAATGCACTCGCTTCCAGCTAAAAGCTGACTTCAGTGAACAGTGTTTGACTTGCTGCCAACCTCAGAACAGGCAGATGGTGTTGAAAAAAAAAAAAAAGCAACCCAACAACAAAAGCCCAAAGTGAAGCATTCCCATAGTCTCAGATGTCAAGTCCCTGACCAACAGGATTTTTTTAAACCTTATCCTTTAACATAACCAAAAAGAGAGCAGCCAGGACACAGGAATCTCAGCATCTGAGAGAACCTTCATCCAGCCAAGCTTCCAAACAGTCCTGAAACCTTTCACACGAGGTAGGTGCTAGGCTGACCCAGCTGTGAACAGCCTCTCTCCATCCTGGAGCTTCTGCTGAGGCAAGGCTCCTGCTCTTGCCAAGCTTTCCAGCTTTGACGGAGGACGGCAGTATGAGGCATCAAGAATTTATGCAGAATGCATCCACCTCTCATGAACGGAGAGCATCACGGACCAAGCTTGTCCATCAGGCAAAGCACTGCAGCCTGCTCATGCTGCCGAGTTGAGCAGTAAATTGGGCTCCTGCTTTTAAAAGTAAAAGAAAGAGTTTCTGCAACGCACGGTGGTGCCTGGCCACGGCTTGCTGGATAGCATGGGAGCGGTTGCCATGGCACTGCAAAGTAGGAAAATTTCTGAGGTGATTAGGATTAAGCATCGGCTTCCTGAAGACCTGGATCCCCTCACCAAGCACCTCTTGGGCATTTCTGGGCATTTCTGCTGGGCCCCGCACTGCTCTGCATGTGCACGTCCGAGTGCCAAGGGAGCAGCTCAGAAAAGGGGTCCAGGAAACACAGGACGCGCTAAACACAGGACCCCTCCAAGCTTTGTGTTGCAGACGGAGACATTGCGCATCTACAGGTCTCCCTCCTTTCAAGCACCTCTTGCTCAGCAGCTTGTGGCCAGCTCAAAGCCAAGGCATAAGGATGGCCCCCTCATCTCAGTATCAAGTTCTACTCGCATTTATTTGCATGGGAAGCAGAGACGTTCTACCTGGATTTGTGCAAAGCATTTGACACTGTCCCGCACAACATCCTTGTCTCTAAATTGGAGAAACATGGATTGGATGGATGGATAAGGAATTGGCTGGATGGCCACACTCAAAGAGTTCCAGTAAACAGTTCGATGTCCAAGTGGCAACCAGAGATGAGTGGCGTTCCTCAGAGGTTGGTACTGGGACCGATGCTGTTTAACATCTTTGTTGGTGACATGGACAGTGGGATTGAGTGCACCCTCAGCAAATTTGCTGACAACACCAAGCTGAGTGGAGCAGTTGACACGCTGGAGGGATGGGATGCTGTACGCAGGGACCTGAACAGGCCTGAGAGGTGTGCCCGTAAGAACCTCATGAAGTTCATCAAGGCCAAGTGCAAGGTCCTGCACCTGGGTTGGGGCAACCCCAAGCACAAATACAGGCTGGGCAGAGAATGGATTGAGAGCAGCCCTGAGGAGAAGGACTTGGGGGTCTTGGTGGATGAGAAGCTCAACGTGAGCCAGCAACGTGCACTTGCAGCCCAGAAAGCCACTTGCATCCTGGTCTGCATCAAAAGCAGCGTGGCCAGCAGGGCGAGGGAGGGGATTCTGCCCCTCTGCTCCGCTCTGGTGAGACCCCCCTGCAGTGCTGCCTCCAGCTCTGGGCCCCCAACATAAGAAGGACATGGACCTGTTGGAGCGGGTCCAGAGGAGGCCTCAAGGATGATCCGAGGGCTGGAGCCCCTCTGCTGTGAGGACAGGCTGAGAGAGTTGGGGTTGTTCAGCCTGGAGAAGAGAAGGCTCTGGGGAGACCTTAGGGTCCCTTCCAGTACTGCTGGGGGGGGGCCTACAGGAAAGCTGGGGAGGGACTCTTTATCAGGGAGTGTAGTGATAGGATGAAGGGTAAAGGTTTTAAACTGAAAGAGTTTAGGTTAGATTTAGGTTAGATATTAGGAAGAAATTCTTTCCTGTGAGGGTGGTGCGGCCCTGGAACAGGTTGCCCAGAGAAAATGTGGATGCCCCTTCCCTGGAAGTGTTCAAGGCTGGAACCCCCTTGATCTTTAAGGTCCATTCCAACCTGAACCATTCTATGATTCCGTAAGCAATGCTGCAGACCACTTCCCTCTCCATGTAATGGACCCACATGGCTTCTCAAATGACTCCAATTGAGAGTGATCCGTGACCAACTGCTGTTTCACAGAGTCACAGGGTTTAAGGCTGATGGGGTGTACAGTGCGAAGCAATGTGTCCTTTTGCAAAACCCAGTACTGACTGCCCCTGCCAAGCCCACAATTTCCCTCTGAGCAATAATTTTGCTGTCTTGATTTAGAGATTTCCAGCCATGGAGAACTTACTGTCTACCAGCTACTCCAGGCGGCTGGTCACAGTGGTTCGCAGCCTCCACCGGTTAAAAACAGGAAGGCATCTGTCTGAGTCTGAACCTATCTGGCCTCTGCTCCAGATCACTGGATGCAGTTCGGTTTCTCAGTGTGGCTGGAGTTTTGTTCAGCCCTAAGAATCTCTTTGTATTGACCTCGTCCAGGTCAGCTCCTTCGCTTCTGCACTTCACCACTGCTTTGGGCACAGCTTGTCTGGTCATCCCCAGTGGCTAAGAAGAGCTGTGCTCTGTTCCCCTTGATTTGCCTCAAGGCCGTATGTTACACAAGATCTTCTCAGATGTTCAAACAACAGAAGAGCCACCCCAGGGCTGGGAAAGGCCAAACCAACATCCTGCCTCTGCTGGGCAGGTTTCTCTAAAAGAAATCATAGCGGGGGTGCAGGACGGACACACAGGTCCTGTGGATGCTAATATTGGGTGTATTTCTATTAAAACTCAACATCACGTTCTGTCAGAGCCTCCAGTGACCCCTAGCACACACATATTCGGTGATGCTGGTAGCACCAGCAGCCTGGGACCTCAGTTCCAGCCGTCCTGCCTTCTTGCTGCCCCATGGATAGAGGGTAACCTGTCCCTAGAGCATCTCATCTTCCCAGCAAGAGACTGCTTTAAGCCTGGAGACAGACATTTTCATTGCATTCAGGTCCAGCATGCAGCTTGTTCTCCGCAGGAGCATCAGATCCCCGGGAACACTCTAGGCACCTGCAACTCCTTGTGCCGAAGGAGGCTGGGCCTGCCTTGTCCTCAAGTCCACACCCCAGGCAAGTGGGTCACTAAATCTCTGTGATAACCTCCCCCAAGCTCCAATAAACCCAAAATGCACTAACAGCCTTTTGCATGACCTTAGTGACCTACCAGCTGGAGACCTTACCTCCAGTTTCCATCTTGCACATCTCCGTGGCCATTTCATCTCTGCTCTGGTTCTCTCTCGAATGCCGTTTTCTGATTTCAGCCAAACCTCCTCCCCAGTGTTCAGCGCCATCAGAGAAGCCACCACACCTTTCATCTCTTGGAAGTCTACAATATGCCAGCCCCTGCCAGGTGGGACGCCGCAGGATCCCTGAGCAATGGAAGAGCCGCGGGGATGATCCACGTAATGCCTGAGCTGCAGCCGGATCTCAAGAGGAACAAGAGAGGGAAAGCTAGCGTGTAAGATCTGACAGGCTCAAAACAAACCCAGCTGGCTGGCACACACACCGAGCCCAAAACACCCCAGGCCACCCCGCTCCCACCCTCCTGATACCATCACACCCCTCCACATTTAATTAAAAAAGGATTAAAGCAGGCTGTAAGGACGTGGGCGACGGCTGAGGTCAGGGGGTGCCTTGTAAACCTACGCCAAGCCCCGCAGCTGGTACTGGGACAGTGGGCTGTCTGCTGGTGACGCCAGCTTCTCCGAGACTAAGACAGGTCTAATCTGAGACCCAGGAGACTTATCCAGTCTCTTGTAGCGCTGATCTGAAAGGAGAGCTCCAGGGCAAGGATGGGATTGGGGTAGAGGAGCCCTCAGGGAAACGCTTATGCTGCTGGTAAGCAAACAAGCAAGCAATGGTTGTGGTATTCCTCTGAGGTCTCCGTGTTGTTCCACTGACCCTTCCCAGGGCTTGTGTTTTCCCATGTCTCCTTCCACAGCTCACACCTTTATCCTGCATGAGCCACATGCAACTGTCCCAGCCCTGGCAGTGAGGGGCTTGGGCAAGCAGCTCTGTCACAACATTGCAGGCCGTTCCAGCCTGCTCCCTGCTTCCCAAAATCTGAACGTTTCAGCAGGGCAGAGCTCAGAGGCTTTCTCCAGCCAGAGAAATGACAGGCAGGTAGGTTGCTCCCAGATCCAGCCTCACGGAAAGCCCTGGGAACATATCTGTGGATGAGGCACGGTGCCAAGGAGTCCCCCACCTTACCTGCCTGGAGGAGCCATGGTCATAGATGGCTGGAAGTCACCTCCACACAAGGGGTAACCCTGGGTTTAAAGCCTCAATATCAGTGAGTTTCACCTTCAACGGGAGCACTTATTCAGAGGAAGGTGGAGAAAGCCTTAGCTGACTCTGAGAGGGACATTCCTCCCCTGCACAGAGGTCTCTGGGAGCAGAGTCAATGGCATACGGGGGGAGTTCCCACATGGGGAGACACAGAGGGCAGAGCTCGGCAGGAAGGGTAGAGGCAAACAGAGGGACTGTGAAAGATGGAATTTACTAGCACAGAAATGAGGACATGGGTCTGGGTCTGAAACCCACCCCTGAGCGATGGGACACGCTGTGTGGTGGCAGGAGAAGAGGTGTCTCAGGCTGGTGGATGGACCGTACTGCACCAGTGTTGCTGCTGGGAGCCCTTGGCTCTTGATTTGTATCGTTGCGTGGAGAACTGACCTGCAGGACGCAAGCTGGTCCCTCCTCAGTGGCTTGATGGCCACCCAAGCCTATAACGTGGGGCCAGTCCCTGCAAGGAGGACAGGTGAGTCCATGACATGTAAGTGCTCCCCATTTTACCCAAATCAGTCTTGCATCCCCTAAAGCATTTCAGTTCAGCCCCAAACCCACCTCTTTCACAGTGGCTTGGCCATAACAAGCTTGAAGAGCTCAAAGAAGTTCCCCATGGCCTTTTTAGCTCTTTGTGCTGTAAATTCATTGCTTTCCCCTTCTCCCCTTACCTCCATAGCCTAAGACAGCCCTGCTCCCCTCACAGCAGGATCTGACCTCTCTCTTTTAGGTGTTTCTAAATGTTCCCGGTCCCAGCAGCCTCAGTAATTGCTGCTGTCCTCTAACCAACCCATCATCCTGTCACCCAGCCTTGGAAAGTTTTTCTCCCTCCCTACCTTGCACTTGCCAAAGACCAGCTGATTCATCCACTATCTGCCTCAGGCAACCCACGCAGCCGCTGATGATTGAGTTATTTAACAATTAAGCAGAGCCTTAAATCTTTGCAGCACTTAACATGTATTGACTAATTAATCCAAGCACCTATCTGAGGTAGGTTAGTTCAGTCTTGCGTGTAGCTTCCAAACATGCCCATGGCTGCCTTGCCATGGGTCAAAGGCAGAGGCAGGTCTGCGGAGGTGATAGGAGGTCCACCATCCCCATGGCCCACACGTCCATGAGACCCATGCAGCACTGCCCCTCTGCATTGTACAACCCGTTGGAGCTTCAGAGGTCACTGAGCTGAGGGGACTATGTCCCTAGCCCAAGACTTTTGCAAAGCTTGCCCTTGAATGGGCTTTTCTCCTGCATCTTCTCAGACCCAGCGTGGTTGCTTTGTTCCCTGGTGTCCCCCGCTCCCACCACCATTGGGGCACCCTCCACATCTAACAGCTGGAGCCAACTTGCTCGGACAAGCAAGGAGCTGCTTGAGGCTCTGCCAGACCTTGAGAGCAGATGGGGAGAACCTTCCCCTGGGGTCCCGCTGGCAGCCAGCCCCAAGCCCTGCCAACACGGGAGAGCAAACCTGGCCTTCAGGATGGTGGCAGGAGGGCACAGCACGCTGCCCTGCTGCCTCCTGCTGCAAGTGCCATCCAGAGGGAGCCAGGCTTTCCCCACAGCCTGCCGTATGAAGCCTATTCACACAAGCTGTCCCAGCCACATCAAAACCCACGTCCCTGTCTCGGCTGTCAGCGGGGAACGAGGCCAGGCGTGGGAGGCAGGGAACCCGCTCCCCGCATGATTGAGCCGCACTGGAGCTTTGCCCAGATGGGTGGACTGGGGACGCACCCAGGGTTACACAGAGAGCCCGTGGCAGGGCTCAATACCCAGGTGACTCCCAGCCCTGGGATTCAGGAAAGGGAAAGGCAGGAGGTTTGCCATAGCTATGGGTAGAGACTTGGAGAGGTGAGATGGGCTTCCAGCCACACAAGCCTTGGGGACCGATCCTGAGCAAATCATCTAATTTTTTACTTTTTTCTCCAACACAGCCGCTTTTCACTTAGCCAAGACTACAGAAAAATACCATGTCCTTGTGCCACGCAGGTTCCCAACCGTTAGCTAAGGCCAAGGCAGATATTAATTGCCCAGAGAAGCTGTGGATGCCCCATCCCTGGAGGTGTTCAAGGCCAGGCTGGATGGGCCTTTGAGCAACCTGGTCTAGTGGGAGGTGTCCCTGCCCATGGCAGGGGGGTTGGAACTGGGTGATCTTTAAGGTTCCTTCCAACCTAAACCATTCTATGATTCTGTGATTAAAACTCCTGGACGTGCCATGGTCCTCTTGCACTAAACAGTACCGGATCCCCCCAGCACAAGGACAGAGAATCCAGAGGTACATGACGCTGTTTGACTCTCTGACACCAAAAGGTTTTGGCCCATCTGAGTCTTCCGAGCAGCTCATGCCCTTTCTCTTGCCTCCCCGTCACCCCAGGGCTTCAGCACAGTGACGCCCCCACCCTCCCTGACAGGCAGGTGATAAGGCTTGAGAAATGGTTGATGGGAAGGACCTGGCAGCAGAAAAGCACTCTGCCGAGCTGGGGAGCTGTGAAGCAGCCAGCCAGAAGAGAGCTTGATCTGAACAACCTTGCTGAGAAATGCCAGGAGCAGCGGAGTCAGGATCTGCTCAAACCAGGTGGTCTCTATAACAGCAAGGTAGCGGCTTGAGTCAAAAAGCATCAGCATCCACGTTATAAAGGCATCTCTGGGGCTCGTAATGGTACCCTTCACGTGCCCTCCATCTCATGCTGCTGAGGACGGGGTTCCTGCCTACCCCGTGGAGATACCATTTGCTTGCTTTTTAACACACAAACAACACGTCAACACATTAACAACACCAAAGCTAGAAGAAAAACTTCCTCTCCCTGTGAAATTCACCCCAGAAAATCCTGAGTTGTAAAGCAGAGGAACTTGTAGACGAACACTTTACCTCTGGGTCGCAAACCATCACATATATTAGGAGGGAATTTTCATTATATTTTTTTTCCTTGCCTGAATATATGCTGATCTCATTCATCTTGGGAAAAGCACAGGGTGTTCTCATCCAGGCTATACCTGGCAAGCTGCATACGCTGTGACAGAGGGAGCGAACTTCTGAGCAAGCTCTGCAGTGGCTGCCGCCGGCTTTCTTGTGGCTTATTTCTTGAGCGAGAGGCCGCCTTCTTCACCTGGCATTCTTGAGAGAGATGAAGGGTAAGTCAGCAAATCAGCTTCATGCACTGCAAACATCCTCTTGCTTTCAGCCATGGCAGAATTAGCTCAGGTCGGGATTTGCTGGTAGCTTGGCGAGAAACGTCTGCAGGGCTTTTTCCTCCCCCCCACCTCCCCTGGAGGGAGAAAGCAAGCAAATGTTTTTAACGTGCTGCACGGTTGCAGGAGCTGTGGTACTCAACCGACACGGCTCAGCAAGCGCTGCCGGGGAAATCAGTATGGGAATGTTCCCGATGCTATTTTAAACACCGGCAGAAAACGCTAGCTAGCAACGCTGAATTCGACGGGGCTGCGTAAAGCCAAGAGCAGCGGCAGCGGCATGAGCTGCCTGCCCGTATAGCAGGGATGCCCCACGCCGCAGCGGTTCGCACTGATGTGCCGGGCTCCTCGCTCTCTCGCTCAGTTTGTTGATCTATTTGCTAACTAAGACGTTGCTTTGACATGTCAACAACCATCAAGCCGGCGTCTGGATGATGGCTTGGTGTCACGCAGGCACCTCCATTTAGATCCGCCGGTTAAAAATGAACGGGAGCTAAGCTGTTCAAAGGGATCCGCGCTGCCGCCAACGTGAGTGCTCCGGCGGTGGAAGTTGCATGCCTGTCTCCGAGGGGGGATGCAGCTCTCGCCGGGTGACTGCCGACAACCACCCCTTGCTCGGCCGGCTGTCCCTTGCCTTGCTTGCCCGGGAGAGGATGGAAAGAGGGCATGGTGCGGGATTGCTGCAGCCGGCGGGTGCCGCGAACGGCAGCGCGTGAGATTAAAGGTGGTATCTGAGAATAAAGATACCGCAGCAACTCCTAGCTTAAGAATAATGAATGTTGTAAGTCTGGTGACTGCAGGAAAAGTCCCCTTTGTAAATCGTGCTGTTTGGAGCGAGGAGAGCAATTAGGTAGATTCTGCTGCAGCTCATTTTGGTCGGGTTAATTTGGGAAGAGGGTGTTTGCTGGCAGCTAAAGGAGGCAGCCTGGGAGACTGGTTAAAACGCAGAATTACCAGAGCAGGCTAGCGTTTGGAAATGCTATAATAATCTCAAGGCAGGGGAACATGGTTCGGTATGTTTTACCTTCTGAGGTAGTCAGGAGGGGAGAGACCTTAGCTTAGACGGTTCCTCTTGTCTTAATTAAGAAAAAAAAAAAAAAAGATTTTCAAAGACAGAGCTTGTTTTGCAAAGCCCAGACACCACAATGATGGGCAGTGCCGAAACCAGCCGTCTGTCCTGCCGTCTGAATGCCAGGCCTTTCCAGGAACCCTGTTTTGTGCAAGCAAAACAGCTCAGTCGCCAGGGAGTTTTTTCACGCCCTGGTTTTGTGCGTGGGTGCATCTCATTTTTTGTGTGTGTTTGGGGGGGGGAGGAGGCATGAACTGCTCGTTGTACCCGGGGTCTGACTCTGTGGCTGTGTTACTGTAGCTGTGACGATGGGTATGACACAGGGCTGTGCTTTTAACAGGGAAGTCACAGACGATCGTTCCCGGTGCTTTCAGTGCTCACAGTGTTGAGCATCTTTTAGCTAAAACTGGCGCCTGTTTCTCAAAAGCTGGTGTCAAATGCCCGGTGCTACCAGGCAACCTCCTGCATGGATGCGGCAAGGATGGGAGGTCTCAGCTGGGGTGACGGAGCAAAAATGCCAAGGAGGACAAGTTGGCAGTGTTGATTTGGACGGACAGGAGGTCAGAAAGGAGTGCAAAAAGCAGCGAATCCTCTCGGAGAAGGAGAGATGGCATTCGTGCCTGCTGGGACAGTTCTTTGGGTGTGGAGGGGCCAAAGGGTGTGTAAGTACAACACACATGTGATGGCAGGGACCTCTCCTCACCCTACATCATCGGTGTCTGTGCTCATCAGTGAGTGTACAAAGCCACACATGAGAGATCTGGTGTGCTTGCAAGAAAGGGGACTTTTGCGCATTCCCTACTTCTCTATTAAACTTCTCATTGCAAACTCTGCTTCGGCTCTTCTTCCAGAGGGAAAAGAGCAGTCGCTTGTGAAGGCTGATTTTTTTTAAAAGCAGTGGCACAAGGGACCTAAAGCACAGCCTTCCTCCTGCGTAACTTTACTCTGTTCTAATTCCCAGTGCCTGCTGCAGGACTGATTGTAACCAAACCATTCAGCAGCATAAGGGCAATTCCTCTGCAGAAATAGCAGTCTGCTGAGAATTGCCACTTCATTTTCTTTCGCTACAGTTTTTGCGTGAAATTTATGGTCTGTATTATTTCATTTAATGCTGTTGAGGACAAAGGGCCCTCTGTACCGAGCAATCATTTTAAAACATGCCCATTAAACCTCACCCTGTGAAAGCAGAGGGGCTGGCTGCTGCAGGATTTGGTGGCGGTTGTGCTGATGTTTCTAGTCTTGAAGATTGCAGGAACCGAGCGTAGAACAAGGTCACTATTGTCGGAAAGGCTGGAGGTCTGGTGGTAGGAGAGCAAGAATGCTTGCAGAAGACCATCCAGGTGCCTTCACCTAAGAATGAGAGAGAGGAGACAGAGTGAGGGCTGTCCCTCCACGGCTCACTGCTGGTTTGTCAAGCAGGGGTTGGAAGGAGGCTCCAGCGAACAACTGAGCGTTCACATCATTTTTTCCCTCCAGCACCTAATGCTGATTCGTAACTTGGATCTCCAGGAACCCCTTCACCCATCTCTGAAGCATGGTCACTGCTTTGCCTTGCAGGGATCAGAAATCTTGCTATAATCTGCTATTGAGCGGATGTAGCATTTTAGCCCTCCCACCTTCCCACCGTGAAGGGACTAAGCACCATCAGTAAGCTGATCTGGGCTGAGCTCCTCTCCTGGACTGACATCCACAGGGTGCCTCTCTCTGCCATGAAGCCATGTATCAACACAAGCAGCTCTGAGATGGATCAAGACCCAAAACTAGATGAGGGCAAAGATCAGAGAATCATAGAATGATTTGGGTTGGAAAGGACCTTAAAGATCACCCAGTTCCAACCCCCCTGCCCTGGGCAGGGACACGTCCCACCAGACCAGGCTGCTCAAAGCCCCATCCAGCCTGGCCTTGAACACCTCCAGGGATGGGGCAGCCACAGCTTCTCTGGGCAACTGTTCCAGTGTCTCACTGCCCTCACAGTCAAGAATTTCTTCCTAATATTTAATCTAAATCTCCCCTCTTCCAGCTTGAAGCCATTACCCCTCGTCCTATCACTACATGCCCTTGTAAAAAGTCCCTCTCCAGCTTTCTTGTAAGGGGCCTTCAGATACTGGACAGTTGCTATAAGGTCTCCCCGGAGCCTTCTCTTCTTCAGGCTGAACAGCCCCAACTGTCTCAGCCTGTCCTCACAGTAGAGGTGCTCCAGCCCTCTGAGCATCTTCGTGGTCTCCTCTGGATACACGAAGTGTCCACACAAGGAGTCCTCCATACACACCAGGAGTCCTCCTTGTGCTGGGGGCTCCAGAGCTGGACGCAGTACTCCAGGTGGGGTCTCAAGAGAGCAGAGCAGAGGGGCAGAATCCCCTCCCTTGCCCTGCTGGCCACGCTGCTTTTGATGCAGCCCATGATCTCCAGCATCCCAGAGCAAGGGAGATTAGGTCTCATGCAAAGCAAACACCTTATTAGCGGCTGCACACATACGCAGATGTAACCACGTAGCCCACAGCTCCAATACAAAAACACTGACCTGAACGGCAGCCAGATCATTTTTTATGAGAATGCACCATTCTTGAGCAATTTTTCCAGTACATCCCACGCAAACAGGTTTTCCTTGAACACCGCACGGCAGCATTTACCATCTCATGCCAGCTTTTTTTTTTCCTACTTTCAAACGGTGGGAGGGCTCTCACGTATCACTTGGCGTCTCTGTGCTGGCAAGCACGGAGTCTGAGCGGCGTATGCTCACGGACACAAAATCCAGCACTAAACCATTTCATGTGACCAGTTCTGCCAAAGTCAGACAAGATCCCACCTTTTCGCAGAAATCTGAGGCCTCCAACTTGGAGCATATCTACTGGTCTAATAACGTGTCCTTCCTCTTCTCATCACTGCAACAGCCTTCCCAGGAAGGGCAAACTGACTGCAGTTGCACTGCAGAAGTGGCATTGATCCTTCAACACTGGCACTAGCTATTGGTGTCCATGATATTTTGCTAAATTAGCTAAATTCTTGGTGGTAAAAAGGGATGTGGATGGAAAACGGATAGTGTGTGTAAAGTCACGGGCATAGCTGACATTTCTGGCCCAACGTAGCCTGTGCCCACTCTGACCTGGAGTTTGAGCTACTGTGAAAACAGGGAGTTTTGAAGCCCCTATTTGGCCCAATTTATAAACTTCTACCTCACAAGAGTACCTCAGGGCAGCCAAGATCTATCACCAGATACATTAATTGCACTTCTTGGTTAGTGCTGTGTGAGGGACATGTGCTATTTCTTCCTAATTAAGAGAATGAAATGGCCGGAGTTCTTCCCTTCCCACATGGGAGAGCCGGAGCTCTGCTCCTTGTCAGAGACCCCTCTTTGACCCCAGCTTGCAATCTCATCAGGTCTCTTATTTCTGCATGCAGGAGGGAAGAGGAAGCGAAGGCAGCGCTGCCTCTCCCGCTAGTCTGCCCCTTAGTAACCTGTACATTGGCCTGACCTGAAAAGCAGTGGAAAAATTGTATTTGTTCCAGACAATCTAACAAAAATTTCCCACATTGTCTCACTCAGTAGAAAAACTGATATTCAAGTTCTTCCTTGAGCAAATTTGATCACCCTGGAAAGTCCATTAATTTTAACGCGCCAAAAAAAAGGGACCAGGGGATATAAAACTTCAGCCCCAAATAAAAAATTAGTAGAAATTGAGTATTTTCCTTTATTTGCAATGCAACACACTAAATAATGTTCAGAATTGGCAAATACCGAGGGAACACTCTTTCATCATTACAAGGGAGAGAAGCAGCAAATCCTATAGTCATGTAAAGGTGGATTGAGCCCTGTCCCGGTGCAATGCTGGAGGCAGACTGAGTAACCTGCTGGGTCTCCTGTACTTGTCCCGTCAGACCTATTCCAGGATATTTGACATAATTCTTAGCTAATTGTCAGGCATGGGACCAGCTTCTGGCTGGGATCATGACTGTGTCGTTAGCTGGGACTCTCCATGACCACTGTCTTCATGAACATCGAGCAAATACGTGAACATCGAGCTATATACATGAACATTGAGGAGAGAGAAAGGATGAGCCGGGTTCTTCTCCATTTGCAGTCCACAGGCCACTCATCCCTGCCAGAGGATTCACTGTGCTTTGGCAGGGAGGAGAGGGAGTTTCAGATAACAATTCTCACACGCACAAGCCAATAGAGAAAACAATGATAAACACACCAAGAAAAACACGGCTTAACTTTGCTGTAGTGACCCACGAAAACCAGAGCAGCAGTGCTGCACAAGGGGGGATTTGCACACTTAAGTCCAAAGATTAAGTGGCCACGGGAGTGAAAAAACATTGACAGCCACCAATATATTCTGCAGTTCTTGTCTGAACATCCTGAGCATCTGAATTTCCCCCTTAGTGAGCTGCATTAGGCTGCAGAGCAGCCTGCTATCAGGAAGCTTTGGCATTAACGGCGGAGAGGCTGGATGCTCTTGGCATCCATTTTGACAAGTCTATTGTGCAGACGGGTTCGCAGAGCCGCGCTGGGTCCCGAGGAAAACAGTGGCCTCTTCTGCGACTGGGCAAGAGCTGTGGCTCTCCACACATTGTGCGGTATCCGCTTCGGCCTCCGGCACAAAGCCCTGTGAGCAACGGAGCCGGGACCACGTTTCCTCTTTGTATGAAGTCTGGGCAGACACATCCAGGTCACTCGCTCCAGACAGCATTCACGACCTGCGTTTTTGCCACCTTCCAGTTGCCCGGAGGGGAGCTCGGTGCTTTGGCAGCAGCCCAGCCTCTGTCCCCAGGGTCCCTGGGCTACGTTGCCTGCTGGAGCATGGCCGAAGCGTGTGGCAGCTCAGGCACTTGGGAAGAGGCCACCACGTCCCGCTTGGATGACGCCACAGTGCCTTTTGGGTTCATTTAGGTACAGCGCTTACTCTTCACTGGCTCAAGGGAGATCCAAGAACAGGATTTAGCTGTAGCTCACCCTCCCCTTCCTTCTCCTCCTTGAACCTCTAGGAGGAATAAATGCAAAAGAGAATGAAGGTCATCCACAGCCAAGGCAAGTCCACACTAATCTCTCTCTGGAGCCTTAGTGGAGTCCAGCATTCAAGCTCTGGGAAGTATTGGGAAGTGGATAATTGAGCAGGAAAGGCCAGATCTTGGTAGCTGTGAAAAAGGGAGGCACACTTTACCCATGCCATAGAGAGAAAGGTGAGGGTTCCCCTCTGCTCCCAGGCGTTGGACACTAAGGTACAGGGGCTGGCAGACTGAAGATGAAGGACTGTGCCACACTTCTTGTTGGGCTAACAGGGAGGGACCACACTGCAGAAAACACAATGGCTCGAGGATGACTTTCATGCTCACGGGGTAGCTCACTTTGGGGTATACCCCTCCTGTGCTTGCTCCTGTGGCATTTTTAGAAGATGCCCTTGTATGCAATGAGAGGGAAAGAAAATCGGTCTGATAGTCCATTCTTCTGGCAGATCTTCCCTGTTGTTTCTGAGGCCAGCTGTCCACCTCAAAAAAGACTTTTCTCTGCCATCCCAGAGAGAGAACTGAAAGTGCAGGATCAGCTGAAAGAGATAAACTTGCTGCGAGCAAACCTGACACCCTCTGCAACATCCGAGAGACCAGAAAATTTGTTTGCTTTGTTTCTACACAACTGATCAATTGAAACCAATCAATGAAACACTGTGGGTTAGCATGTTCCTGACTCCACCCCGCGGGCTTGTGGTGCTGCCTGATCTGAACAGCAGGTCGGAGTTACCACACATGCTAACACACACGCAAGCTCACTCTCCTCCATTGAGATCCCAATGGATTGGCTTGTTTTGGCTCTCAGTAAGGAAAGGCCAGTTCAAAGCAATCACCCAGGTGACGTGATGTCTCATGGATGTCTAATTATTAACTAAAGCTCAGCCTGGATAAAACAGAGTTTTTGACATCCCTTTCCTCCCAAGCCTTCTCCCTAAATCTTCTTACAACACAGCAAGCAACACAATGTGTTATCTGCCACGCAGACACGGCTCCTGAGTGCCACCTCACACCTCTCTTTCAAGGTCCATTAATTTAGGCTGCAGTTAAGCCCTGTGGATTTTTTCAAGCCCCACTTCTCCAGCCCTGCACGTAAATCTCTTGCATACCTCTTCCTTGCCCTGTTACTAAAGTACCTTCCATGGGCCTTGATCATGCTTCACTCTCACCCATTCAGGATACCACCATGGAGATTTTTCTCCTAACCTCTCTTTTTGTCTTGCTTCCCAGCCTATATCCCTCCACAGTCTCCTCCCTTCCCATAACATCAAACTCAGATCTTCACTCTCAAAGCCCTGTGACTTCTCTGACCATGGTGGTTCCCAACAACAACAAGCACACGATGGCAACCTCTGTGGCCAACCTCCTCGTACCTTCTACCACATGTCTTTGGAAGGGCTCTTCAGAAACATCCACAAATCAACCCACAACAGTCCCCCCAGGCCCTGATGGAAACCCATCTTTGCCCCCAGTACAATGCTGAGGTTGCCACGCAACATACTGGCAAACATTGCTTTCCTTCCCCGTGTTCCCCTGCTTGGCTGAGCCCACCCATTTTCCTATGTCTCAATCTTGGAATAGCAAACGTGAGGGTTTGTTGTGCAGCACAGCTTAGCCCAGCTGCAGCTCCTCGTCCTATGGCAACAGAAACCAGGAATAATAATAGCAAGGTGGTGACTCATTAAAACCAATAACCTCAATAATTAGGCTTACTTAACTTTTCCAACTGTATAAACAACTTAAAAAAAAAAAGATCTTAAGCTTTTCCAATATTTTTTCACTTTTCCAATTTCTCACACAGAAATTGTCAGTATTGGGCATTTGTCTTCGTCAAATTTCCTCTCTACGCAACAGTAAATTCATAGAGTGAGGTGAAACATTTGCTTTGCCCATATTCTGTTAGTGGATTCTTCAGCACCTCTTTGCTTCTGAGCAAGGAAGAGCCCAGCTGCAGCCCTGCCTTGGTGCTGACACTGTTCCAGCTGCTGTTGCTACAGGAAAAATAAAAAAAAATAAGGTAGAACTGTCCAAGTTTTGAGCTCCTGAAAAATCTGTTTAAATCAGCAGGGTAGAGACTGGATGCAAATTTCTCTCCAGATCTGATGCTCGGTGGATGCATCTCTGCCGTCCGCCACTGCATTCAGCTGCTGCTGGCTGAAGCTGCACCCTGCGTACAGCCTCTTCTCTGCTACCTGCCCCTCTCCAAATAACCCTCACCTACCCATCGCCTCTTGCCAGAGGCAGAGAAGGTGGCATGAACCAAGATGAGAGTTGCCATGGGATTAGGAGAGGGCGTTTGTGGGACAAGGAGCCATCAGGAAGAGGAGAGCACTTGGGAGACGGCACCTGAGAGGCAGAAGGGCAAGTAGCCTGAGGGCAAGTGGGGCAAAGAGACTGGGATAAGGTAGCTGGCGAGCTAAGGAGTCCTGATGGAAGAGGGTGGAACAGAGGAAAAAAGACCCAAGGAGGAACGTATGAGAGGACCGGGCTGAAAAGGGGATGAAGGGACCATGCTGTGAAGAGAGGTGGGCATCAGATCCCTCATGCTCCACTCGCCTTTCTCTGTCCTTCTTCTTGCATTTTGGGCACACCAGGGTCTTGTGTTCAACTTTCTCCTTTTTTTAATTGCACAAGATCTCAATACACTGCAGGTCCCAAGGAGACTGGCAGCAGGAGTAGCAACTGAACCAGCGTTGCTCTGGAAATGGCTGCTTAAACCCCAGCAGGGCAACTGTCCTGGTGCCAGCATTGGGGAAGCCTAAGTGTAGACAAGACCTCAAGAACCTGAACCTCCAGGCTGTCATACCTACCCCATAGCCCTCACCCCACCCCCAAAAAAAAAAACAATGAGTATAATAATATGGTGTTAAAAATGGAAAGTGCTTATGGAGAGAGATCAGCTTGCTTTGTTACGCAGTTTTATGTCCTGGAGTTCCTTTTGATGTAAATGTGTGAAATTACACATTTATTGCAAGATTCAAATGTAGCCATGGCAACATGATTATCAAACAGTTGCATATGGAAGTCTAAATCCATACAGGTTTCTGGCTGGTGAGAATAAACTGCCCAGGGACAGGACTCAATGTACGCCAAGCTCAGGTCATCCACGTCCAAAAAGAATCAGCTCTAGCTTCTGTGCCTGGGAAAAATTCATTTCTTTGCATCCAAATTGTCTCCACGCAGCTGGGCTGACCACCAAGCAGATGCAGAAGGGCAGCTAAAGAAACCAATACCCTCAGCAGAGACGCGGCATCGTGCACCACCCACCTACACGGGGCAACGCTGCCTTCAAGGCTGCTTTAAACAATCCCCTTTGCAAGGGAGAAGGAGAGTTTGGCCAGGAGCTGTGTCCCCCAGAAGGAGCCCTCAGTAGGTTTAAGTTACACCTCGAGCAATCGTCAGGCTGTATTCATAGATTAACCAGGCAGGAGAACAGGCTGAGCACCGTGCTCAGAGCAGCCAGGGCATTCCCCCACCCACGGCGCACTCATGTGACAGCGATCTGGTGACATCCAAAGAGGGGACGAGCAAAGCTGGCATGCATACTGGATGCAAGCAGGAAAAGGCTGTGCCCTTGCAGCCTCAAAACCGTGACCTTGCCAGCCATTCCTTGGAAACAGGGCCCGTCAATTAATTTTCCAGAGCCATCAGTCTGTTGCAGTCTTCTTCCTTCTCCCCTGGACACAAGGCAGGCTCCAAAACCTCAGGTCGCGGTGTTTGCACGTAGGCTGTGCTCAGCTCAGAGTCCTCTTGTGTCCAGAGTGATGAGTATATATCATCACACGGACTGTGAAACAACCCCAAAACTGTTATTAAAAGAAAAAGGGGAGGGGAAAGAAAAAAAAAAAAAAAAAGAAAAAAAGGAACATGAACCCCAGCACGGAAACAGGCCAGTGGGGAGGAAATCAAAGGTTTAAATAGACACTCAAAGTTTGGCAGAACTCATCTGCAAATGAAAACAGAGTAGTGCACAAATTTGTCCTTGTTTTGCTTTTTTCCAGAGACTTGAGGTGGCTCTTTCCCTGAGAAACACAAAATTAGGGCACGGTCTTGCAGCAGGCACTCGGGAGGTATTCACAGCCTCGAGGTTTGGGTACCCGAGGCAGGAGCCCTGGCATCCCTCTGTAATCAGCAGAAAAGCAGGTTATCTCCACGACAACGTGGTGAGCAGCTTCATCGGACACCTAAAACATCTGATGGCAATGCCCCCGAGCTGCCATATAGGAATTCACAGGATGGCTTCCTCAGTAGGACGTTCCCGCAGTTAATTAACCTCTGATCCTTATTTCCAGTGGGAACACCTCTTCTTTCTGTCTCCAGCAAATAGCTCTTGTAGCGCCTTGCCTAATAGATTAGGCAGCCTGCTCGAACCTGGCACCTTCTTCTGCCGCGGGTATTTCTGGGGACCCATCAAATCCCTTTTAACCTTCCCCCCTGCAAAGCAAACAAACCAGAGCTGCCCCACGCACTTGTTTCCAAACCTTCCAAGTACGTGAAGTCCCAGATCAACAGTCCTCCTCAGTTTCTTTCTCTGCATCATGACATTTTATAGCAGAACCTCTTTACTTTTTCTCAGAGACTATTTTAAAAAGTACTGTTTTCACAGGAAATTTTTGGCTCGAATAAAATAGAGGCTCCTGTCACTAAAAACAGCCCTTTCGCAGTAAACACAAGGCTTTTGATTTTAAAAGTGACAATTATTGTTTCTTAATTTAAAAAAAAAAAAAGATTAATTTCCCCAAGCCATTTTAGAAAATTAATAAAAACTGTTGCTGTGCTAATTGCTATTACCCAAACAATTTTCACATCCACTCCTGTCTGTGGCTGTGCAGATATGGGTCATTCTGCCATTCCAGGCTGCAGCAGATTAAATATCTGATTTTTGGTTAGCCATGAATTATCGCTGAAATAAAGGCATCACAGCCCTGCCGTTAATGCTGCCTGATGCAATGCCCAGACTCCTGTGATGTGGGAGTGCCAGTGTGCTGCTGAACCATCCAAACTGTGCTGCCGCGGCATCTGCTCCCCAAACTTGGTCTCTGCTGCTTGAGAAAATGGACCAAATCCCTCTAAGAGGGGAGGCGAAGCTGTTGCCTACATCTCCTCCTCGCTGCGCTGCCCTTTGCAGTCCTTTGATCTCCGTAACTGGAGAATACTAATGGCAGCGCTAGAGCCTGAAGCGGCTTAAAGCCATTTTCTTTATTGCAGGATTAGTGCTGGGAGGGTATGAAACCTGCCGGCGCTGGGCTCAGAGCAAGTCAAGAGCTTTTTTCTTCTCGCAGACGTGAGTTTGCTAAGCGGACCGGCCTGCCTCGCTGCAGCACAGCTAACTGCTTTTATGAATGGAGTTAAAAACAACAAATGCTGCAAAGCTGTTACTAAGAAGCTGCTTTTTTTTTTTTTCTGGTGTCCTGACTGCTCCAGCCAATATAAGCCACAGCGTTCCCGAGCACTGCACAGCCCTGAAACGAAGGAAGTGGACAGGAAAAGAAAAGCACAGGTTCTCTATCTGTTCTCTGCCTGCATTTAGTTGAGCAATTATACAATTCCAGATCCGTGATTATTCCTGGCAAGGTTTATTCATCTCATGGGAGACTTTTGGAATAACACGGTGCTTTTGTAGGGAGTGTCAACCACCAGGTGAACGTGCCTTCCAGATCTGATTTATTTTTTTTTTAAAAAAATATGTAAGTAATTGTTTCTTTACAGTTTGCTCTTTGCCTTTTAATGACTCACATTTCTACTTTGTCAGCTTTCAACACAGGCCCTGCCCTCCCTCCCAGTACTACAATCCTCCCAGATCTCACCCACTGTGCCAGGTCACCCAGGGTGAAATCGTGAAAGAGGAGAATCCATTTTTTCGGCGCCCTGTCCAGATGTTCTGCTTACGGGGGCTGCTTTTAGGGGGCTGCAGAAACTACAGGCACAGCAGTCAGAAGGCGTAAAAAAAAGAGGTGCGAGCCTACCCCTACTGCATTCGGAGAGTGGGTTGTCCGTGGTTTATTATTTGGACAAATCCAGATGCGTTTTCACGGAGACGGCGACGGACTCTGATCCCCAGCACTGCTTCTGTGCCAAGCGTCTCATTCTTCTTCCAGCCTCCTGCAGGGCAAAAGCGCTCTTTGAAATAAAGAGGGAGAAAGCTTAAACATTCATAAAACTTAATTCTTCAGTTTTGATCTCAGTGAAATACGATTGCACTTTAAAAAAAGGTTTTGGTTTTGTTTTGGTTTGGGTTTTTTTGTGTAACTTTTCCCCGCTTCGTTCCTCTCCGAAAAATGTATTCAACTTGAGGCAGGGAGCAATTATGGAAAATTTCAGGCTGAATGGTTAAAGCGTGGCCAACTTGTAAAGTAATTGGAAACATAGAAAGGAAAGTGTTTGGCAACACGGGATAAAAGGTGCTATGTAAGTGGAGGATTCTTTTTCATTGCAGGCTCTCCTCTCTCTGATATGTTAATTGTGTTTTGTCTGATCCCTTGACAGTTCATTAATTTTTTTGTCCAATTGCAGGCTGTTGAGTGCAGATAAATTTCAGGCTATTATGGGAACACCCTAGAAGTTTGTATAGAAAGGAAACTCTCTGTTTCCTGTATCATCCTTCTGGGGATCTTGAAAGAGTTCACAAAAGCCACTTAAGCAAACTTTCTTTGCTGGATAACGGAAGGAAAGGAAACTGTGAACAAGCAAACAACACTCAATTCCATGAGACAAGAGATACTCATAGGTCATTAGAGAGAAAGTAAAGTCAATGAATGCAACACACGCGCGCGCACACAGAGAAACAATCTTGTACTCTGAAAATAATGGGAATTTCTGCACCTGCGCACTATTTCTGATCTCTAAAAAGGTAAATCATGCAAACCGCCAGTGAGACGGGCGGTGGAATATCTGTCCCTGCAATGCGTGAAATCTTTTTGAAGTTCTTTTGTGGCTCAAATAATATATCGCGGGCTGAATTGGAAATGGTTATGGATCAGCTGAACAGCTTCCCTTTCTTCCTGTCATTAACAGCACAGTTGCCAGAGGTCTGCTACAACCAGCTCTGTATTTTTTGTCACGTACAGAGCGAAAGCAAAGGTCTGAACAGCTGTAAGTTTTCCGGGGGCTGGCTTCAAGCGCAGAATTCAGATGGAGCTCAGAGGGCTGGGGCAAAACACAGCTTCAGGTGTGCAAATGCAGCCTTCACATCCAAGCCCTTGGAAATATTGGGGACTCCAATTTATAGGCTTGACGCTGTCTCTGAATTTTACGCCTGTTTTCTAAGGACGTGAGGTTGGTCCAACAGTATGCTCCCGTTTCCTGACAACTTACAAACCTCTTGGTTTCAGCTGCATTTCAGAGGGAGATCAAAATCACGGAGTGGATGAAATGATGCAAATTTGTTAAAGGAAGTGCTTAGGGCAGGAGATTTGCAAGTGGCTTACCTGGAATATGGGGTTTGTGGTATTTGATATGAGTAAATCCACTTGGTAGAGAGACCTTGTATCTGCTTAAACCTCAGGAAAACAGGTTTGCAGCCCACAGCAAGGCACAGACCTGGAAGAAGAGATGGTTTTGGGGGAATACTTGGTTAACAGTAAGCAGAGCAGGGAGGGAGGAAGGGAGAGAAAGGGAAGCAGGACAGCAGCATCCCTCCATTTCTGGAAAGTGAAGTTCAAAACAAGCCAGAAGGGATGATATAAAGCTGATATCCCCTAGAGAACACACTCGCCCCGCTCAAAAGAGGAAGAGTTTCTGCAGCAGGGTGACTGAAGATCAATATGAAAGGTCGAGGCCACCTGACAGGTCATTTTCAGGACTATCGATCAGGATAAAATCTAAATTTCAGCTCAGTGCCCCATAGTCCCTGAATACTCCTCCAAGATTCTCCAGCCACGCTCCAGCCACAGCCTCAGCAGACCACACGGAGAGGTCGTGGGGAGCAGCGTTGCTCGTCAGGGGTTGAAAAATAGACCTCTAAAGGCAACGTCATGCATTTGCTGGGCATCTCAGAAGGGAGGAGAAGGACAGAGTGAACTACAGAGCCAGCACCAGCAGATCTCCAGTTTGATAGACGTTAAGGAAAAAAGAGAGGTGGCTGGTATCTGTTCTGTACCTGTTGTATTGTTGAAGAGAGGATTTCTGCCTCCAAGGGCACTGACTGGCAATTTTGGAAAGGCATTTAAGAAAATATCAATTGTGAAAACATTTTTTCTGGCAGATTCTGCAACATATGCTTCTGGTCTGACCAAAACCACTAACCGGAAAAAAAAACAGAGTGAGGAAAATACATGAAACTTCTGCCAGTTGGAAAAAAAAAATATTTCGTTCAACTTTGGAGCAATCCATTCAGGCCAGTTCTTGTTTAATTGGGACTGGGGAGGGCCTTTTTTTGCCAGAAATACAACTGATTACTTGACAGGAAAAATCCAAACCCCTCAAAAACATTTCTCCTGGTCTTTTCTCAAAGATCTCTGCAGCAACGGTGCTTCCCTGGGGAGCTTGTTAAACCTCCCAAATAACCTCATTGCTAGGAACTTTCTCTCCTCTCAGTTTTATTAACACTCACCTGGGCCAGAGCATGGAAGATGACAGATGCTCAGAAGGTGACTATTTCAGTGGAGATTATTTGCAACCTGGAGAGCAGGCTCGAGAGGTTACGGCTCAAGATAAAGAAGTTAATAAAACTGAGAACAAAATATTTTTTCTCCTTATGGAGAGCATCCGTCTGCACCCAGCATAAATGCATCGCCAGTCCAGAAAAATGGGATTCAAGGAGAAAGGATCTTTATCCCTATTCTGACAGATTCAGAAAATATTCCCTGCTGGGTTTTATTCACTAATAATAGGAGGGAAAAAAAGCAAGAATACAAAACTTTTGGTCCTACCGAAGCAGCCCTGGGTCTTTGAGGTACTTAAGTTAGGAGCTTAGTCACCAGGCTCCCTTTAAAAGTAAGAAAAGAAGCTGCTGAACTGATAGGATTGCCTAAGGAAGAGAAGCAGCAGGAAAACACATCTCTGTCACCTTCCTGGTCTCTTTGCTGTTAGCACAGCGTTCACCCACACACATCTACAAAAGAGCAGTGCCACCTCTGGGACCCCCTCCAGCAGGTTGTGTCGTAGCCCTGGGAAAATCCGAGAAGTGTTTGAGGAAGACGATGAAATTGCTTGAGAAGGAATTGGGAAGCGCAGCTGTTTTTATAGGGATCAGAAGTGAGAACTGGAGGGTGACTTACCCCGGGAGAGACAATATTATGCAAAAAGGCCTGACCACTATCTGCCAGCCTCCGCAAGCTGAGACAAGGTTTAGGACTGTCGCATGAATCAATGTGCGACGTTTGTTCAACGGAAAACTATTCATTTTTTATGTAGGATTTCCCACCAAATCAGCTAGATGAACTGACTCATCCCGAGCACATACGATCAGCAGATTAAAAGACAAGGAAAAGTTGCTCCTTTTGGGACCAACTAGCTTTTAAATCATTTTAGCTGTGAAGTGAAACTAGGCCCCAAGAACAGCAGCATGTAATATCCACACTGTGCTTCAGGAAAAGGGACTTCCCCAAATCAAACACCGCCTGAAAATGGACGACGGGGGCGATACTCAGTTCTAAGAAAAAAGAAAAATTGTTGAACAGAACTGTTTTGAGTTAATTCCAAAAACTGTGATTTTGTCAGTTTTCACCCAGCTTTTAGGGGGGCTGAGTGATTAAAAGAACCCTTAAAAAAATCTCTGTATTTTGCCGGGGATTTTAATTTCCACACCAATCAACTTTGGGCTTTGGAAATGCACTTTATTTTTTTCCTCAAAGTTTAAAATTACTTTCGTACGAAACACTTTGGGGTCTGCAGTTGTTTGGCTGTGTTTGGAAATTCGAGCAATTAGAAGAAAAAGTATTCACCCAATTCATTTCAGTTGCTCGGTCACAACTACAACAACAGTCTGCTCGGGGTTATTCTTGAAACTTGGGTTGCTTAAGTCATTTAAATAGATTTCTATTTCAGAAACAAAATGAGAGCCAACAATTTCACAATTAAAAGCTCGAGGGCTATAAAACTTGGCTTCACCTAAGATTCTTAACATTGTTTTTATTATCTTAATCACTAGGTTCTTTACATACTAATTTTCCATCCCGTTGCCAACCAGTGCCAATCCAACCCGCTTTTCCATCACCCAGGTGAGCGTTACTCATGTTTTCAGGGGAATGTAAAAAAACCCTGAATATAGTCAGCACAACAACGTCTATTTTTGCGACGGCTCATGGACCTCTGTTAACACTGAGTCACAGCTGCAGAAGTCACTAGCTTAGGTGTAGCTCCCTGAGTTTTTTTCTAGGATTTTCCAAAAATACAGGCAACGCGGCTGGTTTTTGCAGATGGCAGTTTTCATGACACAGGGCTAAACAATTTGAAATCCTGTCTATGCTGGGACCCAGAATATTGTAAACACCAATTAGGTATGTGACCGATTAGGCAAGGGAAGAGATGAGATAAATCCCAACGCGTGGTTCTAACAGGCCTTAGCAGAGCAAAGAGTAAAGCGAGTCCTCGTGGAAGGCTGGAGAGGCTTCAGGTCCCACCTGGGTGATGAAAACAGACGTGCCCAATCACACCTGCACAGTTTAAATCCAGCTGTAGGTAAAAGGCTGCAAAACAAGAAGGCAGCGTGAGTAGGGACAGATGCTCAGTTAACTAGAGGTCATGTTTTAGTGTCCAGAGCTATAGACTAAGCATTTGTGTTGTGACCAGATAAAATACCGTATTTTATTCTGCACTGGACTAGCCCAACTGGCTATCATCTATAAATTCATCCATGAAACATTGTGTTGTTATGAGAAAGCGTTAGAGAATCAAGATCTTTCAGGTGAAACTTCAGCAAAGTTGGCTTTCTGGCAGGCTGCAGGAGCCTGTACAGCCAGAAAACTAACTGTCTTTTTTCTGTGTGTTCACCAGTGTAAACTGGCAATAATACTGGCCAGCTTTCAGCAGCGTAAGGCTAATGTGAATGAAGTCACTTGAAAATCATCTCAAACTTAAACAGCCTTTGGTTCAGGGTTTTGGTTCTCTGCAAATCCAATACGGTGAAAATGTATCCGTTTTTCAATTTGGCTTTGAGTTAAAAAAAAGAGACCAAAGTACAAACATCCCTGTTCAGCAATGGAAACCTCATAAACATCATAGTCATGGTTTAATGTGAGGCAGCTCGGAAGGAAAACTGAGTAATCTCAGCTCATTGCCCAAGCGGAGAGCAAAAGAGTAAATAACGTTAAAAAAAGGGGTTCTGGTCTCTCCATTGCAAGGGAAGAAGTGACTGAACCAAACAAGCCCTGCAGTTCGCAAATGCTCTCTAGCAGCATTTTAACTGCTCTTGGCACTTAGAGGAGGACTGAAAGCCACAGTTCTTGAAGCCCTGTCAAGTCATCCCTTGTCAACTATAAACTGCACTGGAGCTTAATTCCTCGCAGTTTTATTATGAAGATAATTACAGACCAGGTAAATTCAAGAGGCAGGAAATTTTTTGCCGCCGTTAATACCACTTTTTAGCCGTGCAAACTGGGAAAATGATAATAATAGGGAACTCTCATTCTTCAAGGCATGAACTCATGATGAGACCTCACAAGTGGCAGCAGCATCTCACAGCCTGTATTAGCATCTTGCCAACGTAACTGCTACCAGTTCAAGTCTCCGCCACGAGCCTTTTATTTCCCCTATGGGGATGGCGTGGCAAGGTACTACTACGGCTTTTAACTCCAGGTTTCAGGCTGGAGAAAGGTAAAGAGACCCTACAGCTGCACCGCCCCCTTTGCTTAGGACTGTTGACATTGCTGTAGGGTGACATGAGCCAGCTGGCTCCAGATAGGTAAACTTTGGGCACAAGACAGGGCAAAGAGCTGGGTGACGCTCTTTACCTGCAGGTCTTGTCTGAAGCCATTTGGCTCTCGGAATTCAAAGTCAATTTTGGCTACCACAGGCAACCTGAATTGACCAGCCTGTCTGGCTCCCAGTCACAAACTGGCACGCGGTGTCCTGCTGTCCATGACTTGTCTGCATCCAGACAAAATCTCTTTGGTTGGCCTGCTGCAAGTCTACAGCCCTCCTCCAACAGGCAGAAAACAGAAGCTTTTAGGGGGAAAAAAAAAATGTATCAAGGGACATGGGCCATTTTACACAGCCATTAAAGTTCCAGCTTAATGACAGCATATGTTGGGGGAGGGTGGGAAGAAGGATTAAACAGCAGTTTCAAGCCCAGAGCATGGGTTTCCCATCAGATTATCTCACCCTTTGCGAGAGATACCCTGGGGATAAGTTACAGGCCAAATGTGCAAAAGCTGAGACTCATTTTTCATGTCCTGTTTACAAGTGTCCTGGCTGGGAGACCTCACCTGGCCTCCTGGGCGCTCAGATTCGCTGCAAGCCCTAGCCCCCAGGCTTCCCAAACCCATGGCCACTCCCAATTAGAAGACACCTCTAGGAGTTGGCTGTGTCAAACATCATTAAGTCTGAAAGCAAGTCAAAACAATCCCATAGGCCTTTTGTCCATCCAGCTGAAGAATTACCTTTTCTTCAAGTCACAGCTTTCAAAGGATTTAGGAGCAGCAAGCGGTTCTCAGGAGGTTTGGATAATCTAGGAATCCCCGCGTTTCATATAAAGCAATTCACGCTAGATCTGAACACTGGCAAACAGTCAGCTAAATCCATTATCGCATGATAATGCTCAAACATTTCATTAATTCCTAACCAGCTGTCCTCTGCTCCCTTACCCCTTTCATCATACAAACATTTCTTTAACTGTCTGAGGGAGGGGAGAGGGAGGATCAGACGCAGCCTCGTAAAATTCCTTCACCCGCTTTGCCTGCGGCAAGTTATTTCTTTTGACACGCATGTAAAATAATATTGGGGGTGTTGTTTGTTTGGCTTGGCTGGATGGCAAATTTTCATAACAATTTTGTAAGCCAAGTACCTGTGAAATAGAGCGGAGAGAACTCACGGCAGCTTGTTGATGATCCTGCCGTCTCGTTAACTAACACATCTACTTAATGGGAGACCCCTGGCTCTAATTTTTATGCCAAGACAGAGGGCAAGGCTTTTAGAGCAGGATATTGCTCTCCAGTGTCCAGAGGTCCCGTAGATTTATTTATTTTTAAAGTCCTTTGGTACGGCATGCCAAACAAACCAGTGGAAGCAAGGGTAAGTGAGGGACCAGTACCTTGGGGGTTTCTCCAGCTACATGACTCACAAAATGGAAACATGCACAATAAGAGTCACAGCGAGATTTTAAGGTGACTTCTGGATGCTTTCTGAGGGAAAGCTCTTGCTGAAGTGGCTCAACTCCCTACACATTGCCGAGGGATGCACCGAGGAACAGGACTCCCAAACACCACCCTGCCGAGCAGGGACCCGCTCAAGGTAGACCCTCACAAACGCCGGGAAGGAGAACCTGTCTCCAACCTCGGCTGAGGAGCTTTTCTCCCAGTCCCACAAACATCAGCCCCTCTCCCGGGCAAACGGAGCACACGTCTGGACAGCACATCAGGCTCTCGACTGACACTCACTTCTCCCCTGCCAAGACTTGAGGATGCGTTTATTTATTATGGGTTAAATATTTGGAGTTGAGTAAGAACCTCAGAGGGAAAAGGTGGGTCTGCTTCCTTGGATTATTTTTTTTTTTTCCCCACCCCCTCACTCTCGTTATAGAAAATTGTGTTTTTAAAACTAAAATGTTTGTTTTATGGAAAATTACCCTTTCTGACTCTCGGCTTAGCTAAAGGCTGACAGTCAACAACTCTCAAGCAAAAATCACATGAGGAAATACAATGGAGAAATATCTGGACACGTCTGGACACGTCCGGACATTGCCAGAACAGCTCTAAAATGTCAGGGCGAGGTAAGGACCACGCTTCACCACAACAGGAGGCAACAAAAGATCCAAAAAGTGGTTTTCTTCAGTTATTTTAAAGCGAGGTATCAAAACATCAGGTAGCCTAGGCTGCCACAAATCTTTGGGTAACAAAGAACATTTTAGAAGTTGTAACTACGCTCACATCTTGAGATTCCTCCTCAGCGTTTTCAGTTGTGTTGGGGTCTCATATAATTTCCCCTAAAGTCCTTAAATTCCACTAAAGTCTCATCACGAGTCATTAGAATTTTCTACTACTCTAAATATAGGTATATTTTGTTTCTTCTGTGGAATATAATGTTTTGTTAGGCTATACTACATAAATTGAGTTGTGATATAATGGATGTTGGTTTACTGTCAAGTGTAGGTGTTACACTGGGCTGTTGTCTGTATGGTAGTTTTATCGTTACCATTTGGGTAATTAAGAGAACTGTTTTGCCAAATTTTTTCACAAAGCTAGCCATGTCATTACAATATTTATAATGTTGTATATATGTCAAAATATGACATAATATATATGTCAAAAAACCCATCACTCTTTGAGTAGACTTTGGGAATCCTCACCAGAGGATGGTTAATTTAGCGAGTTGTGCATGATTGTAGTCGCTTTTCAGTCCTTGGTCTGAATTAGCCTAAAAATAAGTACACACTGATAACAGCATTCTAGTATAAAAGACTAATGTCGCCTTTTTTGTTTCTTAAGGGCTTGTAGTCGCAGTATTTTTGTTAGGTTCAAGACTCATATTGCTTTTTAATAGTGCATAGATGTGTACAGTTCTTCCATTTTGCCCTCTGTGGTTTTCCTTTTTCTTAAGTCTGGTATGCTTCGTGGTTGGTTTATTCATGAGCTGCAGAGAAAGAAGTTCACAATTAAAAAAAAAAAAAAAATATGTTTTGGAATATATGGTTAAGAGCGTGTCAAGAAAGAGAAAACAATTACACTTACACAACATAACGTGCATTTTTACATGCCACTCACACGCCACTTTATGCATCCCCAGTTTATGTAAGTAAAGAAAATTAAATATTACACTACCCTGCCCAATGCAGTCAGCACAATTAAGGGTAGGAGACGTCAGTAATTGGTAAGAAAAAACCACATGCCCGCGCTAAAAAAAATGCGGTCTTTTATGGCAAGTTTGCAGGGGGTGCTTACAGCACGGCAGGACTGCAATCAGGACTGAAGCATTTCCATTTCCTTGGGGGTCGCGTTGTATATTGAGCCTTGTATAAGGTAGACGTGATATAACGAGATGTAGAAAGTTAATTGCACCTTTGCACAGAGCGGGCGATGGACTGGGTGTGTGGAGAGGAGGGTCATGGTGGAGGAGAGGTGGGGAGGGAGGATGGAACCTCACATCTGACCGAACCTGAGGAAAAGGTGTTGTTTTTCATCACAACGAAGGAAAATTTGAATAATTTGGGGCAGACACATTTCCGGTACCTCAAGTAGGGATGGGTGTCCACTCCTGCGCTTTCCAAGTTGTTAGTTTGGAGGGGTGCTTGGCACAACTCCTTGCACAGAGCGGGCAACGGACTGAGTGTGTGGAGAGGAGCCTCCGACAGGTGTAGTGCAGCTGAGGTGATGACATGAACTTGCATTTGGCCAAACCTGAGGAAAAGGTGTTATTTTTCCTCATGATGAAGGAAAATTTGGACAATTAGGGGACGATGTGTTTGCAGTATCTCAAGTAGGGAAGGTCGTCTGCTCCTGCACTTTCCAAGCCTGTTAGTTTGGAAGGCTACCAGGCACAACTTTTTCCAGGCAGGGGACAGGGGCCCTGTGCCATGTCGCCGCCGAGTTTCTGTGGAAAACGCAGAGGCAGAGCAGGTGGCAGCATCCAGCCGCCCTCGGGTCGATTCAGCGGGCTGCCTTTCCGGCCAGAAACCCCCCTTCGGCCCCGGGAGAGGTGCCGGCGGGCTCGTCCTTCCCCCCCGCCTCCGGGGGCAGCGGGAACAGCCCCAACACCTGCCCGCCGCCGGCCGCCTCTCCTCAGGTGGCGCCGCCGCCCGCGCCCCGCGCCCCCCGCCCCTGGGGCGATGCCCCGTTCGCCCCCGTAGCCCGCCCGCCCGTCACCCTAGCAACGCCCCTCGCCCCCCCCCCACCCCCATGACCACGCCCCCTTCATGCATATTCATGACCCCCGGCGCGCGGGGAGGGGGCGGAAGCGGAAGCGGGAGACGGTTTCCGAGGAGCCCGGTATAAAGCGGCCGCTGGTGCCCGGTGTCGCCCGCCGTTCTCGTGCCGCCCTGAGGGACGTCACCCCTCCCTTCCCCCCCTCCCCTGGCCGCCGCGGCCACCTCCCGGCACTGCCGCCGCCTCCCCCGCCCGCCGCACGGAGCAGGTCCCGGGTGCAGGGGGAGACCCGGGGGCAGGTAAGGGCGAGGGGGAGGGATCGGGGGTGGTTGGGCCTCGGGGGGGTTGTCGGTAAGAAGCGGTTGGGGAGTTGTGGGGTGAGGGATGTGCGCTGGTGAAGGTGAGGAAGAGTTTTGCTGAGGGAGAGGAGGGGCTGGTGAAGGTGAGGAAGAGTTTTGCTGAGGGAGAGGAGGGGCTCGTGAAGGTGAGGAAGGGTTTGGGCTGAGGGAGAGGAGGGGTTCGTGAAGGTGAGGCTGTCAAGATGGGAAGGAGATGTGGGGGGAGATGTGAGGCTGCAGGGGGAGAAGGGGATGAGAAATGATGAGAGTGAGGTGAGGGCAACATGGGGCTACAGAGGTGGAAATTGGGAAGTGTTGAGCTCTGTGGTGAGGGCTTGGGCCAAAGGAGATGTTGGGCTGCAGTGGCTGGGAAGGGATGAGGAATGAATGGTAGGGTGAGTAAAGTGGGGTTGGAGAGGCTTGACTGATGTGTCTGGGATAGTGAGTCGTAATGAAGTGAAGATGGGATGAGAAAGAGGTGTCCCTTTGGGACTATGTTGAGCGGTGAGTATGCTGGAAGAGGACTTGACAAAAGGTCTAAAGATGGGAATTAATATAGCTTTTCAAACTATTAAAGTTTGCTAGTCTGCCATTTGAATAATTCCACACTTAATCTGTAACCTGATCTCAATGCTTTACCATAAAACGGTTCAGTCTCACCTCACCTAGTCTGATCTGATGGTGGGAGAGTACTGGGGAAGAAATTACTTAGTGCTTAACTCTCACATCTCCCATGAAAGCTGCAGTTTTCCTTGAGATCATCTTATTGGTGATTTGCAGCTCTAGGATGCCCTAATTTATCACCTTTAGCAGGTGCAGAAACTGTGTTTGACCTTGAAAAATACTGTCCCTATGGGGCAGTTCTCTGTAGTGACTGGCCTCCAGTATAGAGGGAAAAAGGAGGGGAGGAAAAGATGTAGCCAAGGCTCCAGCAGTGGGTGTAGTCAGTGAATCAATGTTGCCAGAGCTTGGCTAACACAGTGAATTACAAATGGTAAAGGGTAGGAAAGCTATTGCAGGATGTTGAGTGTTGGACAGAGGAGGTGATTTCTCCTTCAGGAAAGGAGACGTGTTACAAGAAGTGGACCTACAGGGGGTAGACAGCACAAAGTACAGAGCACAGAGAGATAACTGCAACATTATGAGGATTTATGAGAAGAAATTGCACTGTTGCAGCATGTATCCTTACTGCTCTGTAAAAAGTGCTCCGCTATGATCTGCGTCATGTTCCACTGCCTTGATCAGACACTGCTACTAAAATATTTAATGAAATACGGCTTGAGCAGGCACTTGAGCCCAAAGAAAGCAAGAAAGAGCTGGTGAATACTTTGTTTCCTTCCAGAAGTCAGGCTTTTTTTGTAAATATCTGGCAGAAGTGGTTGCTGATGTGATTGCACTGACCTAGCTTGTATATGCCTTCTTCCTCCACACCCGTATTGCAAAAGATAAGGTCTCTCTTGCTTGGTTTGTTTAATGATTATACTGGATTGATGAAATGTTCAACAGGCCTAATTTTTCCCTTCCTAAATAAGGAAAAGGGCTTCAGATAATAGATTCAGGTATTTAGTTGACACTCTGGCTATAAATGCTTCTAAAGTACTTTTTACTGTAAGCTTGAAAAGCTGACACTACCTTAAGCTCCTAAAACTGCATCCAGTAGTCTCTGGGGCATCCGAAAACATCTATGAGTTCCCATGTCTGTCAAAGGTAGTAGCAGCTGCTGTCTTGGAAGTGAAACCTCCATTCCTATATTAATTGAGATTAAATTGAGTATTTAAGGGAGTTTTCATGACAAAATAATAATTTCCATGATGTAATGGATGGGATCAGTGGAACAACTTCTATTTTAGTTAGCTATTTGTAATATCAGAGGCCAGTTTACATGGGTTGGCTCATGTCTCTCTGAGCAAGGAAATAATTGCAGTTCTTACACTCAGTTATGTATGACGGAGGCATCTTCAGTAAAATTGAAAACGTATGGTTCTATAGATAACATGCATTACGCAAGAGGGTAAACTCCTGCGGGAACCTGCTGCTCTCTGGGAGTTTGTCATTGAGAAAGGAATGAGCAATATCTGCTGATGGGATCTTGTTTGAATGCTGTGAGGACTGCTTGTAATTGAAAGCAAGCCTCTCCCTCAAAGCTGAAATGTCTTAGCAGTTCAGTCTGTTTTAAATACACTTGTATTGTGCTGCTTTAAGCTGTTGAGGGAGGATGTCTTCTGCTGGGGGTGTCCTTCATTAGTGGTGAGAAGGTGGTTAGAAGACTGACTTAGCTGGTGAACTTGCTGCTCCTTCTGCGTCACGTTACAACAAAATTAGTGAAGTGCAACTTCATTCATGTGCCTTTTCAGTGGGGCAGCACAAGTGGAATATTTACGTGGCTTCCAATGAAGCATGGTGTAATTCTACTAAAACAATACACATACTTGTATGTCCAAGTACATGTGACCTAAATTTTTCAAGCTGAAGCAAATATGTAACCTATTTGAGGAGCTTTCTAAAGCAACTGCCTTTATTCTGCCATGTGGAAATACAGGCTCTGAGGAGCTTAGAGAACACAGGCTGAATTTGGACCCATCTCACAAGGCTGTGACCTCAAAGGTTAATTACGTTTAAACTCACTCCAGTCCTGGATTCACTGAGAGTTAGAAAGTTAGATCTTGGTAATTTAATATTGCTCTGCTTGTGTGCTAAGGCTGGAATGTGTGGACTCTGCCCCTGTATAAACTTGTTTTAAATGGATCATTCCTAAAAGCTATGAGAATACTAACATTGGGTGGTACCTGTGGAGTATGACACCAGTGAAACTGCATCTAATGTTTGAAAAACCTTCTTAAGTCAAAATGTGTTGCCAACTGAGCAGCTTACAAAAGATGCTTAAGCTTTGAGAGGCATCCTATAAAAGGCTAGGTGGGAAGCTGATGGCTGAAATGACCTACTAGCTGCTAGGTAATGCCTGCAGTTGTGAATACAGTTGCATGTAACACTTTTGTATTTTCACCAGACACTAATTTAAGCAATAAACAGTTCATTTACACCATAGCATTTGATCATGTCTAGCTTAATCTCTAAACTCTGCCTGTGATGTACTGCAGTTGTTCTCAGTCGAACATCTCATGACTTCAAGCTTCAATTCCTAGAGTAGGCAGCCAGTTTTGCCCACACTATGTGGGCATCTCTGCTTGTCGTGTTAGGCAAAAACAGTGAAATCCTTTCATATTGCCCATCACAAGAAGCTGCAGCTGGCAGGGGTTTTTTGAGCTTAACTAGCAGTCTGTACCTCTGCTGTTGCTCCTAATAGTAAAAGCCACCCTAAAATACTTGCATCAAATGATCAAGCAGTGTGTGAGCAACAGTGCACATGCAGTGGTGTCACACTTAAGATAAAAACAAGCTTCACTTGCACTTAAGACTGACTATAAAGTGATGGTTAGTGTAAAAGCATGCTGAACAGAGGCAAAGCTACTCCAGTTGAAATGGGGCTTTCCAGCTGATCTGACAGGAGAGATGCTGTGGAAGTGTTGAGGCTGTCGAGTGATGAAGGGGGAAGCTTTAGCAGCTTGCACAGTTACTGGTGACATGAAGAACTGTTTGTGCTGCATTTTAGTTTTGCAAGGGTCATCCCCATAACCTTTACCAGTAATACTTGCAAGATCCCAGGCTGTAACCTATTCTAGCTATAGGCATAAGATTCATTAAAACTATGTTGACAATGCCTTGTGTGCAGTTGTTTCAGTTAGAGAAGGCTTAACTGACTCGGTAACTATTCTGTCCTTCAACTTGCAGCACATTGTCAGCCTTATTAACCAGCTTCTATTCAACAGTGTGGTTAACTCAGGGAATACAGAGTGCACTAGTTGTCACTTGGCTTAATATACCAGTGTTAAACTGATATGAGTGTTTGAAACAGTAATTTTCCTAAGCAGAACATTACTTCTGCCTAATGACTGCTTTAATGAGTCTAATAAATGCACAGCTCTGCTAGAAAGTTTAACTTGCCATACAGAAGCAGAAAATACAAATGATTCTGGCAAATCCAGTTGCCAGAAAGTTGAAGCAGAATACCTGCTGTTGGGATGAGTGACACCATGTGTGTGGCTTGACAAGTAACTGGTGTTTCAGTTCGAGTCGCCCTCCAGACAGTAGATCCTGGACACCCCAGAAACCAAGCCTAGAAGCAGACAGTGTTAAGCTGTGGAGCTCTGTGCTGTGAACTAAAGACTCTATGTGCTTTTGGTAAGCTGCTGCTGGTCAGGTGACTGTTTTTGTGGTCAGCAGCTTATCAGTTACCCACACATCTTACATTTGAGTCACAGCCCTACTCCAAGTAACCACCCAAAAACTTCCACTGGTAAAGGATATTATGTCCCCCAGCTGGGACTGTGAGGGTTTCTTGAATCCTAGCGCTGAGTAGTTATTGCTATCTTTAATAAACTGGTTATTCTGTTATGCTTCTGTATGATAGTTCACTCTGCTCAGAGTGGAATGAGATACTCTGCATGAAAAAGAGCTGAGTTCATGCTATTAAATCTAGACCGCCAATAGAGTTGCTGGAGACTGAATTTGCCTCAAGTTAAAAGCTGAACTTGAGGCATCTCAGCAATGGATTCGGAGCACTGCAGTGTCTGAGTCACTGAGTGGTTTGTGTGCTGTGAACTGCCATCTTAGGGAAACTGGCACACAGTAGCTTAACTAAAGCCCCTTAGCACTGGTATTTCCAACAAGTGCTGTAAAGTCATTTAGACTGCAACTGGCATACTGCATTGTAACAACTTGGGAGAAGCAGCCAGGTTTTCTCATCAAACTTGCTCTTGGCCAGTGGCTCTGGCAAGCATCAGGACACAAGGCTTTCCCTAGGTAATAGTTTGGTTTAGCTTAGGAGCTGCTTCTGACCTTGGCTTGGCTCTTAGTCGGTTTGAACATGAATCTCAATATATAGGTGATGAGAAGTTAGTCTCCACAATATGGACAACTAATAAAACTCTTAATACCCAGTTAGAGCTGAGGAAGACTTCCTTTCTAGGACTCTCATCTGTGAAGGGTATAGGCTACTAAACTATAGTTTCTTTAGCTTTAGGACACCTGGCTGGCTTGACACTTTAGACTTGCAAGTCTCTCTTGTAGTGTTATGTGAAGACAGGCTAATCTGGGGGCTTGAGGAAGTGGAAGTGGACAGAGACCTACATTCCTTGCAAGACTGAAATTGTCAGTCAATAGCTGCTCTTCATGTAGCAAGGCATAAAAGGGTAGAAGGTAAAACTTAGCCCTCAGGAATAGGCTGAAGATGCTTTTAAAAAATCTTAGCAGTGTTTAAACAGCAGCAGGAAAGCACTACCTCTGAACTGTTTTGCTAAATTATATGAGGTGGATTTTATCAGTGTTCTTGGGAGATCAAGACTGGTGCTCTTAGCAGAGTGGAGAGAGAACCTAGTTTCCTCATCTCATTTTAAATGAGAGCTCTAATGTTTTTGTAACTGAAATTTAAACCAGTGTTATGCTGACCCTGCATATTTTCTATCCTCTGCTGGCTCGCCTGGAGTACTTCTGCATGCAGTATAGTTCATTTATTTTGGAGACTTGAAAACAAGCCATTATCACCCTTTGGTGCCAGACAAATAAATGATCTAACTGGGGGCTGAACCCAAAGCACTGTTTTTATGAAAACACAACTGCATGTCACGTTTATCAACTTCATTCTGTCCTTGAATATATGATCAGTCTTCCTGGACCACATCCAGAAACCAGTGGCTTAACCCAACAAGCGATGACTACAGAACAGTCAGATTTTTATGCCACTTAATTTCCTATCATCACTTATACACAGCAAGTGGTCTTCCAGAATACACTTAGTCTGAGTGCTGTTTAACCTACAACTTGCTTATCAATCATATGGGAGTACAAATAGGAGGAACAGGAATCAACTGTTTAAAATAGTCCCAATGCTGGATCTCTTGCTTCCAGGTAAAAAGAGGTTTTGGGTTGTGTTTGGTGGGTTTTTGGTGGCTTTGTTTTTTTTTTTTTTGGTGGGGAGGGAGAAGGCATGCCTGCAGGGTAAAAAAATGCTCCTCCCCTTTTACAAGGGGAATATCTGAGCAAGTACACTGGCCTGTGCAGTCTGGCTCTGGGTACTCCCAGAGGAGTGATTTGACAGTCTGAACTATTGCTCCTTAGAGTAGTGTGGCTGGCCAGCTAACTCCCAAGAGTTCAAAAAAAATAACCCAAAGCAAATGAACAACTTGCTTTAACACTAACACATCTAGTGCACATGTCCTGTTTGCTGTCCGAAATGTATCTGGGGGAATCGGCTCATGATGTAGGCTTGTTCTTTTTCTTGGCTCTTGTTCTGCTTCTAACTTGGGTGTAGAGAGGGAGAAGGCTTACGCTTTTCAGAGGAGGAGTTATCCTGATTGTTTCCAACACCATAGTGCTTCTGTGGCTCTGTCAGCCGTTCACATTTGTTGTCACATCCTTAAAGTCAAAACACTTAGCTCCTTCAATGGGATGAAAAGGGGAGTGATCTGACACTTTTACCCTTTGTGCTCCTACAATTATTGCTGGTCTTACAGTTGGAGCTTTTTTCCTGCTGCTTTGCTCTCAAATCACCTCTCCAATTCGTCATCTCTCAGGTACGGCCTGTTCAAAACTCACTATGCAGCTGCACAGCAGCTGGAGTCTACTGGAGAAATGGCATTGAACCGGATAACATGTGTCCTCTTCCAGATGGTCACTCTGGGATAGTTTGTGCGACAATTCAGGATGCCATTTGAAAATAAGCCTTTTGACCCTATATTACTAGTGGGATCTCTAATCTTCTCTGTATGCATATGAGCTGGACTGGAGTGCTAGATAGAAATATATCTACCATGGCCTCTCAAGTGTGTAGTAGTCCCCAGTTAAGCTGTATATGAAAGTGTTTGGGTTCCCATCCAGTGAGGCTTGTATTAGAATCTTCCATAGATGCCTGTTCATCTAGTGGGCTTGATATTAAATTGTTAGTAATTCTTTTACTAGTTGGGAAGATGGAAGATATTGTGGGCAAGTAATAGTCTTTGGTGTGATGACTTAAGATAGAGCCTTACTACTCTGTCTCAGGGTGTTCTTAGCCTGTTCGTGGCTAGATTTAATTAATATCACTTTGTCCCCTGAAACATCAGGCTTTAGGTGATGTTCAGTATAAACTTGACTCTGTACTCCTTGAACAGATTTCTTTGCATCTTCTTGCCTCTGCACAAGTCACTTCATGGAAAGCTACACTTACACTGGGGGGGAAAAAAAAAACAAAACCCAAAACCAACAAACTGCAACACCAAACCTCAGTGCTCAATAACTGCAAGCTACTAAACATACACATTCATCAGACTACAAACTTTCAGCTTGTTCCAGCAGCCCAACACTGCACAGTATTTCCCTGAGCTGCACTTAGCTCTCTCTTCCTCACTAACTATGCTCCCAAATTAACACTTTTTCCGAGAGATCAGTTCCAGTTCTGCGTTAGGGCTGGTTACTGAATAACTGGTTGTAAAGAATGCCTAAATTTATCATTGGTACAATAAAAGCTACGCTGTTCCCTTAACTTCAGGCTCTTTCAGAAGCTTTTGGTCAACAGACTCACTGTCTGTGTGGCTTTGTAAGGAGTCTGTGTAGATATTTCTAAATATGTCACTTTCAGGATCCTTCAGTGAACTTGACAACAAGTTGCCTTGATTGTGGATCACAACCTCATTCTGCCTACGGGGAATTTACTAATTGATGTGTCTGTGACGGCTTTCACTGATCTTTGAAGTTTTAGGGCCTTTCTCACTGAAAAAGCCATAGGCTGGTAAGTGGCTGGTGGTCAAACATCTCTACTAGAGCAAGCTTTAATTCCCTAAATAGCAATTACTGTATTAAGACTGAATATATACACCATAGCTTACAAAAGACAAGTTCTTTAAGTGAGCAGGGAATAAGGCTTCAGCATTATATGCAGAAATTACTGCAGTCCAAATCATTTGGAGTTCTTGCCTCTAGAAAATGGGATAAGAAGGCTGCTGCAGTTCTGTGCTTCAAGTGTTCTTGGTAAAATTGGTTTGTATTTGGAAAAAGAAGTCTGAGCTAGAGGTGTTCTAGGAGAGGTGTTGGTAGTAGTTCCCCAAGCTTTAATACTAAGGGTATACGGTCTAGTAAGGGTGGAGTCTAGTGTTAACGTGTTTAAATACTTCAGCTCTGTATTTATAGCATCTCTACCATGCAATATAGTGTCCATCTTGCATCTAAATTAGCATGGTCAGGGTGCAAGTACGGTGCAAATGAAAGCAACACTTTGTTTATCTCCAGTAGCAGCATTCAGTTCATTAATATTGCATCTACCTGTAACTTGGAAAACGAGTGGAAGCCTGCCAGTGACAAATATTAAATAAAAATAGGTCCTTTATTTTTTTACTTCAGTGACTGTCCACCATCCTGTCTAGTTCTTACCTTGTGTGGTTATGCTAGTGCCGTTAATAATGCTTCATTTTCTTGGTCCCTGTTGATGTAGGGATTAAATAACTTCCTTTTTAATTGTCTGGGTAATAGTGATATCTTTTCAAATAAAAATAATACTGGCCAATTCTTGGCATTCACTGAAGAAATTTTTTAAATGTTGGACTAGGCTGAGAGCAAAGGAGGAAGCCAAGGATGGAAACTTCCCGGCTCCATCGTATCTGATAAAGCAGGCAAAAGCCCACAATTTTCCTTCATTAATTTGTTAGTCTCTCAGGAAAAACTGTAGCCCTGTAAGTTGTTTGTTGTGAGCAGCTAAGACTAAAAGCTACACAAGTCTGTCTTTTTGCCTCTGAAAGGGTTTAGGCTTGTAATAATGCTGCCACCCTTCCAACCTTGCAGGAAAGAGTGAAAGTATAGAAGGCTTACATGACTGTTGAATACATCTCAAATTATTTATATCTGGGCTTTTAGCCTAGTGTTAGATCTGCATTCCCCAGACTTTTAAGTGGAAGGTTGGGCATAGACTTAAACAAAAAAAAAAAACCCTGAAAGCCTGGGTACCTTTTCTCATTAGTTAAGTGCGGAGTTTCACTTTGCATGGCATGTGTGGGGGGATGTATCCGAAGTGACAGCCAAGCGTCACTGTTTGTTTGTGATCTAGTGGGATTTGGAGTATGGCTTTAGTGTATAACTGCCAATGCTCCTGAAACCAGCTTAATCACAGCAAACGGTAGTCACGCCTGCTCCTCGTGGTAGGAAGTCTTTAATAGAAAGCATGTAAGAAGGCACGTACATGTGTTCAGTTTATTTGCTGTCCAGCAAAGAAATTTGGGATCAGGCCACTCAAGATCCTACCCAGATGTGGGTACGTCACCCCATGTGTGTCCTAAAGTAAAGGAGTCTGGTTTGATTGCACTATTTTCTTCTGGGGGAATTAACATTTCATACTGAATGTGGGCAACTTGTGTCTATGCTAATTTCAGTTCCATGTTTTGAAGGCTGATCACACTTTATTTACAGAGGTTTGCACTCTGTTCCAGTGGAGATTTAAGCCTGGTTGAAGCTTATTGTTAGAGGACGAGTGATCTTCCATTGGGGAAAATACAGGATATAGTTGCACATTTTATATTCATCCTGTTTCTCCAGACTTCATGTACGATGAGTGGTGACAAGGGCATACTAAGTCCTCGGAGGTGAGCTGAGAAGGTTTTCCTAGCCAGAACCTTTTTGGGTTATCTGCAGTCAGTGCAAACTGCAGGGTGTGTAAATAGGAAGAACTTTATAGACACCATGTGAATTCTCTTCCTGCAGGATTTTTTTTCCCAGTACATCAATACTTTGTTGTCCCCTAACTGTCTATCCCAGTTCAGTAAACTGAAGCTCACTGCACCTTGACTGAAAACCAGAATGGAAGCTATGGATAGGAGTGTGTCACATCATGGCTTTTTTTAATGTGGAATTGCAACTTAAAAGTTTAAGTATCTTTTGGCTTAAAAATAAAGGCTTAAAACAAAATGGAAGTGACCTTTTGAACTATGGCTGGTTTACTATATGGTGATCTGTACTTCTCCACAGAAGTTCTTGGATCAAAAGCCTGCCTATTTATTTTGCGGAAATGTAATTATAGAGTAAATATGTCACACTTAAAAATTTGCTACTGGAAGAACAAAAACTTAAAGCTCTTACAGGATAATAAATGCATTTCACTTAAATGAGATAACAGGGGTGTGTTGCCCCCGTTTTGTCTATTAAACCTTGACTGCTACACAAAGCAACATTAAGGTATTTCAAGTCTATTTAGGCTCTTAAAACCTAAAACATTTAAGTATGTTATGCTTAACTGCTCATTGCTTTAATCAAATCTTATTCCTCCCAAAAATCTGGATCTGGCAGGGGATTGTTCAAACAGTAAACACATTAGTTTATTGCATAAGCTGGTACTGTAATTGGAAAAGTAAAATGACTAAGCACAGCATTCTCAGTAAAGCTGCCAAAATGAAATACAGCCCAGAAGGACAAGCTACACTTTTCATTAAAATAGGCTTCAACAACCATGAAATTCTTCACCCTAAGGGCTTCCTCGCTCTAATGTAAAATGTCAAATACCTCCATGCGTTGATCAGTAACTTGCATCCACTTCAAGATCTTTGTTAGTCAAATACTAAATGTACTTTCTTGTTCACATGCTATGAGAACCGAATAGTTTTCTTCCTCAGCTTCCTGTGTTATCACTGCAGGCGCAAAACTACACGTGCGGCACATGTAAATGTCTGTGCCCTTGTGCAACTCTGCAGCAAGGCAACTGTGCATGAGCTCAGAATTGAAGATGCAATAATTGAGCAACCTCAAGCTTCTAGAGCCATGAGAAAGTCATCAATGAATATCGCAAGGAAGAAGTGAAACCTGCTTGTTGTCTGTCTCACCATGGGTAATAATAATTCTGTTACTGAGGACACATAGAGAATATGCTGTAATCCTCCTGGTTACAGCTTGGCCCAAACATTACTTCTCTGATGGAGAGATCATGTTTGAAACCTACTGACAAGCCTTACTTTGTTTAAATAAGTAGAATAATCTCATGCCCTTCAGACTTTTAGTCATGCTTTCTGGCTCTTGTCCTTTCTATTTCCTCTCCCAGCTTTTTCTAGTTGGCTCAGTCTGTTTACGTACAGCATGCTTTGCTCACTGAAACGTTCAAGTTGAATGTTGTTGTGCTCGATGAGGAATCATTAGTCATGTGAGGTGATCCTCACCTCTACTATAACACTAGGACAAAAGTAAGAATATTTACTTTCAACAGGATACTGACTTGGGTTTTCCTTCTCTGCTGTAATCCATAGTTTTTTCCTGAAAAATGTGTAATCCCTTCTCCAGTTAACCATGCTAGCAGGAACAGTGTTTGAATAAGTATTTCCAGTTTATTATTATATTTTTTTTATTTCACTGTCCTTTGCAGTCTTTGCAAACCTCTGTTCGCCAGTCTGACCTGGATTACTCTGCCAGTTGCTCAAAGCCTCATTCACTTAACATTTTTGGTTTGCCTGCTCTTTACAGCCATATACTTTAAACAGGTATAGCACTTCAAATACTTCGGACTAATATGTACATCAGTATATCAAGGTAATTTTTTTGTCTGCTCTTTGAGGATTTAGCCAAGTACATGGTAAAGTTCTTCCTTAACCTGAATGACAAGTTAATTCTGATAAAGTGTTGCCTGTAAACACCTTGCAAACAGTAAGGGAACCAGCCCAAAGCAGCAAAATAATTCGGGGCAAATATGCCATCCCTTATCAACTCCATGTGTGATAAATGGATTTAGCTAGCTCTGATGTTAGGGAAAGGAAACCTCTAAGTATTAACAATCTTCATGGGAACTGGGTTGCAAGCCAAGCCGTTATCTTGTACCAGAATAAACTGATAAGAGAAAGTATTCGGTTAGAAGTAGAGCAGTTCTTTAAAGAAATAGGCTGAAGACCTGAAACTCTTTTGAAAAGATAAGGTAATATTATGCAGTATTCATTCAAGTACTTGACTTTGGTTTTGCAACTTCAACTCATCCCTTTGTTTTGGGAATTATGGCTGTCCTGTTCCCCCCCACAAATGTGAGCCCATGATTTCCTCCGTACTACAAACGTAAAGCATCTCTTTCAGAAAGTTATCCAGTCAAAAACACCTAGCAGTTTCAACTAGGTGCATGTGTGCTCACATCGTACTTCATCTGACCTCTGCATGTGATGAGTGATGCTTATTGCTTGGCTTGCTGCTGTGGGCAGTTGTCATCATCTCTTGGAAGACAAACATCAAGTCAGTTTTGAAAATGGAGGAATTAGTATATTATAGCAAGCAGAAGCCACTGAGAGTTGATCAGGAGTGACAGATCGGGGAGCTGGAAAGGTAACATCTTGAATACTGTAAGGTCAGGCTCAGCTTTCCAGAGGAGCAGCGTGAAGACTCTGTATCCGTTATACTTTTAGGATCAGAGAACAGAAAGCAATGAAAGCTTAAAGCAAAGAGCTGAGTGCCAAAGAGTAGAGGCTGAAGATCTTGTACCAATATGTCTTCTACCATACAAGAGAGCAGCAGAGGTGAAGCCAGACTGAATGTGAGTGGAGCAATGTGAGGAAAAGCCAGTGGTGCAACCGCAATCTTTATGGAGCATAATAAAGGTGTGTGGATGACAGAAGATAAATGGAGAGCTATTTAACTATCTTCATGAAGCCCACACTATTCCTCTGTGTTATTATTCGAGAATGGTCTAATGGTTTAGAGAAGGCTTCTGTCAAACTGTTCAAATATTCATAGATCAGCTCTCAACTTGGTCAGTTCTTACTCTGATATGTTCTGTGAATAGCCATACAGCCTCTGAGATAGGAGGTCCCTTAATAACGTTGGGTGCATGTTAGACTAATCATAAAGACAACCCCAAGCAGACGTTGCTGTTCCTGTTTATTGTTTGGATCAACACAACATATTTCACTTGCTAATCTTCAACCTATAGTTGGTGTGCATTTTAAAAAAAATGTAAAGGTGATGCTCAATGTCTTCATCTATATTCACTTGACCAGTGCTGGGGTCCTGAATTTTAAGTTGTAGCTGTGACTTACATTGAAAGTTTACTCTTATATTTAAAGTATACTCTTATATACGCTCTGAAGATGGCTTACACCAACTGCATGTGTATTTTGGTGTCTCTTTAAACAATAAAGGCACAAAACCAAACCTATTTCATCAGGTGTTCACGTTGCTACTTCTGTCGCTGTCTCCCAACTGAATTTCCCACTTGGCTTCAGACTTCAGGATCTATCTAGGTTAATAGAATGAAGAAAAAAATATTGCTTCTTCTCTGACTCCAGTGAATGCATTTCTGAGTAGAGGATCTGATGATGCCTTTCTGAGGATACTAGATGCCTAGTAGGATAACCTGCCATCTCAGCTGTTGCACTTCAGTATTGTGCTAGTCTGTGTACTGAAATTCTGGCGTTTCCCTCATTGTCCTGCTCTTCTCCTCTCTGCTTTTAGTGCCTGTAAGTATTTATGCAGCTCTACCTACCTACAGAAATACCTGTGATACTATCTGACCACAAATTCATTCTGCCTCTGAGAATGATCTGGAAAGGTACTCTAGCTGGTATGCAATTAGCTGTGCATAAAGAAACAACCACTAGATTAGCTTTGTTTTCTAAACAATCAATCATGCTTGCATAGGCTGAACTTCCACTACCATGTTCTCTATGCCAGCAGCCCTGCACCTAGAAATGACTTAAGTGCAATCACTTTGAATCATTCAGCTAAATAAATGTTCACTTTAAATACCCTTTTTAAGCAAATAAACTCTCCTCATATTGGAAGATGCCAGTCTAGTCCAGTAGAAACTATTGCTACAATATTTTTTCCTTATGAACATTCAAGAAAAGGTCCTTTAGCATTGATTCACTGAGGGTGTTTTAGGTAATTTAAGGCTGCATATCTGACAATAACCTGCAACAGAAAATGCTTGAGAGATACTAGACGCTCTTCAAAAAGCATTTGCTGGTCTTTGGGAGGGGGGAAATAATAGTTCATAAGGCCAACTAACATCAAGCTCATTAAATATAGATTAGTGTCCCTACTGCCTGTGTGGCCTACAGTGGTAGCCCTGGTTGGCTTATAACAAATAGTTATAGTACAGCTGACGAAATCCTTGTGGTGATTCCTCTGAACCACCCCGCCCCTGGAAAATGTCTCTGTGGGGATTTAGAGGGGCACAAGATCCATACGATACGATCATACGATAATGCTTACAGTTGCGTGGATGAGATCTGTCCCCATACCCTAGTGCAGCTTTGTGCCTAAAGGATTCCTTAGGTCGTATGTAAAACTTCCCTGGAAGGATGGCAGTGGTATATTTTGCAGCAAACATACAGGAAAAAGCTGAGGGACTGACAGAGCATGTTCAAATTGACTGAATGTGGCAGGACTAAAGCTAGGCTGTGAGATGTCTTTGATTTTTCACCAGACAGCTGTAAGAACTGCTGTAGTGATTGCAGATACAACAGCAGACTATTAAACCACTTCAGCTTTGGTACAGAACTGCTATGGGTCTTATCCCATAGCAATCCAGATGTATGCTGTTAAAATGGCATGGATGCTGGAGCTTGTGCATCATGTAAGAGGAGAGTGGCTGACAGTCATTCCCAAATTAGGTAAAAACGCCAAAATCTGACAAGACTTTGCCAAGCTGTTTCATAGTTCTACAAAGTCACAAATGGAAGAGGTCTGTGTCCTCTAAATATTTCCCTGCTAGCAGGTCTTTATGTATCGAGTCCAACCGCCTCTTATTATTTTAGTGTGTGTGTCAGTAAATATCTTACCCTGCCAGTTCTAACAGGGTTACAGCTTGGCAAAATGCATTACTAAAATAGCATTCGTTCATAGTCCAAAATCAAAATATGCCCTGATCAAGCTGCTCTTAAATGTGGCCACCGGCTTTCTACAGGGCTGCTCTTAAACCAGCTGCCTCAATCATATTACTTGCACTAAAAATTTCTAAAACGGATTGTTTGTAAATACATTGTATTTGCCAAAGTGCTGTCTGTTCATTACCTGTATTTCTTTCTCCTAGAAGGTGTAACTCTTAAACGTTAGGTTTCGCCTACTTTGCTTAAAGTGCTTTTTGTGGAGGTTCTTACTGTATAGTTTTCGTAAACGTTGTAGATAAGGTCTGAAATCAGTGTGGTGATGCAATCCTTCTAAGCACTGATTCATCCGTATTGTTTGCTGAACAGTATTCCTCTGGTATTCTTGAAATTTATAAACTTTATTAGTGATTTGTGTTACAAGGGGATTCTTCATTTTGGTTTTTTATCTTGCACCTTACTTAATGTATGGGCTATGCATCACTGTTAGGCCTCTTCAAATGTTTATTTAAATAATTCAGAAACTAAATCAAGTAGCTATACTTCATGGCAATGAACATAAACATGTCGGTCATGCTGATATTTGGGACAGCAGGGATCTGGTCAAGTGCTCTAGCTGTACTTTTTATGAAGTGTGCTTACTCAACGCCTGTTTGTAATCGCTTGGGCTTCACAAGGGCGGGACTGAAAATGTTTACCAAAGGTGCTGCACCATAAAGCTGCTATTTTAACCTATAGCTGTTTCCTCCATTAGCACCACCTAACGCAGGGAAGGCTTGAGGTCAAGGGGCTGAAAAGCAGCTATTTTACCGCACCCTTTGCAGCACAGTTGCATTAGAGAAACAGGCAGGCCTCCTTGGATGCCAGGGAGGAAGTAAGTAAGAAATACAAATTTATCTCTAAATGCTTTTATTCTTCTTCTTTTTTTTTCCTCAATACAATAGTAGTCAGCTCCATTTAACGCCTTATCGGGGGATGTTAAAATATTTTTCTTGGCCCAGATGGAGGGAAGCTACGCGAAGCTGGGGTGGGGAAGAGGCAGAAGAGAAGGGATCTCTCTCCTTTACGCCGACAAGAGACAGTTTTCCGCAATCGTGCTGAATCAGTGCAGGCTCAAACTGCAGGTTAGGCTGGAAACGGCTGCTTATTGCCAGGCTATCACAGTGATGATGGGCCAGTTGATCTGCGAGTCCACTCAGAGAAGGCAAAATGAGAATATTTTGTGCAAGATGATATAATCAGTTATATATAGTTGTTTACAAACCCTTCGGAGAATCTGAAATGTGAGAAACCCTCTTCTGCCTTGTTTTGCTTTTTCTCTGAGGGAGTAATTATTTCCTCAGAGTTAGTAAAATCCGGCCAAAACCTAACTTCTTCATCTTTGTTGGAGGGTGAACAAAATTCTGTGGATGCTTTCAAAAGCTTACTTTAACAGAGTTTTCTGAGATAGAACGATGGTAATGCATTTAGGGACTGGTAATTGGAGATAATTCCAATGAATTAGACTTTGCAGACGTTAATGATATGCTAGAGGAAGGCAGCTTATGAAGATCTATGCTGTGCTCTTTTTTGTCTTGATCTATTGAATAGCTTCTGTAATTGTCTAATACATATTCTGGCAGTATTTGGGTTTCTTAAGCATTTACAGCCTGAAGAAACCAGCCTGCAAATTTTCAGAGCAGTGAATATAATTAGTTCAAATATAATTACTTCAGTAAAGTATTGCGCTCTTCGTAGGTACAGTAACATCTGCAAGGAATATCTAACTTTGCATATACAGACTAAGTAATCGGTCCTGGCTTGACTATTTTTTATGGATGAATATTCATGCAAGACACACACGAGTCTCAACCTATTGGAGAAAGCATTGCTCATTCTGAAGAGTAATTTGCAAAAGGTTGCACTGGTATACTTCACTTCCCACACTGCAACTGGGAGGACAGCCTTGGTAAAAGAACTTGCAAAAAAAATGCTAGTGGCAACGATGCACCGATAGGATTATTCTTGCACCACCACTGGGTTAAACATTGTCCTTCCTTCTGCAGGAAGGTAAGATTGTTCCAGTTAATCCACTTGGTAATGTATTAAGATGTTCCCTGATGATAGCCTTAATTTTGTTTTCCTCTGTTGTCCTACTTCACTGAGACAGAGGGAATGAATCAATTTAATTCTGATGGGAGATAACTCTCATGTTCAACATGGTTTAAAAACTTGAGGATCTTTTAGTAGGGCATGCCTAAGCTGGGCCAGACTTAGCTTGTGCCAGACTGAAGTTTGACTGTGCTTATCTGCCCAAATTAGTGCATTTTCTTAGTGACAAGTCGTTATTTGCAGCAGTGTCAGACCATAACAGCATATTTGCACACTGGCCTGAGTGATCTCTATCCCCATGAGGTTTTGAGTTCTTTGTGCTTATGTGGTGACTAGGATGTAATTTTTTGTTTTTGAAAGTGCTTAGCTTTTAGCTGTCTTGCCCTTAACGTTTGTTTAATTTTGGGAGTAGAACCTGCTACTTGGACATCCAGCTGTCATGAATAAGGCATGTCTGTGCTGTAGCGAGGAACTGCTTCTTAGTGCCTGTCTTACCAGCATCGCCGGTCCCGGCTGTAATGTTTTCTGCTAGCTGGGAAGGCTTCTCTATGGCTATTTATACCCATACCACCCTAGCTGTTTACTTGTTTAATGTATCTGTATTAATAACCATGAGGGTAACAGGAACATATATGATGTTTTTTACCTATCAGTAAAACAAAAAATAAGTTTAATCAGATAATGCTACCTCTCCAGTTTAAGTAAATTAAGTATTTCCTACTAAAAACAGGAGCAGCAGTGATTTAACAATGTAATCTGATCTAATATTAGTAACAGCCTGTGCCTTTAGGGAGCAGTATAATATCCAATCCACTGAATAAAGTCTGTCTCGCGTTAAATTATGAATCCCTTTTAAAAAGATGGCTTCCCAGAATTGTTTCTGTAATTTCATAACGACCCATGGTTTCCTACGTCTTTTTCCCAGTAATATAATCAGGCTGGGGAAATTACATTGCCCCCCCCCAAATATAAAGAATGAGGAAAGAGTGCTGTCTTACAAAGGTGTTCTCCCTGATGTCATGAGGACCTTCATCCTCTCCACCTTTCGTCTTAAGCTTTCTATTCCTCCTTGCATGTCGGGGCAGGAAAAAGCCCACCAGGGGAGTTTGTCGTGCACAGATTGACATCTGTCACTGCATCGCCACGTCTTCAAGCGTGAGCCAAAATCTTACCTTGGTCATTTTCCGAGTAAGCTGGAAGGGGGTGGAAAGAGGGTCCGAAGAAAGCAAGGGGGCTTCTAGTCAAGGCCACGCGTTACAGAAAGAAGTAGGCAGGACACCCAATGGAAGATTTAATGCTAGCAAGGCTGGAGTTGGAAGCCTGTTTATGTCAGGTTTTAATAATTTCTGGAATTTTGTATACATACCAAGGAAAGGGTGCAACAACTCCTCATTAACCCTTTCAAAATGAAGCAGCGCACACCCTTGCTCTTACATTTTGTGGGAGATGATTGTTTGCATATTTTTATGGAATTGTTGGGGGAGTCGAGCATCTCAGATGTTCAGCCTTAGTAGTTCAGAGAGCTGCCAGAATCACTTTCTTCTCTTAGATGAGTATATTTTTGAAAAGTTATGTCTTAGCTTAAACAACAGCAAGGCAGATGTTGTAAAAGACATCAACTGGATTACAGTGTGTGAAGAGTCCTGAGGGCAGGCAAAAGTTTGCCTTGCAAGAAGTGGCAAAAAATGCCGCTTCTCCACGTGAGGTGGATTGCTCCACATCGTCTTCATTCACAACGTGCTGCAGAATGATTTCCCCCCTCCCAGACCTTGCTTCAGTGGCCTAAATTGTGTGGTAGCCTCAAAAGTAGGTCATGATGCAAAAGCGCTGCGCTTGTTCCAGTGGCTTTTTCTTTTTCTTTTTTTTTTTAAATGTTTTTAAATCTCAGGTTTCAAAATGAACCTGTTAAAAATCTCATCTAAGCCTTCATTCGGTGTCAGTTGTAGGGTTGCTTAGGCGTTGCATCCTTGTAGAACAAGGTGGTTTATGCTGTTGTGTTTCAATGCCTTTGATTACCTGAATGATGAATTAAATGTTAGGACATGTCAAATGTGGTTCTTTATTGCACCCAGTTAGCCTTAACGTTTTTCCTTTGGCAGGCTTTTAGTGATTCAAAACAGGTTAGTCCAGTTTAACGTAAGACCATTTTAAAATTAGAGGTTAACTTTCAGGATCTGGAGTAACATTGCTCACATATGGGATTGTTGTTAAGTAATATGTGGCATAATTGCATTTTTTTAAAATAAAGTATTACTGAACAAGTGTCGTCTTCCCCCTCTGGTAGGGTTAATACAGTTCTGTTTTTAGAAAGCAGTAGCTAAAAATCTGTGTTTGCATTTAACTCTGTGAAAAGTCTTAATGGGAATTTAAACAACCACCTGCCTATAATTGCTGCCTTTTTGAACCAAAGGCCTCATGACTTGCTTATAAGATGGTGCTTCTAGAAAGTCACAGGATTTTTTTGAGTCTAAACTTTTATGAAGGAACAACTTGATCAGATCATGGAAGGATACAGCCCCTTTGCTGAACTTCAAGTAAAGTAGTTGCATGCATTTGTCCAGCTGGGCCAGAACCTCCAGGTATGTTTTCTAGATGCTTTTCTTCCTACTGCAGTGACTGAACATTTGAGTCTTGACATGGGCCAAAGAAACTTCCCCTCTGGCCAGTTCTGTTACTATAAACAGCTGCTAATAATTACTAACAGAGCCGCAAAACAACCGGGGAGAAAATAGCTGCCTGTTGGCTAAGCGAGTGGTATTCTGCCTTGCATCTGGCAAGTCCTGGGAGGCAGAATACATGATAGCTCTCACAGCATGACTGAAGATCCTCCTTCTACCTTCTGACGAGGAGGTGTCTTGAGCTGGGCAGGTGAGGCTGCTTTTTCACCTTGTAGCCACAGGGATCCACCAACAACTTCTTTCATATGAGCTGCAACTTCACGTTGGCTTTGTGTATTGCTACCCCTAAGAGCTGCCCCATTCTGTTGGTTACGGATCCACGCAGCCACGCAAGCAGCTAAAACCAACCTGACTTTATAAAGGATTTTTTTTGTGGTTTTTTGTCAGTTTAGTTTTCCACCTAGATCAGTTACACTGTCTGGCTCGTGACATAGACGCTTATGTGGCTGTGCAGGAAGGGGTGGGAGTAAGGAACCCAAGGCAAAGAAAAGGAAGAACAGACTGCTGCGTTTAGAGGAAGTACTTGTTTATGCCAGCTTAAAGTGATTGAGAAAGCTATAGTGTAAGCAGTACAATAAGGTAGTAACATATTTTACGCGATATTCCGATGCAAGCAGCTGACTGTAAAACAAAACTGGCCTTGCTCGCAAAACAGGCTGTCCTAGCAAAAGTATAATTTGCTCTTATAATTTGAAGCTGCGATCAGCTTTGTACTGCAGGGAGTTTTAGCTGGTTTCATCTGTTGCTACCTCTGTAGTGGAAGGTACCGCCCCTATGGCAGATCTGTCGAACAAAATTAATCCTCGGGGAGTCATCTGTACAAAATCGATTGGATCACCATCTTAGGGAATCATTTTTAACATATTTTGAGAATTGATGTTTTGGTGAGGTGCTGTAGCCACGCTGGCAGAGGGATGAAGGACAGCCTTGCCTTTAAGAGCTGCTCACAGCAACGTTGCTCTATTGGCATGGTGAAGCACCAGAGGATTTGAACTCAAAACATTAGTAATTATGCTTGGACAAATGCCATCTTACTCTTGAAAAGGCCTGAGTCCCAACGACATATCGTTTTGCAAGCCGGTCGGTCAGATGCTGAAACAGAACCCAGTGTCCATTTTGCATTTAATCATAGAAGGAATAATAAACAATGTTTGTCAGCAACATAGAGGTACAAGTGTCCAGCCAAACACTTATTTAGTCTAAGGAAAAGACAGGCAAGCTCAGAATACCTTTCTATCCAATGCTAATATTAAAGCTGTATTTAAATCAATCTAGGTAACTTTTCAAGTAATCTGGTGATCTCTTGAAAACCTTAATATAAACCAACTTGGCAGAAAAGTTAAGTATTTGACAAATAAATGGAATGACTGGGCCATTATAGGCTTGCCAGCCTAACATGATTCACAGGTGAAATAATGTCGTTACTAGTGTGTATGTCTGAGGTGTACTCATTGAAGAACTGAAGGAGGGTGAGGTCTAAGACTTTGGGAGGAACAAAGTCATGTCCTGTTAGACTGGCAGCTTCTGGACTCTTAAAATAACTGTGATCAGACTCATTAAAGCCTAATTAAATTCTGTAAGAATTGATTCTTAGCTATTTTCCCGTATGAAGTTAGTGGTAAACAATGAGAAGACGTTCACGTGCCATGATGGCTCAAGGTGTCTCTACCTTCTTGACGCTGAAAGGAAGGATGAAGAGTTCTTTTAAACTGTGGAATCTTTGTTTGAGCTACAGTATTTCCTCCATTGCTAGAAAACAATTCCTGTAGAGAAAAACTGAATGCAGCTCTTGGCTATGATTTGGGGAGACTTCGATCAATCTGTGTCCTTGCATGTAAAACAAAAAAAAAGTAATGATATTGGAAGAGGCAGATCTTGAAGACAAGAGATTGCTCGATTAAGTGACTGTAAGTTAATGCAATAAACTTCAAATTAGAGCAGGATGAGAGAAGGGGGGTAGTTTGCCTCTGCTCAATCGCCCCCTTGTTCCCTTAGATATTCAATAGTGTTTGGACAGAACTGTTTGCATCCTTTTCAGTTTGTTCATTACAGTTTTTCTTAGGCCATGCTTATTTTTCCCTTGGGGACTTAGGATTTTGTAACTAGTGCACACCTACCCTGTTGAAATGGATTGTTTCTTACACCAATAAATGTCTTAAGGATTGCTTAATGGTTTCAGAGGAAGAAAGCCCTCCTCAAGAGATGAGATTTTCTCATGGTATCCAGTTGGGTCCGTTTAACTATCTACTTGCCAGGCTTTATTACTGCTTAATAAAGTATGTGTGTGATTACCTGAAATTTGCTGAATAGTCCAGAGCTTAATTAAAGTCATATGCTTTGGCACTGGTTCAGGAAATCTAGTTGCTTGTCAAACAGTACATTCCTATTCCTTGTTAGCAAGGGATATGTGGAAACACGCATTAAAAATAGCTCAGTCTTAAAAGATTTGGGCAGGATCACTGTTGATCCCGTTTATTTTGGGGTTAATGGGTGTACTACCAATCTTCTGACCTCCAGATGATGGTATCACAAATGCAAAAACACTGCTTGCCAACCTCTAAGTCGTAAACTTACAAAACACTCTTGAGAAGTGTGATAAAAGTCATTTGCCCAAGGCATTCTCTTGCATAATTGTCTAGTGTGAGCTTTTTGTGCACCTCTAGCATCTCAGTGCTCACTAGGGAAAAGAAAACCACTGAATTTTGTGGGCCACAAATATGACCTATCTAACTCTTCCTCTTCTTTGGAAAACCCTAGAGAAAGTAATTTTCCTCTGGTTCTTCGATGATTCATGTGCTTTCGTCTGTGAACGCTACCCGTTTGAGGTATAGGATCATTGTGATATAGCCTTGTCGAGCCTGGAACGTGTTTTGTGCTCTACATAGTCATGTTAAGACTTATGCCTAGATAGAAGATGGATAGTAAAAGTATAACATATAAAATTACTAGCAATTTGAGCAGCTTTTATAAAATTTTGCTTACAGGTTACTTGTCAGAATATATTACTGCCTAAAGTGGCTATATTACTGCCACTTTATAGGTTTTGTCCTTGTCACGATGTGGCCAAAGGTCGAAGTAAAATGTGTGCAATTAGGCTGAAGAAGAGCAAGTGTAATCACTCCCCTCCTCCCACATACACTTTGCAAGATCAGGAATATTTTTGTATCTAAACTTCTCTCTGTACCCAACATGAACCCTTTTTCCGTGACTGAAATTCTTCATTCTACTTCCTCATTCTTTGTTAGTCATGAAAATACCTTTTAAAACTTTATGGATGGTATAGTGACGGTGCACGGCAGAATGGAGGCACCTTCCTGAGATAAATGCTGTCTTGTGTGCCAGTTTACTTTTTAAAACTATTTTGTTTAGCTGCTACATGGAAAGGTACAGATATCTTTCTGAAATCTTTTGCCACTGTGCCTCTCGACATCTGTTTGAGGAAGGGATGCCTGCTCTCTTAGAATCATAGAATCACAGACTGGTTCAGGTTGGAAGGGACCTTAAAGATCATCTAGTTCCAACCCCCTGCCATGGGCAGGGACACCTCCCACCAGAACAGGTTGCTCCAAGCCCCATCCAGCCTGGCCTTGAACACCTCCAGGGATGGGGCATCTACAACATCCCTGGGCAACCTGTTCCAGTTCCACCATCAGAGTAAAGAATTTCCTCCTAATATCCAATCTGAATTTACCCTCTTCCAGTTTGAAACCATTACCCCTCGTCCTGTCATTACACTCCTTGATAAAGAGTCCCTCTTAATACCTAGTCTGCTTGAATGACAAGTAAAATGTAAGCTTAATTCATCACTTGTTAAAAAATTACAATAATAATGCTGGCCTGTTTCTTAGGTGGACTCCACGCAGTAAAGCTTTTGAACTGCATGAGTAAAAGGACTGTATTGGAAATCACCGTGGATATTCAGTACTACAATTTTAAGAAATTATTGGCAATTAAGGTTCGGTTTTAGAGATGCAGACATGGGAGCATGCCCACTTTGATATTTTAACCCACCTCCTCTTTAGACACCATTTACTTTGGAGTTCTTTGCTGCATAAAAGCTTCTGTAATATTTACTTCCAGCAGGTAAATGAATTTGTCTCCCTTTTCGATAAGGAAGAAAGCCACTATTCAAACTTGCCAAATTCAAAATGAACTTGGAAAAAGTAGCAGCAGAATCTGGACCGGACTAAAATGGGTAGGAACACAACCTAGCAGGAATTACGAAAGAACTGGAAGACCTTTCTGAGAGGCACTTGTTGTTCTCTGGCTCTTGTATTAGACATGCATTTGGAGTCAGATGAAAGTGCAGCAGGAAGACTAGCGTTATGCTTACCACAAAATTGGCATAATGGAACAGTAATTCTCTGTTCCTTTAGATAAAACCTGTCCATTGTGCCTCTTGCTATTGCACTTGAATACTGTAACTGCTTTTTCTGGCATGGTTAAAATATACTGTTCTTATCTGTGTCAATTACAACTTCAAAGTCTACCTCCATCTATCATCCATTATTCCTGTCTCTTAAATTATCTGATCACTCCCCATCATCTCCCACTTCAAGAATAACTTTTTTAGTCATCCCTTAAGAGTCTCGCTCAAATGGGCTAAATCTCAGATACCCTCTTTTGTCCTGCCTCTTTATCCTTTCCAGTGACAAATGCTCCCTGGCTGGTGTCACCCTGCTTGCGCATGCAGGCTGCCCCTGTGCAGCATAAAACATTCTGGTGTGATGAACTGCCTTCCTCTCCGTGCCTCATTCTCCTACCCCGTAACTGTGTATCGAGCGAGGTGTTTAGGGAAATTGAGTTAAATCCTTCAGAGACAGTGACAGGAGGGGAAATTCAGCATAAGAAAACACTAGAGACTTTAAAGCCATCTTGTACAGGGGGGTTAGCCGTGACCCTTAGTCTGTAATACAACACGTGTTCAGAATGATTTTGAATAGTAAGACCTGATATGTAAACTTTTAGATTCTACTGAATGCAGTTTTGCCCGAGTCTGCCAGCAATTAAACATTTTGTTACTAGTCTGTAATTAAAATAATTGCTCCTACTCTGGAACCCGTATTTTGTAGGTTTTACTCACCCAGAACTTGTGTTATGAAACGTGAATGTGTGTCTTTTTAAAACACACGGTACTTAACTTCATATTTATGATAAACTAATAGCCCTTCAAGGATTGAGCTGAAACCTCGGACAAGTAAGTAAGGGAAGAGAATCATCCATTTCCCTTCTGATGCAAGTTCCAACACTGTGTTAACTACGGGAAGGAGGGAAAGGAATCCAAACCCCAATTAGTGGAAAGAAAAAGCGTTACAGAAACAAGGTGCTTCTGAAGAACTTGAATAATAAGTACCTGTCTGTACCATAATTCAGTAACGTTAGGCACTGCATCTCAACTCCTCCTGTTAATTGAGTGGGTGGAGAAATGTTGTCTTGAGTCCTTTTTGTTCTGAGCTATTTAATGCTTGTAGTTTAAAACTGGGAACTTCAAACTCTCCTTATAGCACTCGTATGCAGTAAGTTATTTTAACTTCTCTCATGTGATTTAAAGGTTTGACTACCTCTAAAGCAAATTCTAGTATTAAGTTGTTACTGAGGTGATCAGATCTGAGAACTCCAGGAATCTTGGGGAGCCTGGGAAGAGAAAAAGCCCAGAGCAAAAAAAGTTGCTTTTGACTAGAAGAACAAAATCATGCAATAAACCCACTGGGGGTACAGCTCGAAGGAGGGTATCAGCAGGAGGGAGCGCTCAAGATGATGTTCCCGTGCTGCACTTTTAGTAGAACAGTGTGTCGGGTCACACTGAAACAGAGTCGCTGTTGTGATGTGCTTTAAACCCCAAACATGTCATCTTTTTCTTAAGGCTCATTTTTAGGTTCACCGCTTAATGATCTGGTTTATGCTCTAGCCCACAAAGAGTTTTTGTTGCCACAACTGAAGGGGCAGTGAACTGCAGCGTGGGGACTTCTTAGGCCAGCTTTGCTGCCAAAGCCAGCAAATCATGGAACCATACCCCCGAGGGGTTTTGTACTGGGATCCGAGTTCGGTCACACTGTGTGCATAGAAGTTACCGTGCACCCTTGTGGTGCAAACATGACGCAATCTGACTTTTTATAAAATGCTTTCTTTTTTCTCCTAAGTGCCTAAACACATTTTGATTGACATGGTACGGTATGTACATCTGCTTAGACTTTGTGGCATAAAGGACAGGGAAATACAGGAGAAGCTTGTCTTACCTGGTTGGAATATATTGTAATAATTTTAATCTATGGTGGAAGATATTGTGCCATTCTACCTTCACGGACTTCAAAAGGATGTTGGGAGTAAGATGCTCTGATCTTGTGTGCAGAAAGTGAAGATGGATGCATGTGCTGTCTATATCCTTATTAGAAGCTTAAATATTTAAACACCAATCCTCAAAGTTATATTCCTAATGGCTTATTTTTGCTCACGTTTGCTTGAGGAATATCTTTGTTATAAGATGGTGTGATGATTACTGCAAAGTAACTGGCAACTTCCAAAAGCCTAAATGGAGACGTCTGTGTGGCCAGTGAGTAAATGGCAACCGATGAATCATCTTCCTGGCATAGTACTGGAATATCCCACACTGTTTCTGAAATGGAACCTGCATTAAGTTTCCCAGAATTTGTTAGTCTTGTGCTGATGTTCTGAGGATCTCGGACAAATACATTGATATATTCTTCTGTGGCTTCATGTAAGACCACAAACTGGAGGATCTTAGGAGTGTACAGTTAAGCATCATTTAAATATGTGGAGTAACTGCATTTCAGTGGAAAGTCCAGGGGTAGGAGGGACCGTGGAATAAAAGATCCTACACTAGGCAAGGACAATGGAAAGCATTAAGCAGGAAATAGGGTATATGGTTAAGGGGGCGGGGGGGCACAATATCCTGAAAAATGCTATTGAAATTTTTAAATGCTTGCTTTTTGTTGCAGATTAATCAGCCACTCGATGGGGATTAACAGTGGAGCACCTCTTTGTGTCGCCTTTCCACCTCTCTGTAGCAAGAATAACAACTTCAGCACTTCTTCAATAATAATTATGAAACTGGTATTAACTGAATGGCAATTATGGATTTTTAACTCTAACTCACAGTAAATCAGCAAGCCATATGTTGAAATTCCTACCAAATAGCTTTTTGTTCTTAATGTCTCATATCTATACAAGAAGTTTCAAGATATCTGTTTGTACAAGAGGAATATAAGCATTACTTGCCAGAGGAACAGAAGCTGAAAGAGAAGACACCCTAACTTGTTTGTGGAGTTATGGTAGTATTATTTATATAGATATATAACAAATATATATATATATATATATATATTTTTATGGTAATGAAAATGGCTCCCCAGAATGCTGACTCGGAATCTATGCAAGTTCAAGATCTACCTGTAGCACAGCTTCAGAAACCAGAAAACAAGGAGAATGAAAGTAGGGAGGAGACCATTAGTGAAGGATCCATAGACCGGATACCAATACGCCTGTGGGTGATGCATGGTGCAGTAATGTTTGGCAGGGAATTTTGTTATGCCATGGAAACAGCTTTGGTAACACCCGTATTGTTACAAATTGGTAAGTAAATTCTCATTCCTGTTAATTGAAACTTTATATATCCTTTTGCATTGATTGAAGTCAGAGGAAGAGGGAAGTGGGGTCTGCCAACTGAAAATGTGCAAGGTAAAATGGATTAGGGTTTGTTCTCTTTTTTTTTTCTTTTTTTTTTTTTTTTTGCGCTGTTGGCTGTGCCACAGCTTCTGTGTGACCGTGTTTAAGTGGGAAGGACTTCTATATGCATTCATCTTCTGGCTAATATTGCTTCCCTCTGGAAAAATTTTAACCTGATTTAAGTCTAAAATTCTTTACTAAAAGGTAAATGTCCGAGAAACTAGAAACAACATTAGACTATAAAGGATTGCAGTGAAGCTTTTTTTTTTTCATTTATGGAGAATTTAGAATAAACAGTTAGATGAATTGGCTTTTCCAACTACTAGTGAAATATTGCATTTACTTCAAACCACTAGTGAGTCTTATGTGATTAATCCGTCTAGTTTGTAACACATGAATACCTATGAATAAAGCGTAATACCAATAGCTTTAGATAATAATGGAGGGATAATGGGGTTTAGAATAGGAGTAGACAGTGTTAAATTTCGTGGTGAGTACTGTAATTAGGTCTCAAATAAACTGCTTACAATGTTAACAGCATCTGGTATTACCTTTATCAAATCCAGAAAATCGTGTTCTCTGTCAGATATCAGAAAATATTACATGAAACCGAATAGAAGTACCAGACTGAGCGTGCTTCCACGAGTGAATAAATCAACGATGTGTGTGCACAGCATAAGTGTATATATAATATATGCATATTATATGTTTGCTAATGTTTGCTTTGGCTTATACATGCAGTTGTACGTTACAGCATGCTCAGCTGCGGCCAAACAGAAGCTCTCGGACAACTCTCTAAAATAATGTTCATTGAATACTGTTTACAACATTGTTTAAAAATTTCAAGGTTAACATCTCAAATGAAACATCTGCATTTTTCTATTTGATGTGAACTTGTGAGCATGCAATGTAGATATTCTTTCATGCAGTCTTCTTGCAGTTAAAAATGTGTTTTCGTATGAAATTAATAGTCAGTTTATTTTAAATCAACAGAGGGGTCAATAATCAGTGCAGTTAGTGCCATAAGAGATGCTGATGGGTTATGCCTCTAAGTTTTCCTGAAAATATTAATTTTCAGAGCTCATCAGACATCCTTTTTGGATCTGTTGCTGTCATAGTTAAAATAGATTATTTGTTCCTCAAATAGGAGCTTTCTGATCAACCTGCCTAGCTGAATAAAACAGGTACAACTTCATCTAGGAATGTTTATAATGTCCATAACTTGTTTTGAGATGTTGTCTTTTGGGTAAGTTGAGTTTTAGAGACTTAATTAATTTGTACTAGCAGCTTTGGTTCAATTACTGCCTGCCACGAACGCAAAAACTTGCGGCCTGCTTTGCACAGGGAAGACCCCCAGTTTTGTAATTGTCCCTATACTTTTGTGTTCGTGTTCTTGTTTCGTGCTAGCACTTGGATGTTTAAAATGTAGAGCTGGCTAAGCTGACTTTACCTTGCCGTAGAGTAAGGTCAGACAGTATAAATAAACCATCCTCTTAATTACTGACCAGTCTACTAGCTTACATTTCTTTTGTGAGCTCTTCTAGCAGATCTGTTTCCTCCAGATAATTGAGAAATATCTCTTCCCTTCCTTCCCTAACCCCAGTGATCAAAATAACATTGGGATTTGGGGGAAGGGAACAAAAGAGCTCTCAGTTGTAGAAAAGCTAGCAAATCGACAAAGCGATGCCAAAGGCTGGGGGTGATGATGTTCCATGCCACAGAGATAAGAAATGGAGGGAGCTGGTTCCAAATGTTAGCACTTTGGGAACTAATTGTAATCTTTCCTGCTCTGGCTCATGTTCCCTCAGCAGGGGAATAACCAGTGTTGGATTCACTGAAGAGTTAAGTTATTCACGGGTGACTTATCTGGCCTGGTTGGTAATTACCTCTTACATGGTTCTGTTTACCTTTATCAACCTCAGCATCTGTCTGCCTCAACATGAACTATATTTATTCCTCACTGGAGGGGGTTGCGTGTAGCTGTCGAACTGCTGTAATATTCCCTTTGCTTCTTGTTTTGGTAAAAGCAACATTCATTATTTTTTTTCTGTGAGATTAAATTGGCTGGAGAAACTCTTTTCGAGAAGCAACACCTGGGGAAGTGTGGTGACTCAACCAACTAACTTTGCTAATAACAAACTGAAGAACCAGAAGCCTTTTGGGTATGCGAAAAAGACTCTTCCTTACAGTTATATGCTGAGTATTAACAATTAAGCTTTACGGTGTGTGCTTGTGTTCTCAGAGAAAACTTTGGTCGCTGCAATAATCTGAGATTCTTATCTGATACCACCATTAAAACCTTAGGCACGTTAGTATGGTGTTACATACTTTCTGCTCGCAGGTATTTGACTTTCCTGGCTGTTCCTGTGCCCTGGCTCAGAGGTGTAGTTCTGATTTGGCAGATCAACGACCTGTCCTACTTGTTCTGTAACCCACCGGATTGCAGTAACTGAAGGGAGTAACTTTGGATAGTCCTTCTCCAATCCAACAGTGGTTAAAACTCTCGATGTGTTTAAATTGCCTACAGTTTTGAATTCTTAACAAAAGAACCGAAGGCAGCAGTGAGAGCTCCTTGGATCGATGGATCCTGTGAACTGGAAAGGTCTGGAAGTGCCCGAGTTGCTGTACCCCTACGGAAAGAAATTCTGAGTTGCGACTTTAATCTTTGTCTTTATTGCTATGCTTAGATTGATGTTACATTGCCTTGTCAGAAATGCAGCTACAAATTTGTAATAGCCATGTAGTCATAACTGGGCTTTAGTAGCTTAGCAACAAGAACAAGACAAATATATGTTACGCCTTTTTTTTTTTTAATTCTAACTTGCTCTTTGATTTCTTGCTATCTGCAGCTTAAGAATTCAAAGTGAAGCAGCTAACGTGTTTAGAAGGATTTGGAGGATATAAAAATATGCCAAATATGAAAAGTGGCAGGCTGACTGCAGATGAAATTATATTAGTTGTCGCTTTCGCAAGTTTTTATCTCTAGAAATCTTCATTAACCTTTTTTTGAGACCCGTTCAACTGGCAGTTCCTCCCAGCCAGCATTAAAACTTTACTAGAAAATAAACTGTCAGAGCTCTGGGTTTACTTGTTCATCGGTCCAAGGTTTTTGACAACCTGATTTCATATTACTCCTGAGTCTGTTCTGTGCATTGACACTAGTGTTTGCTTCCCCTCTCGCATTTCAGCCATGTATTATAAACTCCACAGGAGCAGGATGAGGCCTTTGTCTTCTGAAACATCTGGTACTTAATGCTGCTTATCTGTGAGAGGGAATTAAAATCCCTGCTATTGTTCATAAATGACAGTGTATTTTCTTCCATCATTAAACTTGGCTTCTAGAGGATTAAATCTCTCAAACTACTTCCAGTTCATAACATTTCGTGGAAGATTTGGATACATTTAAAAAAATTTTTTTTGCAAGGGATTTTAAGTGAATAAAAGTGGGGAGAAACTAACGACTGGTATGGTGAAAACTTAAAGAAACTGTCAGCTTTTTTAAGAAACTTGTTCAGTAAAATCACAATGCATGGCTTCTGTTAACAACGCTTAAGACCAGTAATAAATAACATGATTTGGTAATTTCAGATTATTTCAGTTGTAATTCAAGCACAATTTGGGTGGTAATGCAAGCAGTAAAGCCGTTTCTTCTGAAAAGTAGGGTCCACGTGCCTGCTTCATTAGGACTGCGGAAGAAAAAAAAAATAAATCTGTATTGTATGACTTGGGGTGGCTGCTGCTTTCAGCATGAAAAACTTGCTGTCTGACTAATGAGTAGTGGTAGCTGTAAACACGAAGTTTCACGGTTTATATTTAATATGATAAAAGCTTTGCCAAGCCTTTACTGTTGCTTCAAAGGATCTTTCCCATGCTATTGAGTGTTTTATGAATAGTTAATAGGCACAGAAGCGACTGTCAGCACCAAACTGCTCCTCATTCCCCTGCATAAATTAAATATATTACACTAGTGCTTTTAAAAAGAAACGATGCACATTTATGTAAGGAAAAACATGAACAGTTTACATGTGCTGCTTGCCTTTATAATGTCACTTAAATTTAGGGATGTTTCTCTGGTACGGTACAGGAATAGCCTTGATTGTTATGAGTTTCATATCTGAGTGCCTATCTGTGATGGCATCACTTTGTTTTGCTGTGAGAGTTAATGGGCTCCTGTAGTAAACATCAGCTAGTCTGACATTAAATATTGAAGCCGGTTGTATTAAGCTTAACCCTGAGCATGGTGTTCTTTTTAGGCAATAACACAAAGGAATAGCATTTCTGGAAACTGCATATTTCAGTGCTAATTAATAGATTTTAATAAAGAGAAAGGCTGAGCTAAGCAGAGCAGAATACCATAGGTTATTTTTGTTTGGAAAAGAAATTATTTCGCTCATTATATGCTTTTGAATCAGCAAAATACTGTAGTCGCTTATGTCTCGTATGAGACATGAGACGTGTTTCCTTCGTGTCTCATACATGTAGAAAAGCTCTTCGGGGGTCTGGGCTCAGTTAAAGCATTTAGACATAATATTTCAGAAAAAAAAAAAAAAATTATCTACCATTCAAAATTCTTCCAGCCTGAAGCTTAGCAGACCGTGCTTAAAGGGTCTTGAAATCTAGTTCATGTGAAATTGCCAGTATGGAAAAAGTGTGTTAAGCAATAACTCAAAGTGCTGATTCTGAGAAATCTCAAAATGGTAGCTGAGAAGTCATTATGCTGAAGCGATTTAATATTACAGAGTGAACTTTCAGTATGAAGTGGTAGTGAATCTCCCCATTGAAATTTAGTGTTGATACCTGCCTGAGAAGAATGCACGTAGGTAAAGAGGAGATTATGGAGATGTATTTGGAAACCAAGCGTGAAATGTTACAGATAAGTTAGCTTTTAGGTATGTTTCTTCAAAGGAATTAAGGTATCAAAATTGCTGACTCAGTTCAGTGTGGAAGGGGATGGTCTTCCTAAGGCTAAACCCGAGATCAAAGGAAGTCTAAAAACCTTAAAGATCTGGTGGGGGAGAAGGGAACAAAGGGATTGGATGAGCTTTTAGAGGCTGCCTATAATTCAAGTGAAAAAAAAAAAAAAAAGGCTGACTAGCTGGAAAAACTCTCACAGATGGAGGAAACTCTTCAACATAAAGCAGCACTGACTATTTCAGCTCAGCTCGAGTAATCGGGTTTATTCCTCATCTCTGCCAAAGGTTGCATTTATGTTAAGGTTTTATGTATTTATAACTGTCTTTCTGCAAAGCTGCATCTTACCTCTTGACGTATGCCTTACCTGACCTTGTCTTACCAGGGAGAAACTGTTTGAGTTGCTGTAACCTGCTCTTTGACTCTCAAAGTTAAATTCTTGTACAATGCAGCTGCATCTGGGCTCCCAGGCACAGCTCCATTTGATGCTGAGAGTGAATTGCAGGATCTGAATTCCTCCTTGGAAGAATTAACGGCTTGAGAGCTGACCTGTCCCAAGAGGGGACCGTAACACAGCTAATCTAAGGACAAGAACTGAATTTGCAATGGATCCAGAAAACCTAGAATAATAAACATTTAATTAAATACATTTTCAGCCTTGTTAGCTTTGAAGTTAGTCTCTAAGATCATGTAGAGTTTGTATTCAGAGCTCAAGTGGTGGAATGTATAAAACTGCAAATATGGTGCCTGAGGCACATGTTAATTGCCCTATAAAACCTCCCCACCCATCATTTTTTACTTATTGACTAATTTTATGCCCACTAAGGGGTTGTATAAGACTAATTTTTACTGTACTTTTTTTTTAACCAACAAGCAAGTCAGTAAGGCTTTCGTATCATGTATCACCCTTCTCTTACGTAAAGTATCTTTTGAGCTCAAATATTAATTGAGCAGCACAGTTTTTGAACACATGTAGTGCTTAGTGGGAGGTTTAGTTACGGATACGTTTAAGGCACCTTTAAGAGAAAGATGCTATGCAACTATTAAGATTTTTAATCCTGGGGGCAGTGGGGGCACATGCTTTATTTTCGTATCAAGGCAAATGCCACGCGGTCTGGCAGTTGTGCAATAACTGTTACTTAGAGAGCTTTTTTTATATCAATGTTCTGTTTTTCTTTAAGTAACACTGAATGTGGCCTTCAGAGGCGCAACTGATAACGCATGGCAGATTTTCAGCTGGGGTAACGTGAGGATTCGCGCTGGCATTAGGACTGTACAGAGTGTGTGACTTCGGATGAATAGCCTTACTAGGGAAGGGAAGTTGAGTGCGAAGGAATTCAGAGGCTTCTCCAATAGACGTGAAACATGTTTCCTATTATTTAGCAGTAGGTAACTTTTTGTTCCCTTTTTTTTTTTTTTTTTTTTTGGCTGAATAAGGTCTGCCGAAGAAGCTGCTTCTAAAATAAGTCTCATACTTGCTCTGGTGCTGTTTTCTCCAATTCCAAATCTTTAGCAGAAGTCCTTGATATTTTAATTGTGTACTGTGGGAATGTTAGTACTTTTTTTTTTTTTTCCCCTAGCATAAAGAGTGTTGGCAGTAAAATTCCATGTGAAAACACTTCTTTGAATCTTTGCAAGTTTTCCTTTTGAGAGCTTGTGTGATCTGAGGTTAGTGTGAGTGACCATATATGACATGCAAGAAACACCAACAAGTCTGAGAACTGTGGACCGATAGAAAAAAAACATGCTGCAAGACAAAGCAAATTGTATATAAGAGCTGACAGTCTGCATTTTTATAAGGATGGAAGTTTAAAAGCAATTTTTAATTTCGTCATCATCTCTGCTCTTCAAATCTTTTTTTCTTTTTTTTTTTTTAATCTGCAATGATAGACATTTTTGTCTGTGATTTGTGGAAAAAGCTTGAGGCCTCCAAAAATAATCACTCCCTAAGAAGGAAATGGACATCTCTGCCCTTCTGGTGGGTGCTTCTTTTTACCAGTAAATCTTTCCTGTCCAGCATACTGCCTCCTTTTTATCTTGAGTAGCCAAGGTTTAAGAGAGAATGAGCTTTTTGGAATGACTTAGGAGTACTTTGACATCCCTGTCCCCCTTCTTTCCTGAATCTCTTGTTCTCTCCCGCTCCAAGGAGATCTAGTAAAGCAGCAGAAATGAGGACCAGTTAATAACGCTGCTACAGGCTAATGGTGCTGAACTGGTTATGGGACTGTACTAAATTATAAGCAGATTTTTTTTATGTTGTTTTTAATTTGCATATCAGCCAATGGCTTTAAAAAATTCTTTCAGTCTATTGTAAACGTGCTTTTTACTTCTCTTTTACGTTGAGTGACTGAATTGTCTTGCAGTTCTTCCACACATATTGGACCCGGCTTGTTGCTATAGCTGAGACGAGCTATAGGTTTTCTTCAAGGGCAGTTCTGGAGTAAAGGGACAAGTATAGGACTCAAGGAACTGCAGGATCCCTGTATTTTTAGTGCTCCCTCACTAATATTTCCTGTGGGTAGTGGGGAAGGGATGGGAGAAGAAGGGGCAGGCATTGGCCTCCTGAAAGTGTGCTAAAATTGAGTGGTTTTAAACACGCACCTTTACGCAACCTCTTTCCTAGCCTAAACCCTTCCTCTTAATCTGCTTTCCACCCGTGTACACTCTCAGCCAAATTTACAAAGCCTACATCTTTTTATACTTCTGTCTAAACGCCCTTTAGGAGAGCAAGTCATCAGGTGAACCTGTGAATGCACAATTGCCGTCTGAGTTTCGGTTTTCTGTTCAGAATTTGAGTTTGACCCTCACCTCTGACCGAGAGGTAATTTTGCCACAGCGATAATAGATGAAATGGGATAGCGCTTCCATGCTCTTTATTACGAAGTAATTGCCACCAGGGAAATTTTCCAGCAGGCAATTGCCTGTTCTTTACTGTAAAAAGAAACCTTTCAGCTCTTTGGATGGGGTTCTGGTGGCGGAGACTTGCAGATGCAGAACCGAGATTCGGGCACCCAGCTTTTGAAACTTGCAACACCGAGGCTCAAATCAGTGCTTTTCTATTGAACGTGGATTGTGGAGCAGGTTACGAAAAGGGAACGGCTGAGAACTCCTTGCTGAACAGGAGTCTTACTTTTCAAGGAAATCAAAAATTAAGGCCACTTTTGAAATTAAAAGAATGTCAACAGGCTGTTGCCAAATCACATAATGCTTTAATAAAGCTTGCTTCAAGAGGATTGTCAAAGCTGCAGCCCCTTAAGCTCTATTCTCCTCCGAGTCTCCTGTGTGCTTGTTGCAACAGTATTTCTGCTGTGATGCACCCTCTGGGACTCCATTTTAATCATCCTCTTTCAACCAAACAACAGTTGAGAAGGTTTCAGATATGCTTCCTGCAGGCTATTTTGCAAGAAATTATTGGAAAAGTTTTGAGCTGCTGGTTCAGTTCAATGATAAAATTTAATACGAGCCCATTTAACTAAACAGGGAAAAACCAGGTCATAGATTTTATTTACGTTGGTTTGGATAAATCCCCAATAGCTCATGTCGCTCCATAAACATATTCCTCTCTCTGAAGTCTTGAGTAAGAGTGGGTACAAAGCAGCACAGATGCAGATTTTTCCATAAATAGATAAACCCACTAATATACTTGTATTAACATTTGGTGATCTTCAGTTGGAGCCTCGTGATGGATTTTTTGCACTGTAGTAGATGCAGAGCACATAAACTGGGTATGACCTGTTTGTCTACAGAAATAAATTGGATTTAAAGGGTTTCATCGGACAAGCAAGCATAACTTGCCCACAATCAGAATGACTTGAAAGCCTTAAACTCTGCAAAGAAGAACAGGATGAGTAGGTAGCAAAGAGGAGGGAGACATTTAGCTGGGGGCAGCGATGGACAGGCAGTGGCTGGCAAGAGCACTGAAATATTTAGCAAGCAGTGCTAGACCTGGTAGGCGGTTCTACTTGTGCTTTGAAACTCGGAAGAGATTCAAGTCCTTGATTTCGTGTTGTTCCTGATTTGGAGAAAAGTGTGTAATACATATTCCCACTGCTGGGGACGACGTCTAGCAAACGAGGTCTCCCCCTCCCAGTCGCAGTCTTTGGAAGCTGTTGCGCTGTGTATAAAATAGCATTAAAGTTCATGAAAGCGGGTCTTCTAAATAACTGGGCTGTCACTGTAGCATCTCTCAGCTGTTCCTATTTACGTTGAGTCCCCGTGTAAAGTGGGTGCTTTATGAAGTTGTTTCAGCCTTGAAATTTCCCCTTGTCCATGTGGCATTCTGAAAAGTAAAGACTTGGGTGCAGACACCTTCTTGGGATCCAGTAAGCAGAAGGATTTGAGTCTGAGTTTCTATTGTATGTAGGGAACGGTGACTGCTGCATTACGCTGCTCTACAGCAAAGTTAGATGGCATCTTACCAGGCTGTGAGGAGTGCTCCATGTGAGGACAGAGATGGTGTTTTGCATAGACACAACACAGGTCCTGGGCAGGCACTCGGACACTCCTGCATGTCACCCCACCAGCGTCTTACACAGGAGCTGGGGGGAGACTTCGGAGGAAGTCAGATGAGGTTAAACTTCAGAGGCAGAGCTGGAGATTGGCAGTTGAATGCCAAAATCACAAGCTCATCATCTACCTCCTGATTACTTCAGTACGTAAAATTTTAGCGAAGCAAACTTTCTGCAAATAAATGAATTACCTGGAAGCTGGAACTGGGGACATGTAATGTCAAGACACAGACGTTCCTGTAACAGGCAGTCATAGTATCTTAGAGTTGCCTAGGTTGGAAGGGACCTTTCAGATCATCGAGTCCAACCATCAGCCTAACTCTGACAAAAACCATCACTTGGGAGAAGAGACTGACCTCCACCTCTCAACACCCTCCTTTCAGGTAGCTGTAGAGAGCGGTAAGTCTTCAGAAACAGCTTCCACACTCGGCTCAAGAAGCCTTAATGCACTTCCAGAGCAGAAATGCTGACACAGAGAACGGTGAGGAGAAAGGATCAGTCCCTACATTGGCCTGATTCTGTCCTCAATGTCAGTTTTGTCTTTGGCAAGCGTCCCGCCACGAGGCGGTGCAGTCTCTTTTAATACACCGATAAATTTTGTATAGCTGCTGTTCAGATCATCCTAACCTTGAATTTCTATCCTCTGGATCACAATTTATGTTCTCTGGCTCGAGAGGTAAACTGAACTGTATCGTTTTCTATGTGTTCTCATGTATAGACTGTTTAAAAACAAGAATTTCCTCCTTTTATCAGTTGTGCTGCTCTGTAAACAATGGTCTCTCAATAATTCAGTCTATCAGAATTGAGGCCTCCCAGGATAATTTGCAAATTCCAAAAATATCCTTCTGGCTTTAAATGAGCTCTTGGTCTGTAGATGTTTAATACCTCTTACAAATGTCATATCTGGACACTTCTGGAAATTAAAGCATTTCTTTGGAAGCTGGAGATCAAGTTCACAGACTTCAGAGTTCACGTAGGTGGCAGGAAAATTCGTATTAAGTTACATATGCTAAAATTAGCGTTCAACTTTGACACTCTAGGAGAAATCTTCACGGATCTAAACCCAACGAAATGCCTTGCGTACTGAGAGAAAGGATTGTTTACCGGGGTAGGTTAGTTGTAGCGGATACTGTTGCAGCATTCGCTGTGTTTTCCTTGCCTGATTTGGAAAGTCGAGCAGTGTCTTACCAAGCCAGGCATTTTCTGGCAAGGAAGAGTAATTTCAGGCATACCTGCTGTCTGACACGCACCACATCAGGTGACTTCAGAATGATTGTTTATCATACTCGGGTGCAAATTAGACAATTTATGTAGCGATGGGATGCTGCTGCAGCCTCAGAAACGTCTGGTCTGGCGTTCTGTTGCAAGCTACAACAGAAATAAAGACCACATACACTGTGCTCTGCTCCTTCTTTTTCCCCTTGAGTTGTTATTCTGTAAAACTTTACAAAAATAGGTTTCTGGTTGCTTGGCTTTGGTGTCAGTTTGTCACCTCAGTAGTGGTTCTGCACTATATCTGCCTCTTTAGAAAAACTGTTTATTCAAAGGGTTTGTTTTTTTCACTAAATATTAGTGCCTTTGCAACGTAAGTTACTTTATAGTGACTTTAAACGAGAGCAGAAGGAATCTTTGTCTGAAATTAAAATTAACATTTTCTTGTCACATTTTTGGTTCAACAAATAGAAGTATGCAAGAAACAGAGTTTACAAACCCAAACAGGCCAGCATCCCAGAGGTCACCGCTAGCGACCTGTGGTGAGCAGCAGCATTGACGCCCCTTCCCTAGCGATTTGCTGGGTCCCCCCAGATTCCGACACGCAGTAAAACAGTGGGGGGGAAGCTTTCAGGATATTCGAGGACGGAGTGGGAAAATAAGATGACGTAACCAGTTAAAAAGCTGAGGGGGACTCTTTCTCTGTAATTTAATTAGGGAGTAATCTTAACAAGTGCTCCCTCCTCCTCTGAGGTGGTCAAAGTCATGGCTCATCAGTCTTGTGCCAGGGGCTCCGTCAGTTTGGATAGCAGTCAGCGGGTGCGAGAGGTTACGGAGATAAATGACGGGGAAGGTTATTTTTCTGCGCTAAGGATTCCTACCCTGTTGACATGGCAAATGTGTTTAAAATAAGTTTTCAAATGGTTTGAAGCTGTAACCTTCAGGAGGCAGGTTTGGTACAACTTTCTGTCTGTCAGATATGAAAGGATTGCCAAATTCCACCTTGAAAATTATTTAGGTTTCAATCTTAAAAATTCTTTAGGTTTCCTTTGTTGGATGACTGAATAATGCTGCATTGCTGACTACACTTGTAACTCATATATATATATATATATATGTAACTCGTTCCATTCCTTTATAAGTTCAAATGGCAAGAAAAAGGGTACGAGCAGAGTGATGTAAAGTAAAACTGCTTTTCACAATATGATAAAAACATTTGTCTGGTTGTTTGGAAGAGAGTCCTGTTCTACTTTGTCCCCATTAGGGCCTAATTCTCACAATTTGCACATTTGGGAAGGAAGTGTTTACTGATTTAGTTGCTGGTGTGCTCCACTTGTTTAACTTTAGATTTTATTGGTAAATTTATCCTTCCACGCATAGCCTCACTGATTGTGAAACGTAACACATGCAAGTAAGGATTGCATCTAAAAAAGTCTGGGGTAGGAAGTCTTTTTCATCTTGTGTGATTTCATTTCATTCCAAACTATCAACTCTGGTTATTTGGTGCAAAGCGACTCCATGGATCTCCTTATCCTTCATGCAGAAATGCAAGTAGTATAAGTTTTATTTATATGCCACTCCTCCGGGACGCAGTAAGTTAGTTGGAGCGTGGCTGAGACTCGGGGGTTAAGTTCTCCTCTAGTTACCAAAATTTCCTGTGTGTGCAACTTTGTCTTAAAACCCTGCAAGCCGAAAATACTTAAGAACCAGTTTTTAATATAGCTGGAGTTTAGAAGGCTGCAATATGAAAGCAGCTCTGCTTTTAAATCTCTCTGGTACACGTGTAGAACGTGTTTCATGTAAGTTAAAGTTGAAGCCAAAACACACAAGTTTATAGAAGACGGCGTGGAGGAAAGTTGGAAAGTTTGAGGCAGGCTACATAAACACCAACACCGTCTTTTTAATCATCCCCCATGATTTCATCCGGGAGGATGGTTTTCTGTAATGCTTTACCCACAAGGCAGGCAGGTGGTGACATGAATAGCTATAGAGGAAAACCACTTTTTGGGGGGGAGGGGGAGGATTAAAATTCTCTGTTTGATAGTCCCGTCACTGATACTTGTGCGTCTAGAGATTGTTAAAACAACCGGAGAACTGCAGTGTTTTTCCTGGAGCAATGGTCTACGTGGAAAACCATGCCTGCAAACTACAACCTGCACTTCATTTGTCGAAGCGAATAGGAAAAGCACTAATAGGATTTATGTTTCACTTGATATAGCCACATGAGGAATTAACCTTAATAAAGGCAACTGCGTAGAGGAATGCAGCTTCTCTTGAGGAGCTTAGTATGAGTTATTTTCAAAATTCCTCTGTGGTTTTTTTTTAAGTAGACAATGAATAATAAGTTAGAAGAATCGGTGCGTTTATTTATGTGTAATTCAGCAACACTTTTAAAATAGCAAATAATTTAAAAGTGAATGCGGTGTTACTGTTCTTTGCTGACTTTTAGCTGGTGTGGCTTCCTAATGGCACAGTTGTGACAGAAATGATCACAGGCAGAGTTGTTTATTCCTATCATAAACAAACCTATAGTCCTAACAAGTTTAGGAAGGCCAGAATTGCTTTTGCAGTGTAGTAACAATTAACAATACACTTTTTGTAAGCCTGTTGTGGGAATGCTGGCTTTTTGGGAGGCTTTCCCTATGGAAAAGAAGGGGAGTAAAGCACTTTGAGACTGCATGACATGAATGGCCTAAGGAGCATTGGTAGGATCAATTCAGCTCTTCCCCCACCTCCTCGAATAGTTTGGGCATTTCTAGCTGGGAGAATGGCTTTTGGAATACGACGTTTATATGAGGTACCTATAATGTTTATTAGTTGTTATATTTATTTTACTTTAGGTCAGCTAGGGTAATTACAGAAGGAGCTGCCTGCACCGGTTACTAACCCTATAAAAGACTATGCAAATGTGAGCCCGGCTGTCAAGACCAACTGTCTGGTCAGTAATCCCTGGGAAGATGAAGGTTCTCAGACGGTATCTGCAGGGGCAATAGACCAAAAAACACCTTCTCGAGTCACTGTTTTCACGTGGCTTCCAAGCGTGTAGTCAAGACTAAAAATTGAGGAAGAGGAGGATGAGTTTTATCAATGTGCAAAGACAAGCTCCTTGCGTTGTACTGGGCTGTGCACTTGCTAATACACACAATTTGAGGCTGGAAATGAACTGGGTTTTTTGCTGCTTGCAATTCAAGGGCGCAAATGTTATGCTGACCATACTCTGCCTGGCTGCCTGCTCAACAACAGATATTTTTTGGCTACCTTCGAGTCTGTTTGCTTTCCTTTTTCAAGTTGTGTTCCTGGGTACGCTGACCAGATGCCATGCTGGGCTAAGTTATCTGCCAGTCATTTGTTTGGCAGCATCAACCACATCCTTTATGGTTTCCTAGGGCTTGGTGGGATAGAACAGGCACATCGGGAGTAAACTTTTGCTGCAGTGAATGGGAATTTAATACCTGGGTGATGCCTTCTAGCCCAGTGTTGGCTACGATGGTATTTTAAGTCTTAACCTTGAGCGAGTCTCATTAAACTTGGGATGTGTTGGCCATGCTCTTCATCTTGCCTTTGCTTAATTATGTTAATCATGCTTCTGCCTCCCCTTGAGGTCCAGTTAGAGCAGTGCAGAAGGGTTGTCAAAGCTTCCCTTAGGCACAAAATCCTCGTCCCGCAGAGCAGCACAAGACCAGAGCACCCAAGCAAGGGCTCAGGCTGCACCTACTGCTGCCTCGTGATGCTGCTGTGCACCCCCATATTGAATACGTCCCCATTAAGCAAGTATAATTTTAATTGAAAACTTATTCTTAAGCAGAACAGGAAAGTTGTTCGCTTCCCAGATTTTTTTAGGGGGTGGGAGGGGGTCAGTTCAGTCAGGGTTGAACATGGAGTTCAGAGTTGACAGTTCAGGTTTAGCTCTACTTGGAGGAAAAAATAGGTGTTAACGCCAGGTTTTGGTTAGGATTTGCTTCAGCTGTGTAAGTAGATGGCCATATTCCGGAGTATTAATGTGTTAAGCGCTGCAACAAAAGCTCCACTGTTGATTAACAGAACAGGCTTGCGAGTTGGTGCTGAAAGATTTTCTATTGTATATGTGAGAGCCTCTTGAGTTTGGGAATTTTAAAGTGCATTTGAGCCGAACTGCCTTTGTTTATAAATTTGCCAATATTCTGGAAGTGGTGACGAAAAACCCTATTGAGCTTTGGATAAACTGGGATGCTGCGTATCTTCAGGCAACACATGTCAGTGTAATTGATGTCTAATCTCGCGGGGAGACGGAGCGAAGTGCTGCAGCATTGCGTAATGCAGGGAGTCGAAGTGGGGCATCATGTACAGCTGATGCATTTTAATTACATCCCGTCAAGGCGAGGGAAGGATTAGTGTGGCAAAACAATTTATTGATTGCTGCGTTCAGATACATGTCTGGCGTACATTTAGACGCCCGTGAGTGATGGGAAATGGATGCGAGCGTAGCTGCGTGTGACCTTTGAGCCTTTCTGTATCTGCAGCTTGCTAAACTGGCCAGCAACAGGAGACAGCGTTCACAGCCTGGGAATAAATACACTGACATTGTGAAGTTAGCCTCGGGTGGTTATACCAACATATATGTCTAGCTGAACGCTACCTACGTTTTTCTGGGACCGTGAAGAACGTTCACGTACATCAAATAAAAAGAACAGCTTTTTATTTGATGTAAACACCTTTGTTACGTCCCTAAAACTGCTCTTTAGTGGAGGTTAAAAGGATTTTTTTTTTTTTTATTACTGCTGGTTCGGCACACTGGAATTTGCGTCAGATTTAATCTATATTCAATTTCAGCTCGCTAAGCACCATGATCCAAATTTATTATTAGTGTCAAAGTGATGTATTTCTAAATTTTGCTTAATAAGTGAGAGAGGAAGAAAAGTTGAAAGCAAGTGTCCCAAGAGCCAAGAAGGACGGCACAGATGATCTAGAAAACTCGAGTGACTCAGTTTCAGCAGTCGATGGGAGCTCTTGGCAATGTTGCCTTTCCTTGCCCTCTCTGGATCTTCATTACCTGCTGCAGCATGGAGAAAGCTTGTTTGGCACTCTCAGTGTTGGAGTGTAAAAGGTTTGGCTTCTGGCTTAAGTAAACCTGGCGCTTCTCCCTGGTCTGAATGTACCCCGGCAAAAATAAATACTGTAGTTTGGGTGAGGATACAGTTTTGTGCAACCTATAGGAATTGCTAAGCATTTTTACTATAGTAAAAAAATCTGCAACAGGAACTGATTCTTTGGTCTCTCCTTAAGCAGAGCATGTCATATGCGTCGCCTTTGATTCCAGCAGGAGTGGCCAATATTGACATATTTGTCTATTAGCAATTGCTTGATATATCGGATACAGAAGTAGAAAGCTGAATTGCTAGAAGGGCAGTAAACTAGAAATAACGTTCTACCTGAATTACTCCAGGTTACTCCTGTGGAAGTAGGTTAGTAGGAGGGTTAGAAACTTTAAATAATTAAAGCTTTAAAAGCTTGACTTGACAGCATTTGTGATCGCGCTAGAAGGAAAACCATATTTGCCTGCCTGTAGATCGGCGCTTGTGTTCTTCCCCCGATGCCTCAGCTGCTCTCAGGCTTTTGCTTCCCCTCTCCCCCTTCTGCGCGTACCTTTGGCTCACTTCTCTTAACATATGCTTCTCTTTCCTGACGCAGCACTGTAAAACTGGGTTATAAACTAGAAATTGTCAGGGAAGCCACATAAACCTTTCTACAACTTTGGCAGAATGGCAGTATAGCAGCAGAGCTTAATGAAACACTGATGACTCCCACGGTTGCCAAATATGAGAAGGGGAGGACAGTTGTAGGAGGTTGAGAAGCAATAATTGAGCCGAGACAGAAAATGGGAAAACTGGATGATGAAATCCTTTAAGAGGCCTGTCGCATATTTCCTTAATTCCCTTTTTCAGAAGTGTTCTTTAACCCAACATGGTTGCTGCTGGCATGCTATTGCATGGATAATTTCAAAAGCTATCGCCGTACCAAAAGGCAGAATAGCTTTGCCAGAAAGGGATATTACTCTTCTGCAGCTTAGAAACACCTCCAGCACTCTGTACACGAAACGCTGTGCTGATATTTCTGTACTGAAGCTGTTGGAGGGCAAGAGCATTGTTTTACTACCACTTTAGTAGTTGTTCTTTCAAAATGGGTGGCTCTAGTCTAGTTGTAGGCATGGCCTGTAGTAGTTGTAATAGTTTCCAAATTTTTGGAATGTGTTTCTGCTGTAAAAGTGTGGCTTGTTTGCAGCCAACTGCTAAGGAAATTTAAAATCTGAAATCCAAGTTTTAAGGAAACGTTGGACAGGTTTTGCAGCATCTCTAACCTAATTTCATCCTTTTAACATTCCTATTAATTATTTGTTCATATATCACAAATCTAGATCCAGCTTTCATCTGTAATCTTGTCCTTAAGACAGGGAGTGACTAGAGCAGAAATGTAGGTGCCTTTTAAAGGCAGGAATCAGCTGTGAAAGTTTTGGATGTCACAGCGGTGCAGGCAGCGGATCCCCGTCCTGGAAGAGGCAGACAGACAGCGCTCCAGCCCTCTGCCGTGCAAAGTGTCTCCTTGCTCCTGTGGATCTTTCCCGATGCATTCATTGTGGGCTGCAGCTGACTTCTGCAGGTAGCTTTGGAAAGAATTTTCTACATTTTGCCCTTGGATATCAGTCCTTTGAAGTACCGTGCTTTTTACACCCTTGTAATATTCCTATTAATTATTTGTTCTACTGATTATCGCTCCCCTCATTGCTAATTACCCCATCGAAATGGGGGAATCGTGCTTTTTTCCTTCCACTCTCATGTCCCACAACTGATTTGAAGGGACAGCTTTATCCTCACTCCGTATCATCCAGAGCAATGGCTGAGTGAGAGCCCAGCGCTCCCAGCCATTGTGCGGACATCCCTGCTGACGAGAGCTAAACGGGGGGGGGGGGGGGGGAAGAAAAGGATAGACCTTTTGCAACTGGGTAATAGTTTGTATTCCAGAAAAGTATGTTCACATTGCAGAGTGCACGTCCTCCTGCCTATGAGATGTATATAACGTGCTGACAGCTTGTGAATGTTGCAGGCTAAGCAGAAGAGCTCTTATTTGACAGGCACAAGAAGAATTTCAGGATGTGAATTTTACCACTGGGAAGATTTAAGCCACAGTTTTGATATCGCTCCTATTTTATGTGGTGTTTATTGCAATAGGTCATTCCTGAGACACTGAGGGAATAAAGATGCCTGACAACTTGATAGGCGATCATTTTTATGTAGAAAGCCTAGCAGCAATTAAAAACCTCATGGTACCGATTTTCTTCTGAGCTCTTCCACCTGCGTGCCTGCAATCAACATGATCGCACATACTGGTCAGTATAAACTGGTCAGTATAATTTTCCTCCAGTATTGTTGTGCAATTTGCAGCTTGTTAAGAGCGGCTTCTGAACAAGCACACGGCTTGAGCAAGCGTTGTCTTATCATACAGCCTGGGAAGGCTTAATTTAATGAAGAGCCAAATTTTCACATAAAAATGAAGTGCAGTATAGGGTGGCATTTCTTCTCACACCAGCAGCCGTAAGATACTGTAGCATTAGGGATGCAAATTAGAGGCTCTCTCGTCTCAGATGGTATCACACCCTGATGTCAAGTAGTACTTAAAATTATTTCCTTCTTAAAAGCTCGTGCTCCCACATTTGGAAGCTACTCAAATCATGGTAATGGGCACCAGGAGAAATTCCTGTGCTTTTTCATATCCCTTCCCTGTTAGTCAGAGTTCCTATTTCAATCCAGAAGTTAGGAAGGTGGTTTCTCACGGGTGGAATAAACTCAATGTACAAGTGCTGACTGTACTCCAAGAGTACTCAGATCACCAGTCAAGTCTATTCCAGCGCATTGGTTCAACATATATTGGCTCAGGTTTGGGTTTTTTGGCAGCTGGGAGTCCCGCAGGAGCTCTAAGCCGTTGGAAGTCCTAAAATCTGAGGGGAGATAGCAAGAAGCAAAAGGATTTGTGGTTGAAGTTTCATGGCGATACAGCTGTCAAAATAGGCAAGCAGCCTTGTTTGCAGTTTCTCTTGGGGACCCAAATGTGGGGCAACTCTGTATTTTTATTTTAAATGTAAGGGAGTGGATATCGGGGTGCATTTATGAAACGCTTGCAGCTGCATTCTGAAATCCCGATTCCTCATATAGACACAGCAAAGCGAAAATGCTTGAGTTTGCGGTGGTTTCTGTGATTCTGTTGTACCAAGATGAAGAGCAGATACCGGGGTCCTAACTTTTTCACGGCTTTTTGACAAGCATTGGTTTTGCTTGCTACAGTCTTTAAAAGCATAGTCTAAACAAAGCAGCTTGTATAAGCAGTGCATTTTAAACAGATCGATGCAAAACATTTTTAGCAGCACGCAGTGTTTTATACAGGGATGAAATTGCAGAATACAAAGTATTTGCAGGGCATGACAGCTTCTTCTGTTAGTTCAGAAATTTGTATGGTGTTTACTTTAAGAGTATAAACAAGTCTCTAGGTGATGATTTCTGACAAACGAAAATAGGAGCTTAGCATCCTATTCCCATATCAGATCTTATTGTTAAGCTTATAAAGAACTATTTTTCCCCCAATAGAACTTATCAAAAAGAGGTTTTGAATAGAAACTGCTGCATGTGGCTTAATCTTTCTTCCATGTAACTTGTGACCTCACGCAGCCCTTCGGCTGATGGTGACACAGTGAGCATTTCCTGTGAACCGTGAGCAGCGCTGGTCCCACTATTGTTGGGCACTTTTTTTGTCTGGGAAAAAACAAACCCTTATTTACTAGAAGCCAGTGTCCTGTTTGTTTGTAGCTGGCTGGGAAATGCCATATTACAAGGGTCTCAGTGGCAGTCGTCGCCGCTAACAGAAGCTGTTGTTGTGTTTTGCTCTTTTTCTCACTGATTTGTATGAGACTTCTGAGTCTGCCTTGTGACCTGCTCCACATTCAGTTCACGGCACAAATACTAACCTTGTTTATCCGATATGTTTTTTCCCTCCTCGGTGTTTCCTCAGATTAGCTGTCAGTAAAAGGCTAAATAATAATCCTCCAGTTATTATTCCTCCCCCAAGAGGCCACCAGGTTACTTCTCCAAGTTGGCGGATGGCGGTTCGCTGTTAGAGCTGCTACCTGGCAAGGCAAGCACGGCGGTGGAAAATTACAGACAAAATAAAAGAACAGAATTAAACTGGTAATAGGACGCAGCTGCTTTGGCCTTCAAGTCTGCATGCGAGTCCGAGCAGCTTCTGGTAAAGCGTTTGCTGCGCGATACTTCTCTTGGCCATACGAAATCGGTCCCAGCCTAGTTGTAGCCTGTTCCAGGTGGGTATGGCAGCTCTCGGTGGTTGGGACATTTTACGTTTGGCAGTAAGAGGTTGTGGCGAGGCAGTCATGTGGATGACAAGCTTGCTGTGCGGTACTGCCTTGAAATCTAGTCAAAGCCGGCATCCGTACGTCTGTTCTGCACATCAGAGACTGGATGCTGCAGGGCTTCTGGCCGGGCACATCGCCGTAGCCAAGATGATTTAAAATACGTGCTGTGTCTGAGTCCTTGCCACTAGATGGGGGTATCAAAAGGAACTTCTTGGTGTCAAAATACTCCCTTTATCTCATCGTTTCTGCTCATTTTCATCCTGTCCTGGCTGGGATGCCTTCTTAACTGTCTTCCCATTTTAAAATATGGTCAAGTTGTGTAGGTATAGCAGCATATATATACGGAGAAAGGAGCCATTAGGCTATGTAATTATCTTCCCTGACTGCATGGTGCCCTTCGCAGACATAATTTCTATGAAGTTTTATTATTGGAGCTCATTCTTGTTGCGAGGCATCAAACTTTTGGAAGTTTTTTATATATATATACACACACATATACACACTATTTCCATTTTCAGTCTTCTATTTATTTTGCTTCTACTGCCAAATCCTGCACGCCAACCTAAATATGCATATCACGTATGCAGACATTCAAGATACTAAAACCAGAATAGCCTCTTTTAAGGGAAAAAAGTATTTTGGGGTTGGAGTTGTCCTTGTCTGTCTGAAACTTTATCATTTATATCAATATGTCTAGCGCTAAAGCAAACCTACTGTTGCAATGATAAAGCACCTGTAGATTCTGCCAGTATGAGGCATGAATTTTGTGAAGAACACGTTCTGAAGTCTTGCTTCCTGGGACAGTGGAGGTAGTGCTCAGTGCCTTGGAAAGCTCTCTCCTGGAAGACCCATGGTAGACCATGGCTGTGAGCTTTACCAAAGCCTGACTTTACACCAACAGCGCAGTCATCAGAGGTGACAACTGAATCTCTACAGGGAGAGAAGGCTCTTCTACGCACCAGAGCTGTTGTCTCGCAGCGTTTTGGTTCACTTGGTAGACTATGGCTTATCAATAACACATCTCAACTTTAAGATATAGCAAGCAAATGCAAAAGGAGGCTTTGGGTAACTAACTTTACTACCCATTGCTGAAACAATTGCTCAGTTTGCCTGCCCATACACTGTTCAGGTGAGGAGTCTGCCATCTGTCAGACGGGTTCAGGAGGGAATTCTCCCACCAGCAAACGAATTTTTCCTGTGCTGTTTTATTTTGACTTGCACGTGTACCAGCTTCCCACCGGGAATCCTCTCTAACCCCACTCAGTAGTTTTCCACTTGAGTAACCAACTAAATTCTAATGTGACGATATCACTGTTTACATACTTATGATAAAGAAAAGTCATACACTTCACTTAATAAATTATAACTATTTTGAATTCTGCGTAACTGTATATAAAACACGTATGATGATTTTATAAACTGCTAGCTTACACTGGGAATGCAATTTATAAGAGCCCTGGCACTTAGGTTACGGAAGTAGTCCTATAGCATGACTTCTCCAGCAAGAGAAGCAGCAGGTTGTGCTGGTGTTGATGGTTCCTACCATTATACAATCTGTGGGAATTGCTCGTGTTTCGCTTGAAAGTTATCCCTTTCCTGTTTACTTGGAGGAGCACTGAAAGCTTTTTAGAAATTCTTCCATTTTTCTTGGCATGGGGCTATTAATTCTTGTATAGATTTTTATCGTGGCCTCTTTTTCTAAAGATAGATATTTTGACCTCTAAAGAGTAGTTCAATAAAAAAAAGTCAAAGTGGTTTGTGTAAAGCAGGATCTCCAAACATAATGTTCATGGGTTTTCAAGTGTCCTTTTTACCCTTCCATAAAAGCTCCATCCCGAGCTCCGCTCTGAAACCATTGAGATTCGTGTCTTTTTCAAAGTAAGCCATTTTCAATGTAAATATTTGGATTTAGGCTTTTATTTATAATACTTCGATGTTAGGAGGATCACCCTTTTCAATGCATGAATATAAAGCCTTCTCAAGAAAGCATTTGAGTCTCTCTCCTCTGACTCAGACATGGAAAGATAAGGCTCTCTGATTGTAGGCATGTAACAGAGGTTGGGTAAAAAACCCTTTTTATCCTTCCTTTTACTGGCTTGTAAAATCAAACCAGAATGCAGACCTTAATCTGATTGCGAGTTATTACATCCAGAGTTGACCTTGAGTGTACTGAAGTCAAAGTCGTGCTGGCAGTAAAAATCACTTTGTTTTTTAATAACCTTAGGACATTTTTATGACAGTTGGTTAAGTGTGGCTATAAAGCATAAAAAAATACCTATCTTTCCGATTTAGAAATGTGCAGTTTTTACAGTTGAAGGAAAAATATTTGTAAACAGGTTTTAATTCTCTGCAGAAGTCATCATTTTGAATGGATTAAGTGCTTCCAGAATTTTTTTTGTTAAAATTTTTATACGCCACTGAGAAGTGCCGTTGTAGATTGGAGACAAAGTGGTGGCCACAAGGACAGAGGGACGGTGAGCTGTGCAAGCCCCCGGTGTCCCTGGATATACACTCCCATTGCTTATCCCTGCTGTGTTAGCCTTTCCTTGTTTTCTGCTCGTAGTCTCCATTAAAATGAGTTGGTTGTCTCAGTGGATGTTGGAATATTAAAAGAGAGTCTCTTAATTGTATCCAGTTTACTTACATCTATCTATTTAAGGTTGTTTATTCATATGAGATAGGATGATTCTTGTAACGCTAGTAATGAAGCTCTTGCTAGCCTTCATCCCCTGTGTTTATTTAAAGCAACTGTATGATTTATTGCAAAACCTTCCCCATGTCTCAAGTGTTGACTGATGGAGGAGCTCGATGGAGATGTCCCAGCTCATCATTCACAAGTCACAACATAATTCAGAAAACAAACGTCTGTTCTCAACATATGGCCCTCTTGCAGCGGTATGACATCAAATTATATCAGCTGTTGGTGATCGCTACAACAAAGATCAGTGGCGCTAGTTAAGCTACAGCTCTTAACTTTGTGTAAACCAGTCTCACTGCAGTGAGTTGGCATCACACAATAGCAACCTCTGCGGCTCAACGGGATGGCTCTGCGGAGGCAAAATGGCGTGACTGTTTACACATTGCTATTTCTTCCGTGTCCTGCAGAAAAATCATTCACCCTAAATGAATCACAACCTGCCTACCATTTAGATTTGCTTGCCTTGAACTAAATGTTTTCCTCTTTCCCGTCATTAATTTCTTTTGAAGCAGACCCCCCCCCATCTGTATGCCAGCTCCGGCAGTGATACGCGTAACCATCCTGGAGTGGGTGAGGTGCCAGTTAAACACAGGTGCCTGAACCTCCTCGCTTGGGAAGGCTGTTGAACTCGGTAAAGTTAAAAAGGATGGTTAAACCACAGGGAGGTGGAGGTTTTCTCAGCACTTTTATTTGGATTACTGGCTTGCTGACTTGCACCTTTGCTTAGGGTAGCACTGATTAAGAGAAGCTGAGTGGTGCAAATGAATGTTGAGGTGTGGAGGAATGGTGCTAACAACCACAGCTTCTTGAACAAGAGCTTTAAACTTAATGTGCTCCCCAGCTAAAACTTTAGTGTCAGCCAAGACATCGCCAAACAGTTGGAAAAGCTACGTAAGAGGTAGGGGTTTGAACCGTGATCCGTACAAACGCAACCCTTTCCTAGACATCTAAAACCTGCCGCGAAAGGAGTCAGTAGTTGTAGGGTAAGTGCCCATGCGGAGTGTTGGCCTCAGGTACAGGTTCGTAGCAAGGAAGGATGGCTAAAACACGATGCTTTCCCTTGTGGGCAGGGTGCTCATGGGCATGTGTGGTCCCAAAACACAGGTTGGGCAGTCTCAGAAGAGGCAAGCCTCTTCCAATAACTCTGTACTCGTCAAGGCCATTGTCACTGTTAACTTGTCACCGTTAACTTGTTCATTAGCCGAAGTTGAGTCAAATCACATAGATCTGCTTCAGACCTGGATTTGGAATCCTAATGGTGAATTTGGTTATTTATAGTGAGTTGTGGGCAAAAAATGTCATCTTTTCCTAGAATATTTCTGCATCACTGCGGAGGGCACCAGTCTCGGGAAAATGTGGTTTATCTCGTGGAAGAAGTCAGCATCGTTAGCTAAGATTTGATGGCACTTCAAACAGGAGATTAGACTTCCAAATTTGCAGCGTAGGCTATTTTGGGCAGGGATTGGTATAATCCTGCTTCAAAATGGATGCCTCAGCGGGCTGCCCTGGGAGCACAAGGTACAGGTTGATCTCAGCAGCAAAGGTCACATACTACTCACACGCACAGAATGGGATTTTGAATAATAAGTGGTTTTCCTTCCTAGGGTGAAGGCATTGAGTTTTGCAGTCTTGGCATCAGTTGGACTGCAAGAAATTGATTGTTTTGTTTTTAATGCTTTGCTAAGAAACGTGTCAAAAGTGGTTACCTGACCTGTGCTGATAAACTGGGAGGGAGACGGACCTCAAAGGGCTCCAGCGCAGCTGCTCTTCTGGGCCAGTCTGCCATCTGCAGGCCATTGCTCTCCGTGCTGGAGAGGTGGAGAGCAGGGCTTTGGGGCTTGCTTTCCTTCTCCAGAAATCATCATTTGTAACAAGTTTTTTCTCCTAGTTAAATCGTACATAATAAATCC